>NC_083230.1:20410978-20723705 GCF_032191835.1 Heteronotia binoei
AAACATGAAGTTTTTTTTTCACATGGGGTGGACTTGTGAAAAAGCGAAAGAATTCTGGAAGATGATACAACAAGAAATCTCCAAAATTTTGGGTTATGACTTTAAAAAAACTGCAGAGACTTTCCTGCTTGGATTACAATTAGAAAAATTTCCAAAGGAAGACAGGACTTTAATTTGGTACTTGCTCTCAGCTGCTAGGACATTGTATGCACAGCTGTGGAAACAAGAAAAAATACCAGAGAAATGGGACTGGATTGTGCAAGTTTTATCATGGAGTGAGATGGATAAACTAACTAGAACTCTAAGAGACTATGATTTAGATATATTCAAAAAGGAGTGGAAGAAATTTAAAGGATATATGGAGAAAGAGTGGAATGTAAAAAGACATTGGACAATTTTTTATTATTAATGAGAAAAAAAATATTGAACTTTGATTGCTTAGTGGTACCTTTAGTATTGAACTTAATCTATAACTTCGGGGAAGTCAACATTGGAGGGAGGGGGGGTTGAAATATCATATGGGTTAGTACAGAAAATTTATAATTAAGTTTTGTAACCATATGTTATCAATAAATTGTTAAACACAAAAAAGAAAATATTTACAAAATGTTTTATAGATGGCACTTAACCCCAGATAAGTTAGCAAAAATGTACCAAAATATGTCAAATATGTATTGGAAATGTACGAATACAACTGGAACTTTTTACCATGTGTGGTGGTTATGTGACAAAACCAAATCTTATTGGAAGATGGTACACGATCTACAAATGATCCTGAAAATGCAAGTTAGATTTCAACCAGGTTTTTTTATGAAACATATGACCAGAAGATCATTCCAGACAGGCCAAAGTGTTTTTAATACACACAGTGACTGCAGCCAGAATAATTTTTGCCAAATACTGGAAGCTACACAAAATACCAAGAAAAGAGGAATTATTATCTAAGCTTTTAGACTTCGCAGAAATAGGCATACTATCAGCCAGACTGAGAGATGCCAATCTCTGTGAAGCTAAGAAAACATGAGAGCCATTATATAACTGGTTACATTATAATATATGAACTTTCAAAATAAGATAACAATGTAATTTATGATAACCATTGCCGTGTAAAAATATATTCTTGTCATAGTAGGAGCCTTCAGAGATATTAATGATGATTGAATTACTGAATTATAAGATGTACTTGTAGAGAATGTTATAAGATTACCTATATTGATGACGATATGACATTAACAATGTATAAGCAGAAATACTATAAAAAATTTAATTCATGTACCCTACCCTTTTCCCTTTTCTTCTATTTTCCTTTTCACCTAGAAATCTAATAAATCTATATCAATCTCAGAAGAGAGTTGGGCAGCAAGGGCTAGCACAGCAGTGGCATGGAAGGGGCACCGGGGGCAGTAGGAAAATTATCTGTGGCATGGAAGGGGCACCGAGGCAGTAGGGCATATGTGGGTAGGGAGCGCCCACTGGCCACCCTTGTGGACAGGTGACACCCTAGGCAGCCACCTATATTTTTTTTTAAGTTTCGTAAACTTTATTTTAACTTTAAAGTTTGGTTACAATATTCAAAGCTGATAATCATGTAAGTAATAGTTACAATTATAGTTACATATCCGTTTCAGAGATAAAAACAAAATAAGAAGAAATATAGAATAATTATTACTGTCAATAATTAAAACTTAAGCACAATGGGTATTTCCGTTTTTATTGCCGATACTATTTTTGTTTTAACCTTTCCAGAATAGCTGAAATAAAAGAGTTTTACACAATAGCACCAAAAAATACAACATCTTACTATACAGTATTCTGCGTGGCAAAATATTTTGTTCAGATAAGTAGCTTATCACAGGGTACCATGCAGCAATAAAAAAAAGTTTCATGTTTTTCCATCAATAGGATTTGAGTCTGAGCTAAAATTTTGGCCATTATGAAATATTAACAGTCTTTGTTAATATGACCCTTGGCCTTTAACCTTTCAGTTTCTGCTGTCTTTCCTGAGGAATAGCAGACCATACATACAGACCATTTGTTTATGTGTTGCAGGCTTTACGTTTTGAGAACAGGACTTGAAAGAGGTTGTCAACATAGGTGAAGGAATTTTCACAATATCCTTCTCTGGGCCTGGATTTTTCCATTTCCAGGATCAGAAAATGGTTGTTTCGTTAGCCTTTCAGCACAGCCAAAATGTCTGCCAAGCCTGTGAACCAGACTTGATATCATTGCCATCCTGCCTAGGGGCCTAGAAATTGGACTGAGTTTTGCCTATCTTCTGTGGAAAAGAGACCATCCCAGTTCAGATGGGCATTGCTGTGTCATATTCATATTCCAGGGTTACATTGCAATATCACATTCCAGGGATGCATTGTTTGGATATCAGTCCAGGGGTGTCTCTCTGGATATCAACTCAGCCAATGTGAAGGCCGTCCCATTGTCTGAGACCAATGTTTCAGGCAGGCCATGGGTGCTGAAAACCCTGTGCGGGGCACCCAAGGCGGCCCGGGTTGATGTGGATGCTATGGGGCAACCTCTAACCACTTAGTATAGGAATCAACAATAAGGAAGAATGTTTGCCCCTGGAAGGGCCCCGCAAAATCCAGGTGCAGGTGGGACCAGGGGCTTTTGAGGGGGGGCCTGGCTGTGTTTCTTGACATGGCTGGCACCGAGCTACCCAGACTTCAATGGCCTTGTCCAGCCCCAGCCACCATACATTACCACACACTTCTCCCTCTTAACCTTGAGGCTCGTCCCATCGAAGCGCTGAAACACAGCCTGGATGTGAAAGACAAACTCTTCCTCTGTGGTGGCGGTGATTAACACATAATCAAAGAATGGTTGAACCCCAGGGATACCTTTGAGAAGAGATTCCATTAAGTTCTGGAAGATTCCCGGGGCCACGTTAACCCTAAACTGCAGCTGCTTGACCCAGAAGGCCCCCCTGTGAGTAACTATGGGTTTGGCCTCCATTGCTACAGCGTCCACAAAGAGTTGCTGGTAGGCCTGTGCCAAGTCCAGCTTTCCAAAAATTTTAGCTCCCACAAGTAATGCCAAGACATAACTAACCGCAGGGATTGGATACGCATGGTCCTGCAGCGCCTTATTAATTGTGCATTTGTAATCCGCACAAATGTGGATTCCTCTGGCCGCAATACTGTCATGTGAGCTGTAGCCTGGAGCGTGGTTCCATTTAAGTTGTGGCCCAAAGAAGATTTCACAATGGAAACATGCACTAAAACCTAGGGAGCATTGTTGCCACAAATTCCTGCCCATGAAGTCATATATTGCTGGTAGCAAAGAACTGACTATCTCTGGTTTCAACACCTGCATCTTTCAAAAGAAAGACAGTGTGGCTGCTATCAACAATCAGAAGTAAGCAGGTTGGTGACTGGAGTGATGCATCAAGGACTGAAGGACCATATATTTAAGAAGAATGAATAATCACATCCAGAGCTTTTTTTGAACTGGAACTCACTGGAACAGAATTCCTGCTACCTTCCAGAGCATTCCAGCTGGCTTGCAGAGCTTTCTGGCAGGCTTAGAGGGAAGGCAAGCACTTAGAGGACTGTCTCTTGAAGTGCCTGCCCTCTCCAAGCCTGCTTTCTCCAATCGTTTAGCTTAGAAAGAACAGGCACTTAGGAAGACTGCTAAGTGCCTGACTCCTAGGCTTGCCAGGACTCCGGGACCCAGTTTTGCAGGCTTCTCCCCCTCCCCCCAGCCAGTTGGCTGGCAGAGGGAAGCCCCAGCTCCAACAGCCACCATGTGCAGCCTTTCCAAGGTAAGGCTAGAAGCAACTTGGGAATGGCTTCCTTCTTTGGCTTCCCTGTATTGGTCTGGATAACTTGGTTAAAACTTGATTACACTGAACAACTCTCCTGTGTGTGTGTCTTAATTCCTTGAGCTATTCTCAGAAATTTCTCATATGTGTGTATGTACAGTATTATTATTGCCTTCCCTCTTCAGAGCTCTTTCCACAGACCTTTGTGCTACTCTGCTTTAAATGGTTCTTTCTGAACCAGGGTGACTTCTTTCTGAATTAAATGTGGTTATTATTTCCAACTTTGTCATAATCATTACTCTATGTTTCTTCCTTTTGCTTTGGGGAGGGGGGAGTTGAACAACTATTTGGATGATTTGTAGTCTGCTTCTGAATGCTCTCTCTTTTTAAATGTTATACAGTATTTGAATATCTCCTTCAGGTAGCCCTTTACTTACTGAGCTTCCTATTGGTATTCCGACTTTGAAATGATTTCATATATTCAGTGTGATAATATATTCAATGGATCATCCTCCAAAGAAGGAGAGGCAAAGGGAAAAAGAAGAGAAAGAAAGAAAGAAAGAAAGAAAGAAAGAAAGAAAGAAAGAAAGAAAGAAAGAAAGAAAGAAAGAAAGAAAGAAAGAAAGAAAGAAAGAAAGAAAGAAAGAAAGAGTTTAAAATAATCTCAGCAACTCTTAATGGATTAAACTCCCCATTTAAACTATCAAAAATCTTCAACCAATTGAAAAAATTCAATGCAGGCATCCTATGAATACAAGAAACTCACATAAAAAAGAACACCTTTTAAATTGCAAAAGATTGGGTAAAGTTTATACAGCCTCTGCTCAGGCCAAGAAAAAAGGCGTGGCAATCAAAGTTTAGAAATCCTTGAAGAATTAAAAAATCAGAATAGAAGATATCTTATTATGAAGATTAGGCTACCAGAAGGACAAATCTGGATGGTGATATCAATATATGCATCAATTGACAACAAAAGTAAATTCTATGAAAACTTTTATCAAACATTGTAAGATTTCGATGAAGGAGAAATTTTGATATTTGGAGATAAGGATGGCATCCTTGATACAAAAAAAGACATATCAAAAAATGTAGGTGGAAAATTACCAAAGGATGTATTTAAATATATGAAGATGTTAGAACTGGAGGATATTTGGTGAATTTTACTCAGACAGACATCAATCGGATTCAAGAATAGACATGTTCTGGATATCCAAGACATTAATTCCGAAGGTAGGAAAAGCAGAAATTTTACCTAGCAGACCACAATCTAGTACAACTTATTTGGAAGAGTGGAAATAGAAAAGAAAAGAGATGGAGACTAAATGATAACCTCTTACTACAAGATGAAGTTAAACAAAAATGTAAGGAAGATCTAATAGAATATTTTAAATGTAACGATATTAATGACACAACACCATCGGTAACATGGGAAGCCAGCAAGGCTTGTATCAGGGGAACCTTCCTGGCAATAGCTGCAAGAAAGAAAAACAAGATTCTATGAAAAATATAACAGATAAAATAAGGAGATTGAAACAAGAACATAAAAGTACTGGCAATAAAAACAAGTTGAAAGAGATCAAACTTTTTAAAAAAAATCTGGATCTGCTAGAAGTTGAAGAAATGCAGAAAAAAAATAAAATATTTAAGATAAAGGCATTCCAGATCCCCTTAACATAAACACTCAAAGAGACAGTTCCCCGTTAACAGAAACATTCCAAGAGACAGCCCAGGGAGATCAGTCTTACCTAGGGTGGCCAGACCGTCCCGGGCACCCGGGAATGTCCCGGTTCTGGCCCCCTATTCCCGCCTCCCGGGCTGGCTATACCGGGACCATTAGAGGTCCTTCCTTCCTTCCTTCCTTCCTTCCTTCCTTCCTTCCTTCCTTCCTTCCTTCCTTCCTTCCTTCCTTCCTTCCTTCCTTCCTTCCTTCCTTCCTTCCTTCCTTCCCTCCCTCCTTCCTTCCTTCCTTCCTTCCTTCCCTCCCTCCCTCCCTCCCTCCCTCCCTCCTCCCTTCCTTCCTTTCTTCCTTCCTTCCTTCCCTCCCTTCCTTCCTTCCCTCCTTCCTTCCCTCCCTCCCTCCTTCCTTCCTTCCTTCCTTCCCTCCTTCCCTCCCTCCCTCCCTCCTCCCTTCCTTCCCTCCCTCCTTCCTCCCTCCCTCCTTCCTTCCTTCCTTCCTTTCTTCCTCCCTTCCTTCCCTCCCTCCCTCCCTCCTTCCTCCCTCCCTCCCTCCCTCTGGCCACCCCTGGAGTAGACAATACTGACTTTGGTGGACCCAAGCACTGATTCAGTGTAAGGGAGCTTTGTGTTTGTGACTGGACTAGACAATACTGACTTTGGTGGACCCAAGCACTGATTCAGTGTAAGGGAGCTTTGTGTTTGTGACTGGACTAGACAATACTGACTTTGGTGGACCCAAGCACTGATTCAGTGTAAGGGAGCTTTGTGTTTGTGACTGGACTAGACAATACTGACTTTCGTGGACTCAAGCACTGATTCAGTGTAAGGGAGCTTTGTGTTTGTAACTGGACTAGACGATACTGACTTTCGTGGACCCAAGCACTGATTCAGTGTAAGGGAGCTTTGTGTTTGTGACTGGACTAGACAATACTGACTTTCGTGGACCCAAACACTGATTCAGTGTAAGGGAGCTTTGTGTTTGTGACTGGACTAGACAATACTGACTTTCGTGGACCCAAGCACTGATTCAGTGTAAGGGAGCTTTGTGTTTGTGTGTTTGTGCAATTTTGTTCTCAGATCCTGTATTTACTTCATCAGTATATGGGATAAGGCACTTTCTCAACTGTGCTGCATAATGCAGCCTATTTATTTTGTCCTGTTTGCTCTGTTGGCTCTATCTGCGCCACCTTCATCACTTTCGGGGTGTGGATCCCCCAGTGGGGTGGTCTCCCGACTCCCTCCGCCAGCTGTTTCTGATAGCCCTGCGCCCCCTCTTTCATTTGATATGTGTCCCGTGCGGGTGCCACCCTCCCGCCGGGAGATGCCGCAAAATGAGCCTCCTTGAGGCTTATGGCGGCAGGGCTCGGGGGAAGCGAGCTAGACTGCTGTTCTTTTGAGGGGTTATAGAGTGTTTCGAGCCCGTCCCTGTGGCATCGGTTCCATCATTGTGGGGCCCAGGGGGCCGGCGCAGCGGCACGCTGAAGCAGCCTGTCGGTCACTTCCGGGTTCCTGTCCTGCATCTCGACCTGTGTTATTAGTGACAGGCTGCTTCGGCGTGCCGCTGCGCCGGCCCCCTGGGTCCCACAATGATGGGACCGATGCCACAGGGACGGGCTCGAAACACTCTATAACCCCTCAAAAGAACAGCAGTCTAGCTCGCTTCCCCCGAGCCCTGCCGCCATAAGCCTCAAGGGGGCTCATTTTGCGGCATCTCCCGGCGGGAGGGTGGCACCCGCACAGGACACATATCAAATGAAAGAGGGGGCGCAAGGCTATCAGAAACAGCCGGCGGAGGGAGTCGGGAGACCACCCCACTGGGGGATCCACACCCCGAAAGTGATGAAGGTGGCGCAGATAGAGCCAACAGAGCAAACAGGACAAAATAAATAGGCTGCATTATGCAGCACAGTCTCACTGGAATCTGACTGGCTTCTCAGCATGGAACCCGTTCTCCCTAGTCTTCTCACTTTGAAAAAAGTAAAAAAAGAGTTTCATTTAACTTTACTTCCCCCTTTCCCTCTCTATAAATAATCTTGGTGTTTCCGGCGGTGATATTTGGGGGATTTTTGGGGACGTCACAGGAAGTGCTGTGAAGTCACTTCCTGTTTCCGGCAGTGGCATTTGGGGGAAATGATGTCATTTGGGGGAAATGATGTCACAGGAAGTGATGTCACTTCCTGCTTCCGGCAGGTGGCACGGGGGGAATGATGTCACAGGAAGTGATGTCACTTTCTGTTTCCAGCAGGTGGTGTGGGGAAAATGATGTCACAGGAAGTGATGTCACTTCCTGTTTCCGGAGCTGGCATGCCGTCACCGGAAGTGACGTCACCGGAAGTGACGTCACTTCCTGTTTTTGGCGGTGGCATGACGTCACCGGCACCCCTACCTTCCCCCCCCAAAAGGTGTCCCTGGCTGGCCTTCAGACATTATGGCCACCCTAGTCTTACCTCTAAGGTTGCTTCCCTCCTTCAGGTCCAGATGGAGTTAGGGGGAGGAGAACTTTCACAGGAGAGTATTCACAGGCCTCTCAACAGACAGTCCAAGGACGTTACATGTAATACAATATGGCCCAGCCCCTCCCCAAAGTCCAGTCACGTTAGCAACAGAAGAAAAATATGGCAGGGGACATAACATTTCGCCTGACAGGCAGATAGGTCTGTGAGAATTTGTGGGGATTATAAAGTCACTGTCAACAAGGTTGCTAGGCTGGAACCCTATCCATTACCTTGAATTGAAGATTTATTTGCATATTTGGATGGGAGGGATTGTGTTTTCCAAACTTGATCTCAGTCATGCTTATCAGCAGTTGCTATTTGATGAGGGGTATCTAGGTACTCATTGAGGTTTATTTAGGTACACCTGTCTCCTGTTCAGCATGAACTCTGCTCCTGGGATTTTTAAAAGGGTGTGTTATGGGGGATTCACAATGTCTTGGTTTATTTAGATAATATTCTGATGATTGAGGTAGATCAGGAAACTCATTTAGATACACTGCAAGCGGTATTGCAAAGGCTCCAAAAAGTGGGGCTTAAACAACAAAGAAGAAGAAGAAGAAGAAGAAGAAGAAGAAGAAGAAGAAGAAGAAGAAGAAGAAGAATTGCAGATTTATATCCCGCCCTTCTCCCTGAATCAGAGACTCAGAGAGGCTTACAATCTCCTATGTCTTCTCCCCTCACAACAGACACCCTGTGAGGTGGGTGGAGCTGAGAGGGCTCTCACAGCAGCTGCCCTTTCAAGGACAACCTCTGCCAGAGCTATGGCTGACCCAAGGCCATTCCAGCAGGTGCAAGTGGAGGAGTGGGGAATCAAACCTGCTTCTCCCAGATAAGAGTCCGCACACTTAACCACTACACCAAACATAGAAGTAAGTGTTCGTTTATTGCCTCTTTAGAACAGTGTTTGGGGCATGTTATTGATGCAGCAGGCCTCCACACAGTAAATGATAAGGTAAGGGCCATTGCAGGGGCCCCAGCACTAACATCTATTTCAGATGAAAGCATTTTTAGACTGTTTAAACTATCATCATAGGGTTTTTTAATGCAATTTGTTATTATTATAGTCATATAATTACAACAATAGTCAAGATTACCATATAATACAAGATTAATCATTTTAAAATAATACAGTTCAAAAGTAAATTAATTCATTGAATACAGAGTTGTTCGGTGTAACATTATGTTCTAATAAGTACGCTGTTACAGGATACCATAACGCAATAACTTTCTTTTCATACACAGCAGATGAAACAAAATACGTTGAATAAGCTAGTTTACATAGTATAAAATAATCCCAAATCTTCTTTCTCCAATATTTTAAGGGTGGTATTGTAGCAGATTTCCAATTATATGCTAAAAGCAATTTTGCAATTGATAAAAGAATTGTAATAATTTCCCTTTTTCTGCGTTCTATTCCAGACCGTGACCAGTTCTCTAGCAAAATTACTTCCAGATCTAAAGGTAAGTTTGCCTTCCCAATGACGGAATAACGAGTCAGACACAGAGTGTTGGAATAAAATTGGGCCACTTTATTAAATAACCTCATACACAGCAAGGGTACCCCAGCAGCGGCCTGGCCAGGGCTAGGGGTCACCATGACCGCTCCCCTGCCATAACGGGCGAGAGACCCAGCCCCCCAGCCAGAGCTGAGCGCCTCAGCTCCCTCTGGGCAGGCCCAGCAGGGAGGCCCGCACCAGAGGGCCCAAACCCAGATGCACGTCTCGCCAGAAAGCACCCTCTAGCCGAGTCTCCCGGCAGTCTGCATTCTCCACCCAGGTCTTCAAACCCCAGGGTTGATCATGCCAGACCCCAAATTCCCCAAAAGGGGGATGCTTCACAGTCCTCCCCCGGCCACATAGTGCCCTAAACCCCAAAAAACTGCCACTAAAGTGACCGCCTATTTAACAGCACCTCCCAAAAGCCAGTTCCTCAATCCACTGCAATGCTATGTGGGGTTGGCGAAAAACGCACCCGGCAACCGCCAATCAGCCAAGGTGTAAAAAATTCCTACCCGGCTCCTTCAAAGAGGAAACCAGCAAAATGCCCACATAACATACAGGGCAGGTGGGAGGGCCGATCGTCTGACAGATGCCGCAGTCTGGGGAGAGCACAGATCTGGCCGTTCCTGGCCAGACCACGTCTCCCAGTCTGCGCGCCCAAACAGGCGCCCTCTGACTCTTCCCATCAAGGGAAACAAACTCGTGCCTTTGCAGCCTAGCAGTTACACTGCAGTTACACTAGCAGTTACACTGCAGGCTGCAAGCACATGATTGTATTCAGTATTGGTTTATCTGGTGTATAATGAGTTTCCAGTAAGAAGATATTGGATTTGTATCCCGCCCTCCACTCCGAAGAGTCTCAGAGCAGCTCACAATCTCCTTTACCTTCCTCCCCCACAACAGACACCCTGTGAGGTGGGTGGGGCTGGAGAGGGCTCTCACAGCAGCTGCCCTTTCCAGGACAACCTCTGCCAGAGCTGTGGCTGACCCAAGGCCATGCTAGCAGGTGCAAGTGGAGGAGTGGGGAATCAAACCCGGTTCTCCCAGATAAGAGTCCGCACACTTAACCACTACACCAAACTGGCTCTCCAGGTTGGCTCTCCAGTAAGTCTGAATATGTGGACATGACCACCATGAATGAATATATGAGGCTGTATGTCCACATTGTTTAGTACAGTTTGGTGACTGTACCGCTTTGAATCTATATAAAATTGAAGGAGGTAAGTACCATCCGGTGATTAACTTAAAAGACTGAAATTTAACAGCGAAGATGTTAGAACTTATACCTGAGGTAGACCATATTTCTGACCAGTCCTCTTGTGTTATTAATTTTCCTAAGTCCATAGACCATTGTTTTTGATAAATTGTTGTTTCCTCTTCATCAATTACAAGTAAGATTCTATATAATAGAATGGTTAATTTTGGTAAATGTGTTCTATGTTTATATAAAATTAATTCAAATGGGGTCGTGTCTCTATTCATAGCTCGCTTCACTGGTTTGGATTCTAAACAATGTCGGAACTGGAGGTAATAGAACTAAGGTACTCTCTGTTTTAGTTTCTTTTCTAATGTAGTCTTATCTATAAGAGAACCTTTTCCCCAAAAATGACATATATATACAAATCCAGCTTCTTTCCAAGTCTGAAAGGATGAAGGCTCTATTCCTGGGACAAATCATTTTTGATTGGTGTAAGAAGTTATTGGAGAAAACTGAGAAGCTAGTTTTCCCCTTCTTTTGGACCGTATAGCAAGTGAGTTTTCTAAAAAGTTTGTAGGCCTATTTTTTTTTTATAAGGTCTAAGTTCCATAACATACCATTTAGCATGCCAGGGGGAAGTGGATATACCTCAATCAGCATCCAATCAGGTGGATTCTTATCAATGACTGCTGTTGTTAAAGTTCCAATGTTGATTGCCTCATAGTATAGTTTTAAATTTTGTATGTCCAGACCTCTTTTTTTTTTTTGAAGTCTAGATAAAGTTTTAAAGCTAATTCTAGGTTTTTTCTGTGCCCATAGAAATTTTGTAAAGAGTTTCTGCCAGGAAGAAAAGGCATCTTTCTGAATTTTGATTAGCAATGTGCAAAACAAAAAGAGAAATTTAGGTAAAATGAAAGATTTTAGAATACTAATTCTATCAGTCCAAGTCAGTATTTTTGCAGTTTTTCAATTCAACGTGTGTTCTATTTCTTTCTGTAACCTGTTAAAATTGGCTGAATAAAGGTCTGAAAGATTTTTTGGGATAAATATCTTTAGATATTTCCAGAGTTTGGTTGGGAGGTCATATTGATAATTAATTTTTATAGCTTCCAAGTCTCTTTGTGGGTGTATTATAGATTTCTTTTCATTGAAAAACAAATGTGAGATTTTACTAAAGCTTTGGACTACCTTATGGAAGGCTGGTAATAACTGCAAAGGTTATATAGAGTATAACATCATCTGCATATAATGCAATCTTGTGAGTTCTGTTACTAATATCAATTCCATGTATGTGTTCATTTGCTCTAATCATGTTTGCCAGTGGTTCCAAGGCCATAATAAATAAAAGTGGGGCAAGAGGACATCCTTGTCTGGTTCCTCTTTGTAAAGGAATAGAGTCTGTTGTTGAACTATTAACTCTTAATTTTGCAGATGGGTTGACATATAATGCATTAATTGAATTCTGAAAGTTAGAACCAAAGCCCATTTTTTTGATGAGGAGTTTTAAATAGGTAATGTTGACACTATCAAAGGCCTTATCTACATCTAGTGCTATTATTAAAGCTTGAGTTTTTGTTTGTTGGATGTATGACATTAAACTAAGAGTTCTTCTAATATTGTGAGCAATATTATGGGTTGATCACTATGTATATAATGAGGTAAAAAAAATTTAAGACGATTGGCCATAATTCTGGTAAATATTTTTGGATCAGTGTTTAGTGCTATTGGTCTATATGAGGATGGTTGCAGTAAATCTTTGGGCATTTTCGCACAGGGCTTACCCCGGAGCGACGTCCCTCTTCACCGTGCAGCGTCTGCGCGGATTTCGCACCAACTGCTCCGCAGAACCCGGAAGAGCCGCAAAGTTCCATAGCTTTTGCATCGCAAATGTAAACTGGGTTTTGGCGGTTTACATTTGCGACACAAAAGCCGCAGGACTTTGCGGCTCTTCCAAGTTCTGCGGAGCAGTTGGTGCGAAATCCACGCAGACGCTGCACGGTGAAGAGGGACGTCGCTCCAAGGTAAGCCCTGTGCAAAAATGCCCTTTGTCTGGTTTAGAAATTAAAACGATTTCAGAATGTGTCGATGAAGTAGGTGTCTTACCAGATGTAAATATTTCTTTGCATAAAGTTTCAAAAGGTTCTATTAGTTCTGTTTTAAAAGCTTTAAAAAAATCTGAGGGAAAACCATCTGGCCCCAGTGCAGGGTTGTTTTTTAATTGTGTTATAGCTTCCTCTGCTTCATATTTAGATATGGGTTTGTCTAATTCATCTATGTGCGTCTGTGCGAGTGTTGGTATAGCATTTTCCCTTTCCAGATATTCTGAAATGCTGTCATGAGAAATATCTTGTCGTTTGTATACATTAGTATAATATTCTTTTAGCTCTTGTTTGATGAATTCTGAGCTTGTCAGGATTTTGCCTTCTTTGTTTTTTAATGAATAAGTCATCTTAGCAGAGTTTTTTTCTTTAACTTTCCAAGCTAATAGTTTGATTTTCCTTGGAGATTTGTCCAGTATGCTTGTTTGGTGTAAAGAAGGCCTTTTCGTATTTTTTAAAAAAATAAGCGACTCTAATAAAGCTCTTTGGACTAGAAGTTTGGAGGAAATTTTTTATTGCCTGTTTTTATGTGCTACTTCCAATTTATTAATTTGAGTGTGCAATGAATTAATTTGGGAATCTCTCTCTTTTTTTTAGAGCCAAAGCAATCGAGATCAATTGTCTTCTAAGCATTGCTTTCATGGCGTCCCATGTGATAGCGGATGTGGTGTCCTTAATTTTGTTTTCTTTGAAATAAAAAATTATTATTATTATTATTATTTATCTTTTATGTCTTGTTTCAATAAAAGAGAAGTATCCAAAGTCCATTTAGTGTCTTTTTTAATGGGTTCAAAGCCCTTTAAGTTTGCACAAAATAGGTGAATGGTCTAACCCAATTTTAAGTTCTATATCTGCTATTTCTACAAAATCGACCAGCGCTGAAGAGGTCAATAGCATATCAATGCATGTTAAGTATTAAATTGGGAAGAGTAATACATATAATCCAGTTCCCCAGATGTCATGTAGGCCAAGGTTTTTTTTATAATGTGATAAAAATTTGTTACCGTGTTGAGGTGAGCTTGGGGTTTTGCAGTTTTTGACCTGTCCCGGTGTTTGTCTGAGAAGAAATTAAAATCACCTCCAAGCAAGATTTCTCCTTCTTGGAAGGTTTTTAATTGTTTTAACATGTCATTGATAAATTTAAGTTGATTTTTTATTAGGAGCATATATGGAGCTTATGATTAGCATCTTTCCCTCCAGCTTTCCTTTAATGAAATTAAATCTGCCTTGTGTGTCTTTCAGTTCATCTTGAAACTCAAATATCAATGTTTTAGCAATTAGTATTGCTGTCTTTCTAGACTTTGATGACCCTGGGGAGGAATATTGGTTTGAATACCAAGTAGTAGATAGTAGTAGCATCGATTCTTTCCTGTGATGTGTCTCCTGAAGAAGAATAATTTGGGGTTTTGCTTTGAGAATATGGTTTGTCACCCTCTTTTATATATATATATATATGGTTATTCAGACCTCAGACATTCCATGACCAAATTTAATATGGCATTCTGATCGTATTTTAAAACAACCTACTGTTGTGTGGCTTAATGTATAAAATAACTTTTATCGGATCCAACAACAGCTAACAAAGAGCATCAATATTTCTTTGTTAAATATTGTGTTCCCAGAATACAATTTTCAAACAAACTAAACAGAAAGAAAACTTAATAACAGTCTAAGTTAACAATCAGTTATAAACCCACAACTGTAAACAAAAGTCTGTTTCTTAGTTTTCAACAATACCTAGTATTAACTAGCTGGTCTTTCTTATACCGCTTTCAGAGCTTGGTTTGTATTTGCCAAGCACGGTCCCCCTAAAGTGCCCCAAACCTTGCCCTCCCTCCCTTAGTAGTTTACATAATGTTTATAAAAACTCTCCCTTTTAATATGAATGAAATTAAAACAAAACAGTGCTTATAATTGTGGTGCTAGGCATTTCTATTACTTTCTGTGATATTTTGCTGAGTCTTTCATTTTTCCAGTCCCTAAAATAATGATAAATCCAGGTCACTGTCTATCTGCATGGCTTAAAGTCTAAATTCTTTATCAAAGATTTCAGGTTTTCACGGCTGGTATCATCTTTAGGGTTTGTAGAATCTTCCGGGCTCAAGTGCCGTGTTCTAATGGAGAAAGTTTTCCTTCCAGATGTTTCATTCTCAGCTGCGGAGAACATCCTCAGTGGCGTTGCAGCCGGAGCAGGTGCTCTGACCTTCTTGGCTGCTGTGCATTGAGTGGGGCCAGGGCTGCTGGAGAGCTGCTATTTCTAGGCTGGAGGGGGTGTGATGAAAGGGCAATTGGTTTGTGGTTTGTGGATGTGCCCATTGTTTGGATGTGCCCATTGTTTGAGTGATAAGGAAACTGGCTGTTGAATGTGACCATTGTTCTGTGTTAATTGCTGGGAGGGTTGGAAGGGGTGTGAAGATAAGGAAGATGGTTGTTGACTGTGCTGATTGTTCTAAATTCTTTATTGTCCATCCTTCATTCCTCTTCTTCTTTCCTTTCTTGTTGTTTGTCAGGTGTATCCAATAGGGATCATTTCCTTTTGGCTGATTTCCATGTTGAGTCTCTTGTTAAATCCAATCCCAAAGCCTGTAGTAGTCGTAATTCACTGTCTTCGTCTGTGGCATAAAGAGTCAGTCCTTTTTTTTTTACCATTATTTTTCCCAGTATGATCCATTTGTAAAGTATTTTTTCTTCTCTGAGCTTCATAGTAATTGTATTTAGTTTTTGTCATGCTACGAGGGCCTCTGGTGGTAGATCAGGGAACACCAAAATTCTTTGATCCTGATATATTAAATAACCTAGTTCCTTTGCTCTATTTATTATCATTTTAGTTTGTCTAATGTCCGCAAAAGAAACTAAGATGTCTCTTGATTGTTTCCTGTTAATTTTATTCGGATTCCCAATCCAATGAGCTTTTAATAAAACCGGATAAAGGCCTTCTTTGAACTAGAGGATCGTTGCTAGCCAAGTGCTCATATCTTGGAATAAGGTAGGAGTTTCAGTGGGGTCCTCATTAAACCCACGAAATTTGAGATTTTGATTTCTGACTTGTGTCCCTAAAAATAATACTTTGTCTTCCAGGGATTGGGAATCCATTTGCAGTTTAGTTTGTTCTGCTTGTAAAGTATTGCCTTTTTTTAAAGCTGCTTCTGCCCAGATTGCCCGGAGGTATGGGCTGGGTTGCCACCAGTATGCTGATGACACCCAGCTCTATCTATTGATGGGCGGCCGGACTGATGATGTCCCTATAAATCTGGACCGGGCACTACAAGCCGTGGTGGGTTGACTCAGGCTGAGTGGGATGAAGCTGAATCCAGTGAAGGCAGAGGTCCTTTGCGTAGGTCGCGGCGGGCCAGGAGGGGAGATCTCCCTACCAACCTTTGACGGTGTGTCACTGATACCAATGCGCAGGGTCAAGAGCTTGGGAGTGCTACTGGAGCCTTCCTTGACAATGGAGGCCCAGATAGCTGCCACTGCTAAATCCGCCTTTTTCCATCTTAGGAGGGCAAGGCAGTTGGCCCCCTTCCTGGAACGTAGCGACCTGGCAACTGTGATCCATGCAACGGTCACCTCGAGGCTGGAAACTGTAATGCCCTCTACATGGGGCTGCCCTTATACCGAATGCGGAAACTGCAGCTAGTGCAGAATGCAGTGGCCAGGCTGTTAGTGGGACTACCTCGGTGGGAACATGTACAGCCTAGGCTGCGGGAACTGCACTGGCTGCCAATTGTGTACCGAGTTCGTTACAAGGTGCTGGTTATTACCTTTAAAGCCCTATATGGCCGAGGACCTGCCTACCTTAGGGACTGCCTCTCTCCATATGTTTCTCAGAGAGCACTGAGATCTAGTTCTCAAAATCTTTTTTAAATCCCTGGACCAAGGGAGGCCAGACTGAAAAAATGAGGGAGCAGGCCTTCTCAACAATGGCTCCCCAATGGTGGAATCAGCTACCAGAGGAGGTGCGAGCCCTGCGAGACCTAAATCAGTTTCACAGGGCTTGCAAAACCGTCCTCTTTCAACTTGCTTTTAAGATGGAACCCGGGTAATGACATCTAGCCATCCTATACATATATCGAACTGTAGCACCTTAATCTGTAATCTATAATGGTTTTAACTGTTTTATTTAACTTAATTTATGAATGTAACTTAACTATATTTTAACTGTCTTTTATAGTAATGATTGTATTTTATTGTAATCATGGTATGTACCATGTCCTGTGAGCCGCCCTGAGCCTGCCTTGGTGGGGGAGGGTGCGATATAAAAATAAATTTATTATTATTATTATTATTATTATTATTATTATATTCCATTTTTTTTAGGGCTGTGGAAATTTCTGTTATCTAATCCAATAGGGGCTGAATAACTTCTTTGATTTTCAGTTCCAATTTATTTAATAATGTTTGTTCTGCATCTTGAAGGGCAGATTTAAGCAAGTTCTGAAGAGTTGCAGCAATAATGGGCTCAGAGCTGCTGTCTTTCTGTTTCGCTGCCAAATCGGCTGCCCTTTTTTTTCTTGCTTGTTGCCACGTGTGTTTCGCCAGCAATTGCTTTTTTCCACCCAAATAAGCTTTTACCGAAGCCTGCACCCTTAATTTTCATGGGGAATGCTTCCCCGAGAGTTTTTTCATTTGTTTTGTATACCTTTGTCATCGGAGAGCTGAGTAGTTTGAAAGGGTCGGGGTTTATGGGCTGGAGCCACAGGATCAAACGTCCACCATTTTAGGCTCTGACACACACACACACACCAAAATCATCATAGTTTTTGCCCAACGTCTACAGTATTAGCCCTTTTACATGAGTTGTTAAAGAAGAATGTTCCATGGAAGTGAGAGAGGACTCAAGACTAGGGTTCCCAATCCCCCCGCTTTAGCGGGAGACTTCTGGGTTCCCAGCTTAATCTCCCGGTCTTCAAAAATGGAGAAGCGGGGGGGGGTGGAGGGGGGGAGAACATACCTATAGAGCTCCTGTTGTAGAGCTCCTGAGCAGTTTGTAAAATCCCTGTCCCTTTAAGGCTGGGCAGGAAGGAGGAAACAGGAAGGGCTTCGGAGAACGGCCCCTCCCTTCTTTGCTTTCGTTTTCTCAGCAGGCACAGTTCTCCGGAAGAAGACCAAGTAAGTATTTGTGTGTGTGAGAGAGAGGGAGGGGGATTCCCTGGTATGGAGGCCCTCCCTCCCTTTAGAAAGTGTGGGGGGGGAGGGAAATGTCTACTGGGCACTCTATTATTCCCTATGGAGAATGATTCCCATAGGGAATAATAGGGAATTGATCCGTGGGTATTGGGGGCCCTGGGGGGGCTATTTTTTGAGGTAGAGGCACCAGATTTTTAGTATAGCATCTAGTGCCTCTCCCCAAAATACCCCCCAAGTTTCAAAACGATTGGACCAGAGGGTCCAATTCTATGAGCCCCAAAAGATGGTGCCCCTATCCTTAATTATTTCCTACGGAAGAAAGGCATTTGAAAAGGTGTGCTGCCCCTTTAAATGTGATGGCCAGAACTCCCTTGGAGTTCAATTATGCTTGTCACACCCTTGTTCCTGGCTCCACCCCCAGTGTCTCCTGGCTCCACCCCCAAAGTCTCCTGGCTCCGCCCCCAAAGTCCCCAGATTTTTCTTTAATTGGACTTGGCAACCCTACTCAAGACATAGCATTTTAAACTTCAAAGACTTTGCTACAATCCTCCAAGGTGGTGACACATTTTGACCCTAGATTACCCATGGTGTTGGTTTGTGATGCCTCCCAGACAGGCCTCGGATCCAGCGGGAGCTCACAGGAACACAGCTCCTGAACCTTTCTGACGGTTCCACCTCCTTCTTCCCAGTTTGTCCATTGAATAGTAGGTGCAGCTGCATTACAATCCCTGGATGAGCTCCACCACCTATTTTTCTACAAAACGACCCCTGCTCTCAGATGAACGGGGGCAGTTTTGTCACATGTATGCCCAGATGGCACAGAGAGGCCAATGGAATTTGCATTCCACACCATGTCTCCAGCAGAAAAGAATTATTCTCAACTTGGAAAGCCAGTTTGGTGTGGAAAGCCAGTTTGGTGTTGGAAAGCCAGTTTGGTGTTGGAAAGCCAGTTTGGTGTGGAAAGCCAGTTTGGTGTTGGAAAGCCAGTTTGGTGTTGGAAAGCCAGTTTGGTGTAGTGGTTAAGTGTGCGGACTCTTATCTGGGAGAACCGGGTTTGATTCCTCACTCCTCCACTTGCACCTGCTGGAATGGCCTTGGGTCAGCCATAGCTTTGGCAGAGGTTGTCCTTGAAAGGGCAGCTGTTGTGAGAGCCCTCTCCAGCCCCACCCACCTCACAGGGTGTCTGTTGTGGGGGAGGAAGGGAAAGGAGATTGTGAGCCGCTCTGAGACTCTTCGGAGTGGAGGGCGGGATATAAATCCAATATCATCTTCTTCTTCTTGAAAAAGAGGCCTTAGAAATTGTTTTTGGAGCCAAGAAGTTTCATCACTATTTGTATGGTCAGTCATTCACCATCCTTATGGAGCATAAACCATTACTCATGCTTTTGGGGGAACCCAAACCAGTCCCTACAATGATTTCCAGTAGGATGCGGTGGTGGGCCCTGACATTATCAGCCTACCAATATGAGATTCAATTCTGGCAGGATGGACTACATTCTGATGTTGATGCATGCAGTAGGCTTCCATTACCTGATTTCCCAGCAGGAGTACCAGACCAGGCAATAAGATCCTACTTGTAGATTTGCTTCGTGGGATGTCCGTGACAGCAGAGTGTATCAGCTGTGAAACCCATAGAGATGTGCAGTAGACATATGTGAATTGGGTGCAGCATTAGTAGATTTGCCAGGTCCAACAAGAAATATTTGGGGACTTTTGGGGTGGAAGTGGGAAACTTTGGGGGGTCAAGTCAGGAGATTTTCCTATTCCAAATAAAATAAAAATACAGCAGTGCAGTTTCCCTGAATAGTCTTAGTTTCCTCCTCCTCTTTTTTTGTTCCCCAGCAGCTGCTAAATGAAAATGAACACACACAGACACTCACAAAGCAGCTAAAATAAACGGTTTGCATGCCCACATTTTTGAGATCTCCCGGGGCAATGGTGTAGATAGCTTTACTCACTGGACTTGCTGAATATAACAATTTGCTGTATTTCAACCAACTTAAGGAGAAAGAGGTCTAGGGGTGGCGTTTTCCTCTACCCCGTAATCAGGTTCTAGTTAACTCTTTGCTATCCCTTTTTTTTAACTATCTCTTTACTATCCCAACAGCCTCTGAAAGGAATGCAAATGAAACAGAGGGACTGGGCTCTCTCGCTTCCTCTCTCACACGTGGTTCTGCCTCTTTGTCCCACCCCACTGCAGCTTCAGTCTTGCTGAGATTTAATGGCACACTCACACCTTCCAAAACTGACACAGATTACACGCTTCAAACCCTGCCTAAGATCTAAAGACACATTGTGGCTGTTGGGGCAGGGCTTCCCCCCCTCCCCAATCAACCAGCCAGCTGGGGGTAGGGAGGAGCCTGAAAAACCAGGGGATCCCCCACCCAAAACTGGGGACAGGCAAGCCTAACATGGGTAGCCTGCCCACATCCAGGAGGAGGTTTTTCAGCCATTTTTTCCCACAGATGATTTGAACTTGGATTTCTTGCTTGGGTGCCTCATGTGGGGGAGCAGAGTGATAGTACCTTGTGAAATGAGACAGTAGTTCTTGAACCAACTTCATGGCATACACTCTGGTATTTCCCAGATGAAAGGAGTGCCCGTGGGTTGGTTTGATGGCCAGACCTAGATTGTGACATTGAGTGGTTGGCGGGGTCTTGCACCTGTTATCAGCACTGCTGTTTGCACCAATCCACCCCTGAGAATGGCCAGCCCAACCTTGGGCTAGGCTACATGTAGACTTTGCAGGCTTGATTAGAAGCAAAATGCTGACAGCAGTAGTAGACACCCATACCAAATGGTTGGAGGTACGGGTAATGTCTTCCATCACAGCTGGAGCTACAGTGGGCCAGTGGAGACAAATATTTGCCACCTTTGGCTTGCCAGAAATTTTAGTCACTGAAAATGCCCCAACTTTCACAGGGGCCACATTCTGGGAGTTTATGGAACACAATGGTATTTGGTATTTGCCCCCTATCATCCCTCCTCTAATGGGTTGGCAGAATGGGCAGTGCAATCAGTGAAACTGATTCTCAAGAAATTCAGATAACAAGATGCCTCTTGCAATACCAAGTAACTCCTCACACCACAACTGGGGTGGGGAGATTCCCCTGCACAGCTCATGTTTGGTTGGTCTCTCCACTCACATTTAGATTTTCTACGACTGACAGTAGGCACTAAAATGCATCAGGGCCAAGTGGTTATGCACCATGGGTGTTCTCCTCAACCCATTCCATGTGCCTTTCAACTGAGAGACCATGTCTGGGTATTGGCTTTTGGGAGACGGAGTTGTTGGGAATTGAGGGTGATAAGGGGGCAAATGGGGCTGGTAGAGCTGGCTTCAGGACAGATACTCAAAAGACATCTGGATCAGATCTGCAGGATGTCATCACAGCCCCAGGAATGTCAGGGGGTGGCTGTAACAATGCATGATGGACCAACATTATGGAGCAGTGGGGATGTCCTAAAGATAGCCGAGAAAGGGGGCAGTCCCATTTCAGGGGATTCTCAACAATCACCAGTAGTCCCCCCAAAGAGCCTCACTCATCAGGAATGACTGAGGAGCAGCCTCAAGGGATCAAGAACTGCCACAAACCAACTCTAAGATTACTGGTCCCTGGTGGTATGGGAGATTACAAAGAAAACCAGTAATACTCTAGACTGAGTCCTAAAAGAAGAGAGGTGTTATATCATGGCATGTTGTAAATTTGGTTACGTTCCCTTATTGCATTGTTTAGTTATTTTCCCCTTGTTCCTTAGTATTGCTGGGTTGTTATGGCCTATGTTAGGACAATAAAATACTTTGGCCCTTGTTCCTTAGGGCCGAAAAGCATGTGCTGTAGTTTAGTTTCACTTTCCTCTTTTTGGGTTGCTGGCTGTTAATTTTTGTTCAAGCAAAGGCCAGGAAAGGCCCAGCTTTTGTTCCAATAAAACTTAAAATCTTTCTAGCATGGTGAGCATGGTGCACTTGTGGAATTATTACATTACATAATAAGGTCCGTTGTGGGGAGGAATACAACAGGCGCTAGAAATTGGCTATGAGTGAGTTTCATGGCCTTGGGGGGAGGAGCTGAGGAGGGAAGGGAAAGATAGAGGGAGGCAAGGTATGTCAAGAAGGCAGGTGTTAGGAAGGGAAATGGAGAAAGGGGGGAAATGTCGGGTAGGTTATCAGAGAAGGGGGGGGTATCTTGAGAACGAAGGGATGGGACAAAAAGAGATGGGGGTAGATTGTTTTTCATCTCCTCTGCCCTCCCTGCAGCCTTTACTTAGGAAAAATACAATCTTTCTCCACAGTGAGGACCAAAGCAGCTTACATCATTCTTTTCTTCCCCGTTTTGATCTGAACAACAACCCTGTGAGGCAGGTTAGGCTGAAAGTCTGTGACTGGTCCAAACTCACCCAGTCAGCTTCCACAGCAAGAAGCTGGGTCTGAAGGACCCTGCTGTGAAATACCAACTGCCGCATCACACTGACTGTCATGGTGTGTGTGTGTGACCTCAGCAGGGTATAATGACTCAGAATGTATCATTTTATCCAGAGGGACTTAAATCTGCCCATCTGGAGAGCAGCTGTAGTTCTGAGAGATCTTCAGACCTCATCTGGAGACTGGCAACAATGGTTCCCCAGGAGGAAATGGCTGGTTCGGGAGGGTGGAGTCTATGGCAGAGGTGGCCAACGATAGCTCTCCAGGTGTGTTTTGCCTACAACTTCCATCAGCCCCAGTCAGCATGGCCAATGGCTGGGGCTGATGGGAGTTGTAGGCAAAAAACATCTGGAGAGCTACCGTTGCCCACCCCTGGTCTACGGTATTGTACCTGTCTGAGTTCCCAGTCTTCTTCAAATCCTACTCTCTCCAGACTCCAGCCCTCCAATCTCTAAGAATTCCCAACTTGGAGTAGGCTCTTTCCTTCCCAACCAACCATCAGCTTATCTTTATCTGCCCCTTTGACTTCAGCTTTCCATCTCCTCCCCCCTCCTTCTTCGCAATGGGGATCAAATAAGCTTACATTATTTTCCTCTCACCCTTTTGATCCGTACAACAACCCTAGGAGGTAGGTTAGGCTGAAAGACTGTGACAGGTCTGAAATCACCCACTCAGCTTTCACAGTAGGAACCCGGGTCTAGCAGACCCTGTCCTGAAGCACTGACTGTCACATCACAGTGGCTGTCAAAGTTACTGTGGACTGAAAACATGTAATCCTTCCACTTAAATGTACTTTGAATATGATAACTTTAAGAGATGAACTGGGCTCTATTTCTTACATTTACCAAATAACTGCAGCACCACCCCCTTCAATGATACATGAACGACATATTTAAAACATTTAAAAATCATACCAGAAACTTATTATTTCTTTGAGGATCTAATGGAACACCGTTTATGAATCTTTACTATATCATTGGATCTTTACTATATTACTGTGTCTTATACCTTTAAGAAACTGATATGAAAGACACAGCTGCATGGAGTTACCTAGAATAGTTTTAAGTAGAGTTAGGGCGTTTTCGCACAGGGCTTACCCCGGAGCGACGTCCCTCGTCACCGCGCAGCGTCTGCACGGATTTCGCACCAACTGCTCCGCAGAACCCGGAAGAGCAGTGGCTTTTGCGTCGCAAATGTAAACTGGTTTTTGGCAGTTTACATTTGTGATGCAAAAGGTCGGGAACTTCCTGGTTCCTCAGAGCAGCCTCGGAGCAGTTGGTGGCAAATCCGCGCAGACGCTGCGCGGTGAAGAGGGACATCACTCTGAGGTAAGCTCAGTGGGAAAACGGCCTTAGTTTTCAAGATTTTTGGAGAGAGCATTTTGGAGAGAGCATCCTGAAGGATTTACATTTAAGTTAGAGAAAAGGTTCAAGACTAGCTTGCTTTTAAATTAAACACTTAAGCGGTGTTATTTAAACTCACTTATCTTCTCACTTTGCTTCTTATTATGCCAGACGTCTCGCAGTCGGTTTCAGTGACTCTTGCCTTTAATTACATTCTTTTAAAGCTTGTAACTTTGTTTTCTTAGGGAGAGTGGGGACGAGGCGTCCGAGTCTTTAGCGCGTGCACATTGCTCCCTTCTCACACCATCAACACTTAAGCGGTATTGAGAGCATTTTGCCATAAAAATTCAGAAGGCTTTTGCATCTGGTTACGAAAGAAGTTCAGGAATGGCTTGCTCCTAATATAAATGTAATGCAGAGAGCACTTGGCCAGCAAAATCCAGAAGACTTTTGTATCTTGATAGAGAAGAGATTCAAGATTGGCTTGCTCCTAAACCAATACATGAATTGAAAGCATTTTGCCAAAAAAAGTAAATTCTTAATAATAAAGAATATTTTTTTAAAAAAACATTCATTTAAAAAAATATCCTTCCATCCAGTTTTGTGTTGTATTTTGTTATAATCACCATGGTTTATTCCAGGATGAGAAATTCTGAGGAAAATAAAAAGACTGCAGAGAGCATTTTGTCAGCCAAATTCAGAAGGCTTTTGCATCTGTTTAGAAAAGATGTTAAGGCCTGACTTGCTCCCAATATTAACCCTGAATTGTAATAAGAAGCTGATAACTTTGAAGAAAATAGAAATACTCCTGAGGAAGCCTTTTGATGAAAGGTCTACATTTGGTGCTCATTGGATGGACTTTTCTTTGTAATCTTGTAAAGCTGTACTTCTTTATAATGTGTCTAAAAGGATTTATATGACTTTTAAAAATGTTTTACTAAATCTTGTTAGCAGGGGTCGTTTTGTAGAAAAATAGGAGCTCATCTAGGGATTGTTATGCAGCTGCACCTACTATTCAATGGACAAGGAGGTGGAACTCTCAAAAGGAGGAGGCGGAACTCTCAGAAAGGTTCAGGAGCTGTGCTTCTCTGAGCTCCCACTGAATCTGAAGCCTGGTTGTTAGTCATTTTTTTTTTTTTTTTGCATTTTCTGAACAGGCGCAAGCAGCCAGGCCTAATTAAGTCATGCCAGTCAGGTGGCATCAAGTCACCCAGAGATGCTGCCAGACCCAGGGTAGGAAACCTCCAGGTGGAGGCTGAAGATATCCTCGTATCACAAACAGATCTCTTTCCCCCTGGAGAAAATAACTGCTTTGGAGGAGAGACTCTATGGCATTATATTTAGCTGGGGCCTCTCCCCTCGCCAAAGTCTGGTTTCCATAGACTCCACCATAAAATCTGCAGGAATTCCCCACCAACCTGGAACTGGCATCCCTAGTCAGAACTGACCCCAATGAGTTCTACTTCAAAGGTCAAAATAGGCCTGGAAAGGGCCTCCTCCCCCAGTCTTTTACTGACAGAACCAAGGTTGGTTGTAGGGCTGCCAGGCCCAATTCAGAAAATACCTGGGGACTTTGGGAGTGGAGCCAGGTGGCTTTCCCATCCCCCCCCCAAATAAAAATACAGCAATGCAGTTTTCATATCTTCAACCCCCAGCAGCTGACTGCACTTCCTTTAAATGAAAGCAAACAAACACAAACAAAGCAGCCAAAATAAACACAGTTTGCAAGCATATACTTTTGTGATCTCACTGGAACTGCTGAATGTAACTATCTGCTGTATTTCAATCAACTTCTTCAGACTAACAGAAAAATGAAAACAGAGCAGCTCCAAACAGACAGCAGGACTCTGCTTCCTTCTCTTCCTTTTACACACCAGGAAGACCCAGGAGCCCTCAGTCAGTTGGAAGAAGGCTTTCTGTGGCTGTTTCCCTCCTCCCTCTGCCAGCCAATTGAGGGAGACATTCTTTCTCTCCTCTGCAAAGCATTGCCTCAGTCCTCAGCCAATGGAATGCAACAGACCTTGAGTGGCGGTTGATGGACCAAAGGTTGATGCAGTGCTCACCACAGCCAGTAGGAGAGCTGGAAAGTGCCAATATCATAGGGCTTTTATATATATAGGATTCTTAATCAGTTCAGTGTTCTGCTGTTAATTGAAGCTAATATCCATTCACGGATCTATCTTTCATGAAGTTTTCTCATTTTCTTGTTGCCATCACTACATCCTATTGAATCCCACATGTTAACTACTCATTGAGTGCATATATCTTTTGTGGCCATCCAGGTATCCACATGCATGTAAGGTCTAGCTTAACCCTGAAGAAGAGTGTTTGCTAGTTAGGGCATTTCTTATATCAGTTTTCTCTTCAGTGGGGACCGAAAGAGGTTTACACAAAATACCAATACTATTTAATACTGGTTTTGTTTATTTATATTGTATTTTGTCAATTTAATTTGACAAAATACAATGTAATTTAAAAAAAAAACACATTAAAACCTAAAAGGACATTAGATGTCCTAAGTGGGATCATGAGTGGTTCATCAAGGTTACAGAGCAGGCTAAGAACCAAGGGTCAAAAATCCCTTGGCTCTTTCTCATTGGCCAAGCACCAAAAGAGTTTGCATTTTTGACCATTCCAGGCTTAAACGACCTGCAACAGGAGAGAAACAAAAGCTCATTCTGACCACACTCAGAATGGTTTGACAGTCTGGGACATAGTGTTAATGACACTAGCACTTATTTGCAGAGATCCCTGTCCCCCAAGTTCTCTATGAATGTAAGTGATAACAAATGGACCGTTTCAGTATTTTTGGCAGAGAAGGTAGTGATACAAAGGAGGTCCTTGAGCTCAGCTTCAGGGAGTTGGCTTTTAACAAATCACTTTCTCAAGGCATTTTGAATAGACTCATAAGTATTTTGGGTGCCTATATCTTGGCACAGTCAGCCTGCTCTTTGCCATCTTTCCAGGAGCAGAACACGCACTCATAGGTAAGTATGAACCTCCCTGTAATACAGTTGCACAAAAAGAGCTGCAGTGTTTACAAGAGTTCTCCAGCTGGAAACCATCTCCACAAATTAGGCATGCAGTCTTCTTGTTTGCGTTCTGCGGACCTTTAAATAAAGAGCAGACGTTAACTCCCATCAGTACTGAACTTCATTCGATGTCCCTTCATTGGAAATTTGTTTAAAAATGTACTCTAGAGAAGCAATGTTTATAGTTCAACCCTAATCAGGGCCAGGCTGTGGCAATTGGATTCCCTAAACAAAATGTAGTAGAATTCTGCTGTACCCCACCACCAGCCATGTCCTGTCACATTTTCCCAAGTGTAGTCCCCCTGTGCAAATTATACATGTTGCATATCTGAGGGCACTCGTTTGTCAAACCTCTGCGTCGGTTAAAAGAAAGTCATTCTTTCCCACCTCGTATACTTATATATTTCATTCGAGAATTTATATTCCATCTCCTCAAAAGACCTACTTGAGTAGGGTTGCCAGTCCCCCGGTAGGGGCAGGGGATCCCCCGGTTTGGAGGCCCTCCCCCCGCTTCAGGGTCGTCAGAATGCGGGGGGAGGGGAGGGAAATGTCTGCTGGGAACTCTGTTATTCCCTATGGAGATTTATTCCCATAGAAAATCATGGAGAATTGATCTGTGGGTATCTGGGGCTCTGGGGGGGGCTGTTTTTTTGGGGTAGAGGCACCAAATTTTCAGTATAGCATCTAGTGCCTCTCCCCAAAGTACCCCCCAAGTTTCAAAACGATTGTACCAGGGGGTCCAATTCTATGAGCCCCAAAAGAAGGTGCCCCTATCCTTCATTATTTCCTATGGAAGGAAGGAATTGAAAAGGTGTGCTGTCCCTTTAAATGTGATGGCCAGAACTCCCTTTGGAGTTCAATGATGCTTGTCACAGCCTTGATCTTGGCTCCACCCCTAATGTCTCCTGGCTCCACCACTAAAGTCTCCTGGCTCCACCCCCAAAGTCCCCAGATATTTCTTGAATTGGACTCGGCGACCCTATACTTGAGGCATCTCACAACATAGAAACAGTACAATAAAATCATTAAAATAGCATCGTCGGTATTATAGCAAGCCAAGCAGGCCTTGAGCATAGGACAGAAAAGGGAGGAATGGCATGTACAGAAGGAAGTGGTTCTTCGGATACCTGACCCCGAGCCATAAAGGAAAATACATATCTGCTTGAAAAACCTCTTGTGCTTGAAGGTTTGCGCTCTCTTTATTCCATCAATAAAAGATAATGTCGTGCCTTGTTCAACAACATGATTTTATTAATTTACAGGTTTAAAATATTTGTCAACTGCTGCATGTCGCCAGCTCTTTTTCTGACAAAGAACACTAAACCGGTGGTCATTATTGTAAACAATCTGTGTGCGTTTTGTCAATGCTTTTAGTGCACCTCTCCAAAAGACCAGCACATGGGATTCTCAGTGGTTGTTATATAACAGCAGAGCTCCTTGAGCACACCAGAAACATCCGGTTGCAATAGCTGACAATGGGAAAGCCCCAGATGTGTTCGTGATTCTTGTCCAGTGGATCATAGTCCATGTTATGTTAAGTTAGGGCTGCCACCCAAAAAAACACAAAAATAATTGATTAATTGTATGAGTTTTACTAGATTGAGTAGTTAGTTAACAAATGCAACCCCAAGAACGCTTGACGAGGTGTAAGCCTCATTGGAACGAAACTGTGTAGGATTTTAGACTAGACCTCCTAGGGCTGTTGTTGTAGGGTTGCCATCCTAAGCAGAGTTACACCATTCTAAGTCCACTGAAGTCAGTGGACTCAGACAGGTGTAACTGCTTAAGAGAACACAGATGAAATCAACCCTAAAGCTCAACCTCCATAAACAATAATTCTAAAGGGAAAGCATACCGTCGTTGTTTTGAGATCATGTTCGGACAGGCGCCTGACCTGGAAAGCTCAACAGAGTTGACCCTGGTTAATACTTGGGTGGCAGAACAACAAGGAAGTCCAGGATTGCTAGGGAGAGCCAGGCAATGGCAAAGTACCTCTTTTCATCTCTTGCCTTGAAACCACTGCAGGGTTGCCATAAGTCAGGGGTGACTTGACCACACTTTAGACCAGGGGTGTCAAACATGCAGCCCGGGGGCGAAATCAGGCCCCTGGAGGGCTCCTATCAGGCCCCCAAGCAACTGGCTACCATCTGCTTCCTTCTCCTTCTCTCTTGTTTCCTTCTGCATAACAGCTTGCTTTGCCAGGCTTGCTCAATCTCACAGGAGCTACAGAGCATTTTCTCCATTGGCTGAGGCGCCTCCCTTAGGGAGGATGGGGAAAGTCAGAGCTTGTTTTTCCAGGTTTTCTCAATCGTACAGCACAGCCTAGCCTCTCTTCCTTCTATTGCCTGAAGCTCCTCCCCTTCTAGTCCCCTGGGGAAGGAAGGAGCCACAGCTTTCTCTGCCCAGTTCCCTGGATCCCAAAGGAGAGATACAAAGAAAGCACCTTTAAGACCAATGAGTGCTAATGTTTTAAGTATGTTTTCAGGGGGGGTTGAAAAAAAAAATTGTGTTTGTCTGTGTCCTTTATAAAGTTTATATCTCTGCTACCTAATCTTAAATAGGTACACACATGGCCCAGCCCAACCTAAATGGCCCAGCCCAACAAGGTCTCGTTTGTGTCAGATCAGGCCCTCTTAACAAATGAGTTTGACACCCCTGCTTTAGACATACCATGTCTAGACATGATACAGTGAGTACCATCTACTACAAGGGCTTCTCCTAAGGTGACGATTCCAACCATTTGTCTTTGCACACACTTATATTAAAAATAATTCACTTTTAAAGAATAAACTGCTCAATTAATCAGGAGCAGTTTTGGAATTATCTGAACTGATCCAAAGTTTTAAAATAATTAATTTAATCACTTAATCCACTAAACACTCGAAAGTGATCTATTATGATGAGATTTCTTCATTTGGGGAGGAAAACTCTTAGAATTTCCCCCCAGGGGTAGATCTCACCAAAAACACTCCGCTGGAAGTATTATGTATGACCCAAGACCCAAGAATATAAAGAAAGATAAAGCTACTGGAATCGTGCCAAGCTTCTGTGTGGTTCCACACTAGTCAACACTGATAATGGTTGGATCCAATGAGCTATTTTGCTGGTGAAGAAAGGAAGGACAGGTCTTCTTTGACCACCCAAAATTACTATGTTGTGTGCTGGTGAAGAAAGGAAGGACAGGTCTTCTCTGACCACCCAAAATTACTATATTGTGTGCTGGTGAAGAAAGGAAGGACAGGTCTTCTTTGACCACCCAAAATTACTATGTTGTGTGCTGGTGAAGAAAGGAAGGACAGGTCTTCTTTGACCACCCAAAATTACTATGTTGTGTGCTGAGGAAGAAAGGAAGGACAGGTCTTCTTTGACCACCCAAAATTACTATGTTGTGTGCTGGTGAAGAAAGGAAGGACAGGTCTTCTTTGACCACCCAAAATTACTATGTTGTGTGCTGAGGAAGAAAGGAAGGACAGGTCTTCTTTGACCACTCAAAATTACTATGTTGTGTGCTGAGGAAGAAAGGAAGGACAGGTCTTCTTTGACCACACAAAATTACTATGTTGTGTGCTGATGAAGAAAGGAAGGACATGTCTTCTTTGACCACCCAAAATTACTATATTGTGTGCTGGTGAAGAAAGGAAGGACAGGTCTTCTTTGACCACCCAAAATTACTATGTTGTGTGCTGGTGAAGAAAGGAAGGACAGGTCTTCTTTGACCACCCAAAATTACTATGTTGTGTGCTGAGGAAGAAAGGAAGGACAGGTCTTCTTTGACTACCCAAAATTACTATGTTGTGTGCTGAGGAAGAAAGGAAGGACAGGTCTTCTTTGACCACCCAAAATTACTATGTTGTGTGCTGAGGAAGAAAGGAAGGACAGGTCTTCTTTGACCACCCAAAATTACTATGTTGTGTGCTGGTGAAGAAAGGAAGGACAGGTTTTCTTTGACCACCCAAAATTACTATGTTGTGTGCTGGTGAAGAAAGGAAGGACAGGTCTCCTTTGACCACCCAAAATTACTATGTTGTGTGCTGGTGAAGAAAGGAAGGACAGGTCTTCTTTGACCACCCAAAAGTAATATGTTGTGGACTGTAGGGCATGCTTTGTTCAAAAGCCATGTGGGATGAGGACTAGGGTAGGGAGGGAAAATGAGCAAGATTCACTGAAAAAGCTGACTGGATCAAACCCAATCATTAGTACATGCAGTTGTAACAACCGTTCCAGTTGACATAGTCATCAATCTGCTGTTCTCCCATTCTTTCACTGTCATGTTCCATGTTTTCCACATGAGGTAGACATAAGAACACAACTAGAATCAAATCAGTCAGAACTGCTATGCTGATAGATCTTAACAAGATTAGGGCCAAAGCATTATCAACATATTTATTTATTTACCTATGTACTTCATTTATATCTTCCCTTTTTCCGCAATGGGGGCCCAAAGTAGCTTATATCATTTTTCTCTTCTCCATTTTGTCCTCACAACAGCCCTCTGAGGTAACTTTCACTGATAGTCAAGGTCAGCTAGCAAGTTTCTATGACAGACTAAGGATTTGAACCTGGCTGTCCCAGATCCTAGTTTAACACTAACTACTATAGCACATGTCATAGAAGTATCTTTCAATTTTTTGAAAAGAAATATTTAAGTATTGACTTTATATATTTTTTTCAACTAAGCAGCTGACAGCTGTGGTTTTTTAGAGTTATATTTCAGCATAAGTAAACTGTCATTTATATGTGTCTGCCTGTGGATATGAATTTACCTGTCTCTGTTGAGGGCTGAAGTAATGTCCAGTCTAAAGAATGCATCTTGTTTTGAGAAGAGGCTCCTTGACTTCTTTGCTGATGGTTGGGCTCTTTTATTCCTCTGCTCTTCTTTTTATCAATGAAGGATGATGTTTCACGGCCATCAACTATGCGAGGAAAGTCTATTGGCTTGGCCAGCTTTTTCGGGATGGTTTTGACTTTAACATCTTTCTCTTGTGACTTCTTGAATGTCTTGGGCAAAGTGCAAGAGATATTATTTCTGTGCTTGACTCTTACACTTTGTTTGTCATTGACAGGTATCATGGACTCCCTTTTATTTTCTTGGTTGGTTGTAGATTGCGGCACACCCATGAGTGGTTCAAGGAAATTTAAATTATTGAGGGTAGACATGTGCTTTTTTAGTCTCCGAACACTGATTCCTTCAACCAAAAGGTCAGTAGGATTAAATGGGGGGATGTCCAGCATAGACTGTAGAGGAAAACAGAAACAAAACTTTCTGAGATATTTTTATCCTAAAAATTGAAATTAGGGTGATAAATCACTTATTCCTACAACTTTGTACACAATATAAGATGTCTTCTCCGTTGCCATCTGTAAATAAATGGCACTCTATCTCTTGGCATCCGCAAGATTTCAGTTAATTACTCCAGAGTCTGAATATCTCCAGAAACCATCTGGAAACTTCTTCCCCCATATTGGTTCTCGTTAAGTTTATACCAAAGCCTGAAACAAATTAATGATATTCAGTTGGGAGCAATGAGCTGTTAGTAAAAGACACTGTTGGCCATGGTTCTTTCCTATGTTCCATCTGACCCCAGAGAAGTTGATTCATCAGTCAGCAGAACCTGCACATGGGTTGGGGGACACAGTATAAGGGGGTGGGGGAGAATCTCCTTTCCTGCCTCATCCATCAGTGAGGACAATTTTGTCCCTTTCTCTCTTCAGCACAGCTTCCCAAACCATATAGCCATTAGTCTACATGGGTCCTTTCCAACTCTCCCATGGTTGGAAAGGACTGCTGAGCTGCGGAGATTAAAGAAAGATCTGTAATCCTTACACTAGCATCCAGCTCATTGTCTTAACCAGTGTTCCTTCTAAGCTGAGTTAGTGTGAGTTAGCTCACAATTATTTAGCCTCCAGCTCACACATTTTTGTCTCAGCTCAGGAAAAATGGCCTAGAGCAAACTAATTTACGCAGTAGCTCACAACGTTAATGCCAGTAGCTCACAAAGTATAATTTTTTGCTCCCAAGACTCCACAGCTTAGAGGGAACATTGGTCTTAACACAGGGCTCTCCAAACTTTTGTTCTAGAACCAAATGTGTCTCAGCACTGAACCAAATATGCTTCTTTTTAAGAAATGAAATCTCTGGTATATTGGAGGAGGTAGATGAGACACCAGAATGTGAAAAGAATGGTAAACGAAAAAAATTATGGAACTAACAACTTTTTAGAGATGCTTAAAAAAAAAAAAAGGATACAGGCAAGCAGCTGCCAGTAATCCAAGCCCCAAACCATGTGTAGATTTATAACAAAGTACTGAAGCAATCATGCAGAGTGTTCTTGCATATATAGATTACCTGTTGTTTGCTGTTTCCTAATAAAGCACTTGCATCAACTAATATTTAGTATGGAAACTTTATGAATTGTTAATCAACATGGCAGTTATTAATAACGTTAAGTTTTATAGTTCAATTTTGCTAATGGGCTTTCTTATACCAGTTCTTTGGGATTTTTTTAAATTTTATTTTTTTTCCTTTTTATAGAAATACAGAATAAAGAAAAGAGGTGAGGGGGGGGATTTAATAATACAAAAGGTGCTTTTTACAAATATCAAGGACAATAACACTTGGCATACATCATTCTACTATTTCTACTACTATTATTCACATAATATATTTTCATTAATCCCTAACTAAACGGTTATAAAGAAAGACACATACATTCTTATTAACTTTGTATATAGTTTTATAATGACAACCTTACAGTTCACAATAATGTTAAAAAAAAACCCAAAAGGTAATATTGCATATAATAATTGATGCTTTTATAATAACCGTTTAAATACATGCATAAAAATAAACATTAAAAGCTCTCCAGTTGTTCTTAAATTAATTTGTTGGTCTCTTATTTATATAAATTATCAGTTTTGCCATGACGGCATATTCTTTCATTTTATCATTCCAGTTCTCAAAATTTTGGTTAACCTTAGCTTTCCATTTAGTTGCAAATACTACTCATAATGCAGTTAATATATACCTGCACAATTCATGTTCATATCTATATTCATTGATAGAATTTCTAGTAACATTATCGCAGATAACATGGCAAATTTTATATTAATATATTTTTTTAATTCAGTATGTGTTTCTTTCCAATATTTACTGGCATTTTTACAGGACCACCACATATGGTAAAAAGTACCATCCGTTTCTTTACATTTCCAACACAATCCTTTATCATTTTTGTCCATCTTCCCAGTATCTTTTGAGGTAATATACCATTGAAAGAACATCTTATAACAATTTTCTCTAAGTGCTTCCTTTGTCCATAGATTTCCCCATTGTTGAAGTGAGATCTCTTTATCAAAGTTCTGTGATAATTTCACCAGGCATGTCTTAACTTGTTCCATTTCTGTGTCAAATTGAAGTAAAAGTTTATAAATGTGTCCTAAATGATGATCTTTTTAATTCAAAATTATTGTTTCAAATTCAGTCAAATCTCTTAATCTAGCTCTTTCTACACACATCACTTTTTAAAGTCTTGATGTGTTGAGTATATGTTAGCGACATTATCTTTCCCCTTCATCATTAATAGCCTGCTGGAATTAATTTTTACTTGAGACTTAAGAAGGATATAGACAAGCTGGAATGGGTCCAGAGGAGGGTGACAAAGATGGTGAGGGGTCTGGAGACCAAGTTCTATGAAGAAAGGTTGAAGGAGCTGGGCATGTTTAGCCTGGAGAGGAGGCAGCTGAGAAATGATATAATCACTATCTTCAGGTTCTTGAAGGATGGTGTGGGATTGTTTTCTGTGGCCCCAGAAGGTAGGACCAGAACCAGTGGGTTGAAATTAAACCAAAAGAGTTTCCGGCTCAACATTAGGAAGAACTTCCTGACTGTTAAGAGTGATTCCTCAGTGGAACAGGCTTCCTCGGAGGTGGTGGGCTCTCCTTCATTGGAGGTTTTTAAACAGAGGCTAGATGGCCATCTGACAGCAATTAGGATCCTGTAAATTTAGGGGGCGGTATCTGTGAGTTTCTTGCATTGTGCAGGGGGTTGGACTAGATGACCCTGGAGGTTCTTTCCAACTCCATGATTCTATGATTCTGTTAAAAAATAATTTTCTTTCCTCATAGGTTTGCAATAATAGGCATCTAGAGATAACATTATAGATGATGGGTTAATTATTTTATTGAGTGACTGCCAATTTTTCAGTAAACTATCTCTGATAACATGACCTTTTCATTTCATTGCTTTTTAATCCTAAAATGGCTGTGTAAACCTTCAGACATATCTGTTGCTTCCATTATACTTGCTTTTTGTTGATCCCTTAATCTGAATTTTTTTTATAGTTTGGTGTTCCCTAGTAGTACTCATCCAGATTTTTAAGATTCACATTTCAAAACCTGTATCTAAAGACAGTTGATCAGACTGTCTGGAAATGTTGGATTCCATCCACGTACAGATGAAAAGCTATTCCTACCTGTCTCCAGAGAAGTTCAAATTTCCCAATGTCACAACTTTTCTCATGCTTCCGATCAATAACTACCTTGATGGTATCTTCTTGAACCTGAGCGCATAGCTCTGATGTTATCGGGGTAGAAGGGAACATAGTTGGACTACTATTGATTTCAATCAACCAAGGTTTAAAGTCATCCCCAAGAATAAAATCTGCCCCGTAGAGTTCAAAGCTGTTCCTCCGTGGTTCAACTTGGTCCTGCACCACCCTCATTGCACAGATGATGTTTTTTTTCATGGATGGATAGACCACATTACGCCAAACATGGCCAAGTCCTCTTTTCTGTAAATATTCTTGGAATCTGCTGCTCGTCCACATGTTGTAATACGGCAATTGAGGACTGCGGTCTGCGGCATTCTTGTAATTTTTCTGGATGGAATTATTACACAGGTGAATGGAGCTGTGGAAAATGAACACAATAATTGCTCACATGAAAAAAATTATGTGGAAGGACTATCATCTTTCTAAAAGGACGAGGAAATGTAAAGATATATTCCATTTTCTCAAAAATGAACTTCCATTTACTTTGATATTAAAATATTTAAATATGGTACAGAATACAATTATTCCTTTCCGCTGAAGAAGAAGAAGATATTGGATTTATATCCCGCCCTCCACTCCGAAGAGCCTCAGAGCGGCTCACAATCTCCTTTACCTTCCTCCCCCACAACAGACACCCTGTGAGGTGGGTGGGGCTGAGAGGGCTCTCACAGCAGCTGCCCTTTCAAGGACAACTTCTGCCAGAGCTATGGCAGACCCAAGGCCATTCCAGCAGGTGCAAGTGGAGGAGTGGGGAATCAAACCCGGTTCTCCCAGATAAGAGTCCACACACTTAACCACTACACCAAACTGGCTCTGACAGAGGACAGGACCACTGAGGTGGGGGACTGGAAGGAATGGGGTCACCTATTGGACCCCTAAAGTGAGCATCATGCTGCAATCACAGAATGCTTTTACTTTTTAAAAAACTGGTGACGCAGTTCTGCTCTGGAGCCACTAGGAACACAGGGATTGCGGAGCACAAAAAATTGCAGTTACTCTTTTTTATTTTTAAGGTTCTTTTCTGCAAAGGTTACTAGAAAAAGGCAAACATTTGCATATTCTGCTAAACCAGGGGTGTCAAACAAGCAGTTTGGGAGCTAAATCAGGCCCCTAGTGTGCTCCTATCAGGCCCCCGAGCAACTGGCTGTTGTCTGTTTCTTTCTCCTTCTCTTTTGCTTCCTTCTGCATCACAGCTTGCTTTGCAAGGCTTGCTCAATTGCACAGGAGCTACAGAGCAAAACCTCTATTTTCTCTATTGGCTGAGGCTCCTCCCTTGGGGAGGAATAGCCTGCTTTGCCAGGCTCTCTCAATCGCACAACAGAGCTACTGACCTAAGCCTCTCTTCCTTCTATTGGCTGAGGCTCCCCCCCTCAGTCCTCTGAGGAAGGAAGGAAAGAGTCAGAGCTTCCTTTGTCCAGTTCCCTGGCTTTATTTATTTTTATTTATTTCATTACATTTGTATCCCCACCCTCCCCTTATGGACTCAGGGTGGATCCCATGGGAGAAATACAAAGAAGGCACCTTTAAGACCAATGAGTGCTAATATTTTAAGCACATTTTAAGTTTAAAATATATATATTTGTGTTTGCCTGGGTTCTTTATAAAATTTATATTTCTGCTACCTAATCTTAAATAGGTACACACACGGCCTGGCCCGACACGGCTTGGCCCAACCCGACATGGTCCGGCCCAACTTATATCAGATCCAGCCCCCATAACAAATGAGTTTGACACCCCTGTGTTAAACTCTTCAACAAAGCTAGTGCTGGAGCAACAGCTCATGGCAGCTACAGTACCTTCCAGGCTGCAGCCTCCTAACAAGGTTGCTGTTTACAGCAGTCTTTTCCTTTCTGCCTTTCTTTCCACTTAGCTTTTTTGCATTAGTGATTTTCACCAGTGCATAATATCAGATGACTCAGTTTTTATTTTCATTTTCACACGTTTTCCTCTGTTCACTCACTTCAATTTCTCCTTGTTTTTTCTCCATATTTTTTGGGAGCAATTTTATGCCAATTTTTTTTTTCCACACCATTTTGGAGTTGGCTTTCAATCCACATGCAAAATGCTCCGTCTGCTTTCCTCACCACCACCCAAAGAAATAGCCATCTTTAACCCATGTCCTCTCCTTTGTCACCCTCCCTCCCCTTCACTTGTCAACATTTAAAAAAAAATTAAGCACTAGCAATAAATTGCTAAATTAAACATAAGCATTAAAATGCTGAAGGTAAACCACCTCGGTGCGGTGGGAGGTACTTTTGCAGATATATCTTTGCAGGGGTACATTTGTGGGGGTGGTGGAGCAGATCCAATCAACAGGTTTTGTCCATCAGCCATGTGTTTTCTCAGTGTTTCATAAGGGAAATGTAAAGCACAGTAATAAGAATGAAAGAAAAAAATTATACAATTTATTTTCTTGTTTGTGTCACTGGGTGGAAAAATTTCTCCGCAACTGTATGTACTGAAGTAGAGTACATACACTGAGCCTGCCGAGGCGGGGAGGGCGGGATACAAATAAAATTTATTATTATTATTATTATTATTATTATTATTATTATTATTATTATTATTATTCTCCCTGAAGCAACCCTCAGTTAGAGAAAAAGAGCTACTGGAGTAAACCAAAGAGTATAATCCAGATTGCTTGACACTATTAAGTATTATTCAATAGAGGAGACCTGTTTTATAATTATGATGTAAAACAGGGGTGTCAAATGTCCAGCTTTCAGGCCACAACCAGCCTGACCAGGGCTTTAATCAGACCTCTGAGGCTCTTTTATCCCCCCTCTTGTCCTCACCCTTTGAAACTCCAAGGCTGCCAAAGTTCCCAGCTCCTTCTGCCTTGTCTTTGCAGGCAGAAGCAGGAAGCAATTCTGAGCTTGCAAAGCTACAAAGAAAACACACAATTGACTTTCCATTAAGGTCTCTGTGCTCAGTCTACCTGGGCACAGAGACTTTATTGGAAAATTCATTCCATGTTTTCTTTGAAGCTTTGTCTGTGCTACAATGTATTTTAATGGAGTGGAGCTCAGTTTCACTTACCAGCATTTATATGGCCAGTTAGAAGCTGTTCCTTGCTGGAGTTGTGTAACCTTGAAAATAAAGGGTTGATGCTTTGAGCCAACTTGTCTCTGCTGAACTGACCTTAGAACTGGTGCCTAGTGAGTACTCTAAACTGGGAGCCCACAGCCAAAGGGGGATATTACACTGGAAGCAGGGGAAGAAGCTTGCAATGCCCAGCCATTTCATTTTTTCCTAAGCCCAGAGCATTTTATATTTTTGGTTGATATTTTTAGTTTCTGCTGTGACCCTTGTGCTTTTTTGTGATGTTTTATTTTTAAAATTGCATTGCCAAATCCCACTATTCCCCCATATTTCCATTTTAAACAAAACATTGCAGGAGTTTTAAGCATGTTTGTATTTTGAGTAAAAAATAACATCTTTAATTGTGTTTCTCTGTATTCTTTATAAAGTTTGTATCTCCACTACCAGGCATTACATTTTATGATGCACATGGCCTGGCCCCACAAAGAACCATTTATGTCAGATCTGGCCCTCATAACAAATGAGTTTGACACCCCTGATGAAGGGATGTGTGAAAGATGACTGGATACTTGTCTTCATTTCCTAGCACTTGCATTGGTTTCTGACATGCTTTGTTGTTAACTTGATTTGTGTCTCACTCAGATTCTCACACATAAAAGGAGGGAAGTATAAAAATCCTTCAAAAATAAGGCAAAGTTGGGGCAAAAGTTCTGACAGAACCACTTGAGATTAATCAGGTTCAATCAGTTTCATTTTTTTGCATCATTCTTGTTTAGGAGAAGCTGAACAAGATCAAATGCAGATAGCCATTGTTTCAGTTGAAGAAAGAGTTCAGCTGAGATTTTAACAGACTCTGAAATATTATGTGCACACTTCAACAAATGAGATGAATCTTTTAACCTTTCTCTGTTGTTACAATTCCATTTTCAATTTTACTTCCAAACTACTTTCAACCCAATGTACACTGCAATCCTATTCAGGATTATTCCAGTATAAAACCATCAGTTTACATGGGCTCAGGGACTGTAAAGACAACTTCATAACATAAAACCAATTAGTACACATTGGCTTCATTAGCAGTGTTGTGTTAGCAGTGTTGTGACAAGCAAAATCAAGATTTTGTCTTATAATTTCTTTTCAAATGAATTTAAAAGGCTATTCTCTTCATACACATTCATGCTTCTCTCAGTTACCTGTGTAGATTGTTTAAGGAGAAACGCTGAGTGGAAAATCTCAGATAGCTTTCTTTGTAGAACCATATAGTCAGAGGATTCCAGTCTGTGACAAGAAACCATTGCCTAATATCAAACTTGGTATCATAAATCAATAGTGGTGACTCAATGTACTTTTGGACCACCCATTTATGGTCCTTTATTGGAAACTGATCACTTGGTTCTACCAGTTTCAATATATCCTGTAGTCGTTTCTTACATACTATTTCTGCAAGAAGAAAAAACATGAAATCGAGAATGTTAATATGTAAACAAAAATATACTTTAAAAAACAAATGACGGTTTAACTAGTTGCACTGAGGAGGACAAAGCAGATACAGAGACCTTTTTCTCCCTCTCCCATAATACTAGACACTGGTGGCCCCCAATGAAATTGATGGACAATAGTTTCAGAATGGACAAATTATTGCTTCTTTCAAGAAGTAATTAAAAGTGTGGAATTTTCTATCAGCAGATGTAGTGATGAACTACAAACCGAGATAACGCTAGTTGGGAATAAGACAGATTCATGGAGGAGACATCCATCAATTGCTGCCAGTCACGGACACTAAAGGGAAACTCCATAGTCAGAGGCAATAAACTCTGTAACCCAATGCCAGGAGGCAATAAACTCTGTAACCCAATGCCAGGAGGCAACATCAGGCAAAAGGCTTGACTTCTATGTCCTATTTATTGGCCTTCCAGGGCAACTGCTTGGCCACTGCATGAAGAAATATGCTGAACTAGATAGACCATTGCTCTGATCCAGCAGGGCACATCTTACGTTCCCACGTACTTATATGCTATGTTTGAGGCTCCTAAGCATTTTCTTTGTAAACAGTAGCTATGTAAGGTCCTGATTCAGACTGGAACTGTTCCGTGGGTGAAGGAAGATTGAACCCATGAGAGACACATTCATTTCTATACCAATTCTATATCAAGAACAACTATACTGCAGAAGGGTAAGAGAAAAAACTGTATGCCTACCTCTGCCGCGAGATTTTGCTCCAGGTTTAATAATCCAGATGTTGTGGAGACCATCAATATCATGCTGAGGATTTGCTAATATAATTTTATGCAAAATCTTTTGACACTGAGTTAAATAGTTTTCTGCATTGCAGATCACAGCACCCTCACTGCAAACAACCCAAAATATTAAAATATTCAATGGAGTTGCAAATTAAAAATTAGTTCTTGCAAGCAACAAAGATTATGAATAAAGAAGGGAAGATTCTGAATGAAGTAAAATTACAGGTCACATTGACTTTTAAAGTATTCTCCAAAAGCAGTGTACTATTATATTTTCACTGGAACACACACTTGGGTTCTCTTTTAACTGATTACATGGATCTATTCTCAATTACAATTTTGATTTCACTCATAAACATTAAGACATCATGTACTGGATGGTATCCTTCCAGCTTTTCCATTGGTGACAGGAGTAAGGGGCCGCTTCTGAACACTGAAAAGGTTGTGTTGGACATTGTTAGACTCATGAACAAAAGTTACATGGGATAATGGCTAGACTGAAAAAGGAAAAGGGAATAGATTGAGTGGAAAACTGGTAGGATCTAATCCATACTGTATGGATTTAAAGCCGTAAAGCAGTAGCATGCATATAATTAATTGTATATTTTGAACAGTGTGTGTATGTGTGTATATCCGCCTTTCTCATTGAAACTCAAGGTGGGTTACAGTGTTATAAAAAACAATGCCATGAATACAATATAGTACATAGCATGAAAAATGCAGTAAAACCATATTAGACAAATATATTACATAAATTGGATTGGATTTCTCATATAGGGAGCCAAGATCCCATAAACTGGATGTAACAATTACAGGATGCTGAACAACAAAGTATAATCTAGCCAATAAACAATGCAGAATCAAGTATAGTTTAGAATACCAATCTGTTTTACGGAAAAGAAATATATGCAGCTCAATATTCTTTTTCTATCATCAGAGCCAATTTATGGTGACTTCATAGATTTTCAAGGCAAGAGACATTCTGAGATGGTTTACCATTGCCTGCCTCTATATAGCAATTATTTTTTGGTGGTCTCCCATTCAAATAGTAACCAGGGCTTAGCTTCTGACATCTGGCATCGCTTGGATGTAATATGCATTAGCTCCATTAGAATTGTGATGGGTAAAGTCTTCTGGGTCTAATTCAGAATTGGTTCAGAATTAAGCTATTTTCCTGAAAAACTGGGAAATCATATTTGGAAACCCGTTCCATATTTGGTGGATTTTGAATGATTTGCCCAGTGGGCTCCAAATTTGTATGCCGCCCACTCCATATGGACTCTGAGCAGCTCACAGTCATAATACATAATAACAATATCTTAGGGTTATAAACACATAAACAATTTAAAATTTAAAAGACTTTAAAATGGTGCTATAAAATTTCCTTACATAGGCGGACCCTATGTAATATTGGCGAACCAGCTTCATCATAGTTCTTAGTTCTCTATATTACTCTATTAGGTGTCTTATTCAGTGACATACTAGTGGCAGCTCTTCACACATTAGTTACTGTAGGCCTGCCGGAAAAGATACAAGACCTGCGGAATTGGGAGAGATCCCGCAGGGCTTTTGTGGCCTCTGGAAGTGCATTCCATAAATTAGGGGCTGCCACAGAGAAGGCCCTCACCTGTGTCGAGAATAATTTGGCCTCCCTTGGTCCGTGGATAGATAACAGATGTTGCTTCCTGAACGCAGTGCTCTCTGAGGTATATATGGGGAAAGGCAGTCCCTTAGATAGACAGGTCCTTGGCCATATAGGGCTTTAAAAGTCAATACCAACGCTTTGAAGTGGATTCGGTACACAATAGGTAGCCAGTGCAGCTCTCTCAGCGCCAGCCGAATGTGCTCCCATCGAGGGAGCCCCATTAACAACCGCACTGCAGTGTTCTGCACTAGCTCCAGTTTCTGAGTCAAAGGTAGCCCCATGTAGAGGGCATTACAGTGGTTTATCCTTGAGGTAACTGTAGCATGGATCACCATTGCTAAGTCGCGAAGCTCCAGGAAAGGGGCCAACTGCCGTACCCACCGCGGATGAAAAAAGGCAGACTTGGCAGTGGCTGCCACCTAGGCTTCCATAGCCAAAGAGGACTCAAGGAGCACTCCCAAGCTCCTGACCTTAGGGGCCGGTATCAACAGCACTCCGTCAAAGGCTGAAGAGGGAATCTCCCTTCCTGGACCTCCGCGACTCAGATAGAGAACCTCCGTCTTCATTGGATTCAACTTCAGTCGACTCAGCCTGAGCCAGGACATCACAATTTGTAATGCCAGGTCTGTCTGGGGCAGAGCCAGACTGGCCACCCATCAACAGATAGAGCTGGGTGTCATCCACATATTGGTGGCACCCGAGCCCATACCTCCTAACAATCTGGGCAAGGGGGCGCATATAGATATTAAATAACATTGGGGATAGAACTGCCCCCTGTGGCACACCACATATAAGTGGGTGTCTCTGGGATGATTCCTCCCCTATTGCAACCCTTTGTCCTTGACCCTGGAGGAAGGAGGCCAACCATTGTAAGGCAGACTCCCGAATCCCCACATCGACAAGGCGGCTAGTCAGTAGCTGGTGGTCAGCCGTATCTAAAGCGGCTGACAGATCTAATAACAGCAGCACTGCTGAGCCACCTCGATCCAGAGGCCGCAGGAGGTCATCTGTGAGGTCTGTGTCCCATGATCCTGTCAAAAGCCAGACTGAAATGCATCCAGCAATGAAGCATCATCCAGGAACCCCTGTAACTGAGCTGCTACAGCCCGCTCTATAATCTTACCCAAAAAAGGTAGGTTTGACACCAGCTGATAGTTTGCCAATTTGGCTGAGTCAGCAGTTGGTTTTTTTAAGAAGGGGCAAACCACAGCCTCTTTAATGGGCGTGGGAAAGATCCCTTCACAGAGGGATCTGTTGATAATCACTTGTAATGGTTCATGTAGCATCGCCTGGCTGGCTTTCACCAGCCAAGACAGGCACGGATCCAACCCACAGGTGGTAGGGCGCACACTGACAAGGGTCCTGTCGACTTCTTCCAGGCTGAGTGGAGTGAAGGAATCCAGAAAAGGACCAGAAGACGTGCTTGGTGCCTCAAGTTCACTCACTGTATCAAATGTGGAGGGAAGATCATGGTGGAGTGATAAGACCTTATCTGCGAAAAAACTCGCAAAAGCCTCGCAGCCTATTTCCAATTCCCTAGTGTTTGGTTTACCTTGTGACAAGGTTGTTAATGACCGAATTACAGTAAATAATTGTGCTGGGTGTTAGGTCGCAGACGCAATCCAGGTCGCAAAATATGCCTTCTTTGTGGCTCGGACTGCCATCTCATAGGTCCGCATAAATGACCTATAGGATGTTCTCGCCACCTCGTCACGGGAACATCGCCACTGCCTCTTTAGTTGTCTTAGTCGCCGTTTCATCGATCGCAGCTCTGGGGTATACCACAGAGCCAATCATGAACGGGGACGAAGAGGACGCCAAGGAGCAATCTCGTAGATAGCTGCAGAGAGTCAGCTATTCCAAGCCTCCACAAGCTCATCCAACGAGTCACCTGAGGGCTAGGGATCCCGCAAGGCCATGTGAAACCGCAAGGCCATGTGAAACCATCTGACTTTGCGGGCGAGCTAAAACCTACTCGCCACTTAAACAGGGGAGGAGTGGAATATTCATACTGGCCTTCAGGGCATAGTGGTCCGACCATGGCACTGCATCCATAGCAATCCAGTCCACTACTACTCCCACCACAAAGATCAAATCTAGCGTGTGTCCTGTTTAGTGTGTGGTGGTTGTTATATATTGGGAGAGTCCCAGTGCAGCCACAGAGGACACTAGGTCCGCCACCCAACTAGAGGCCATGTCCTCGGCATGGACATTGAAGTCACCCAAGACTATAAGTCGAGGGTACCTCAAGGTCCAGCCTGCTACAGCCTCCATCAGAGAAGGCAAGGCACTGGCCAGTGCGCTAGGCAGACGGTACACCAGCCATATAATAATAATAATAATAATAATAATAAATTATTTATATCCCGCCCTCCCCGCCTAGGCAGGCTCAGGGCGGCTAACAACATATCCATATGATAGTTATACAAAAACTTTAAAATCAGCATTATCTTAAAAACTGTTCTAATTCACATTTAATATAATTAACATAATTTAACAATAACAGTGGTATTTTTGGCGCTATTCTGTCAGTTAAAGTCACTTAGGCGAATCCATCAGTTCAGCAGTCCTTAATCAGCAGTCCGCAAAGGCCAACCTAAAAAGGATGGTCTTGCAGGCCCTGCGGAATTGGTCAAGACTCCGCAGGGCCCGCACCTCTTCCGGGAGCTGGTTCCATAGGCATGGAGCTACAATAGAGAAGGCCCGTGTGCAGGTGTTCTGCAATTTCGCCTCCTTTGGCCCAGGGATAGTCAGCTTGTTCTTCCCCGCTGACCTCAGTGCTCTCTGGGGCTCGTATGGGGAGAGACGGTCCCTCAGGTAGGCAGGTCCTCAACCATATAGGGCTTTAAAGGTAATAACCAGCACTTTGTAGCGAACCCGGTATGTAACTGGCAGCCAGTGCAGTCCGCGCAGCCCTGGCTGTATGTGCTCCCACTTCGGGAGCCCCAGTAACAGCCTAGCCGCCGCGTTGTCAAACTCTCCCTAACGTCCCACGTCAAGCCAACACACTCTGTGCCAGTGATCTCTGGTGGCGGGAGCGCCCTGAAGGAGTAAGCCTCCCGTATGAAAAAGGCCACTCCTCCCCCCTGCCCGCTAGTTCGCGCTTGGTGAAGGACTGAGAACCCAGGTGGAGTGACTTGGGAGAAAGCTAATGTCTCCCCCTCTCGCTTCCTCAGGAGGTGGTGGACTCTCCTTCCTTGGAGGTTTTTAAACAGAAGCTAGATGGCCATCTGACAGCAATGAGCATCCTATGAATTTAGAGGACAGTATTTGTGAATTTGCTGCACTGTGGACTAGATGACCCTGGAGGTCTCTTCCAACTCTATGATTCTATGAATAGCACTGTGGTTCAGTTACTTCTGTAATACTCGATTTATTCTTTTCAGAAAGTTGTAGCCTGCTTAATTCCATCTTCTGGTCTCTGGCTTTTTATTACTTTCCTTTTGCAGTTTAGCAAGAAAAAGATATAACGGTGATACTTAGGCTCAGAAGAGAAAACTTACTGAATGAGGGAATAGTACTGCTCAATTAATTGATCCCATTCTGTGTCAGAAAGCACTGAGGAATTCTCTGCATCTGTGTCAAGGTCTTCATGTTCAAGTTGCTGGAGGTAGGTTCCACACACTTTGAGAGCCATCTCTATCAATTCTCCTGGAAGTTCCTTAATATTCCTTTCATTATGATCTATGAAATACAACAAAGTATTCATCAGTAGTATATACTCTTCCTGTTATTAAAGCTTTCTATGGTCAAGGTCCTTTTGTTAGGACCACAGAAAGAGAACCACAATTTAACCAACCTTTTAAGGTAGTGTACACTGTCAAGGAGGAAGAAAGTAGTAACAAACAAAAGTGTACATCATAACGTGCATAGTTCTCATCAGAGACATTTTCCTTAAGCATCCTCTGTTCACATACAGATCCATGTACCTGTCTGCAAGTGGAAATGCCCATCTGTTCTGCAACTGAAGCCTCGTTCAGCTGTGCAAGGGAGCCACAGAACTCTCTGAGGGTTTCCTTTCTCTCCCATATACTTTATGTTAAAGACACTTTATTAAGGAACTTTAAGCATTGGCCAGCAGTGTTCCCTCTAAGCTCAGTTATTGTGAGCTAGCTCACAGATTTTTAACCTCCAGCTCACACATTTTTGTCTTAGCTCAGGAAGGGTGGCCCCACAGCACACTAATTTATGCAGTGGCTCGCAACTTTAAGGCCAGTAGCTCACAAAGTAGAATTTTTGCTCACAAGACTCTGCAGCTTAAAGGGAACATTGCTGGCCAGTATTGTATTAAAATCTCACTGACTGAATTGTAACTGTTCAATCTGAAAATGTCCCATTTTGAGCCTTTTCAATATATTGGGCTGGGTTTTTTGCATGTGACACATTTTAGGTTTCTCACGGGGAAATACATGTCCGATATTTTTGTGTGTCAGTTACAGAATTTGTTTTCTAATTTGAACTCCACCCACCCACACACACACCTCACATATGGAAAAAAAATTAAAGATACACAAGCGATGATAACATGGAATGCAACACTATACATCTCTTTCTCAAATATTGGGTATACTTGATTTTTTAAAAAAAGAAAACAAATATATTTATACTATTAAATTTCACAAATATGTCAAACAGTACAACTTTATATGCTGTGTTTAGGGATGAGCATGAACCAGGAAAATGGAGATTCGTGAAGGTTTGTTTTTCAGGGGTTTTCACGAACCCCAGAGCATGAACTTCTGTGAACTTCTCCATTGTATCAACTGGTCCATGCTTCAGGAAGTTCATGGGAGGCCCACCCAGAAGTGAGCCCCAAATGCATTTGAATGCCTTTGGAGCCCACTCAGGTGGGGGGTGGGCTACAACAGCATTTAAATGCCTTCAGAGCCCACCCACTCCCACCTGAGTGAGCTCTGAAGGCATTTAAATGGCTTCAGAGCCCACTTCTGGGTTGGGCCGCTCAATTAGAAGTGAGCCCCAAAGGCATTTAAATGCCTTTGGAGCCCACCTCTGGGTCAAGCCAGCCCAACTGAGCTCCAAGAGTGAGCCCCAAAGACCTTTAAAGAACTTTGGAACTCACTCTCAGAGCTCAGTTGAGGTGGCCCAAATTGACTGAGCTCTCAGAGTGAGCTCTGAAGATTTTTATAGGCCTTCAGAGACCACTTTCAGGTGGGCCCTGCCCATATAAGTGCCTGCCATATCTGGCCTATAAAAGCCTTCAGAGCTCACCCTGAATTAGGGTTTCCAGCCTCCAGGTGGGGCCTGGAGATCTCTCACTTTTGCAACTGATCTCCTGATAGCAGAGAGCAGCTCCCCTGGAGGAAATGGCTACTTTGAAGGGTGGACTCTAAGGCATTGAACCATGCTGAGGCCCCTCCCCTCCCCAAACCCCACCCTCTCCTGGTATTTTCCAACACAGACCTGGCAACCCTACTCTGAGAGCTCAGTCAAGTCAAGATGCTTGACTCAAATGAGCTCCAAGAGTGAACTCTGAAGACCTTAATGGCATTTGGAGCTCACTCACAGAGTTCAGTCAGGCCAACCCGACCTGGAAGTGGGCTCTGAAGGTATTTGAATTCCTTTGGGGCTCACTTAAGTGGAAGTGGGTGGGCTCTAAAAGCATTTAAATGCCTTTGGAGCTCACAAACCTGCCCACAAACCTCTGTGAGGAGGTTCATGGGCAGGTTTGGGGGACTAACTGGTCTCACAAACCCCTGGTTCCTGCTTTTAGAATTGCCTTGGTTTGTGCTGAACTTGGGATTCCTGAGCTGGTTCATGTGCATCCCTAGCTGTGTTGTAAATGATGCGTTTTATGTTGTTAAATCAGTTGAAGTTTTGGTTTGACGGGAAAGTAAGTACTGCATATATTTTAATTCCCTCCCCCAAATTGCTATTTCCTTGCTGTTGTTTTGTTTTGTTGAACAGCGGCTGGGGGACAGCTTTTTCAAGGCTACAAAATTTCCGGAAATTTTACATCTATAGTTTGTTTTGCCAAGATCTGAAGAAATACATTAAATCAACATGTCTTTATCTCAGCTTGATGGTGTGTTCCAGAACATAAAGTCAGTGGGATTGTACTACAATGGAGCATTCCAGAACATAAAGTCAATGGGCATGTACTAAAACAGAGCATTCCAGAACATAAAGTCAATGGACATGTAGTACAATGAAGCATTCCAGAGCATAAAGTTGAGCACTTGAATTTAGACAAGGTCTGTTGAATCCAGAGGCTTCATACTGCCTGCCAATCATAGGCAACCTCATTAAACATACCTATCCACCCCTCTTCTGTACTGAAAGAATATACTGATGCCTAAGGATGTGTAGCCAAGTCTAGGTGGGTAGGATTAGAAGTGATTGAACAGAGAATGAAAAAGCCAAATGCAGAACAGAAGAATAAATGTGAAAATTCGGTGTGTGGCAATCACAGGTTTTTTTGTGTGTGTGTTTTTGAGTTTTCTCTATTTCAGCCAATTCAGTCTAAAGGATATTTTTCCTTTGTAAGATTAACCAATGGAAATGCTACCTGTTGTCCCAGCTTTTGTATGAAGGCTTCTTATACTTGATTGGTCACGATCACCAGATATGTTCAAATTGACAACCCATTTTAGTATGGAGGATGCTGCTGTTTTCCTGAAGTCCTCTAAAACAAAGGCCACAATATTATATTTGAGTAAATCCCATTTAATAATGCACATAACAAAGGACAAATTACCAGGGGTTGTCATACGAATTGGGAGAAACCCTCACCAAATCCCTACAACATCAGTTAACAATATTGTTACTTGCTTGCTCCATACATGTTAAGTTGCAAGAGATATAGAAATCTAGTTGGGGTTCTTTAGGCATTGGTATCCTGCTTTTCTACTTGATGGGGACTCAAAGCGGATGTTGGGCGTTTTCGCACTGACCTTACTCGGGAGCGACGTCCCTCTTCACCGCGCAGACGCTGCGCGGTGAAGAGGGACGTCGCTCCCGAGTAAGGTCAGTGCGAAAACGCCCAACATCTGCTTTGAGTCCGCACAGCGTCTGCGCGGATTTCGTACTAATTGCTCCGCGGAACCCGGAAGAGCCGCAAAGTCCCGCGGCTTTTGCGTTGCAAATGTAAACCGCCAAAAAACAGTTTACATTTGCGACGCAAAAGCCGCGGGACTTTGCGGCTCTTCCGGGTTCTGCAGAGCAATTAGTGCGAAATCCGCGCAGATGCTGCGCGGTGAAGAGAGATGTCGCTCCCGAGTAAGGTCAGTGCGAAAACGCTCTATGTCAGACTCCTCTGATGGGTTTAAAATACAGCCCTTATGCAACATCTCCAAAACAGCATGAGCAGTTTATAATGAAATAAATTAGGGCACTTACAATACATAACAAAGACAAAATGCTTTTAACAGACTGAGCTTCTTTGGTTCAGATCTTGTCAGCTTAGCTGTGATGTGATATTGCTGAGGGAGATCCTAAGGCAGTGCTACAAGATTCAGTTTCTTTAGCTGAGAGAAAGAAAGAGATCACTAGAGATTTACAGTGCAATCCTAAATTATACCATTCCAAGCCCATTGATTTCAGGGGATTTAGAAGGATGTAACTCTGCCTAGAATTGCACTGCTATGGTATAATACTTGCTTGACTTATAAATATTCAGCAGAATATAATGGAAGCAAATAGACTTCTTCAGCAGGCAACAGTCATTAATCATGTCCCAAAAGACAGTAACGACGTCTCAGAGTTATCTCTGACTTTCTCAACATTACATTTGAGAGGTTCAACATTTTCCAAACTCTGAGGGATATCACACATAGGAATATGGCACCATGCCTTCCCACCCCCTACTGGGCCCCAGTAGGTGAAAGTCACAAAATCTATAAAAGGGTTTCATGAAATCTTAGAGCAAGGTGAGGTGATGCCATGGGATTCCCCCTCAAAGTAGATCTCTGTTTTGGTTTCCTGTACACTTGCACATTCTTAGCATGGGCCTAGCAATGAAAATGGAGCCTGGATCAAGCTAATGTCAAAATCACAGTGAATCACATTGAGGGTGTGCGAGGAATATGAAGCAAGGAAGTATTAATCATGCAAAAACTATATCTGGTGGATGTGACGTGAAGGTCCTTTTCCCCAAGGACCTAAGGAGTTCCTTCCTTGATAATCTGGCATTAATAACCCAAATAATGAAGACAATGAGCAACAGGCCAGCCCCGGCCATTTCCTCCTTATCTCAAGTGCTGGGCAGGAAGATTTCTCCCCCTACTATATCGTAAAGTACTCAGCCATCTATATGCCTAGCTAAACTCTCAGTCTACCTAAAGGAAAAATTCTCTTTGATACCTTTACCTGTCACTCAGAAGAAGAAAACTCCACTCCACAATGAACACAAAAATACCCATTTTATAATTACGGTAGCTCATCAACAGAGAGATGGACTTTTCATCCAGACCCGTTGATGACTGTAATAAACTTGACTTTTTATCCCTTCCGCATTTCAATGCTAACACTTCACCACCTCACTTAGCAAAAAAGGTATAAAAAGTTATCCCTCAGTCTATCCATTTTATAGCCGGTTTTGGATCCCAGCCTGTTACCTCCATCTATATGGTTGGCATCTCTGCTTTTCCATCTTATTCTGCTGTGATTCTCCAGAGCTGCCCAGCTGTCTTTAGGAAGCATAACAATTTCCCCGTGTTTTTTTTTCTTTAGGAAGCAAGCTTGTATGTCTTTGATTCTCCCTTTTATTTCTCCCTTAGTAGCAGGTAGTTTGTCAGGGAAAGGGTTTAAACTGTGTTTGTACCTCACATATACATTTATTTCCTTCCTGTAGCACCTTTATTTTTATTTACCTAACTTGTTTCTCTTTCTATTAATTTAATACATCTATTTTCTTGTTTAAGAAGCTTATTCCCCTTCATTTCTTTTGAATATTGTCTGTATCTTGACCTTGGTAAACATAGGTTTACTATCTTAGTAATTAATACCACACAACAATGTTTTTTTCTTTGCTAGCAGAAGGACTCCTTTGCTTGCTAAAACAGGGCTTTTTCCCTGGGGCAACGCAGTGGGACAGAGTTCTGGAACCTCTTTGTGGAAACAAAATTCTCAAAAAATGTTTAAAAGTTCATTTCTCCTTCATTTCTCTCCAGAGATTTCCAACACCTCTTTTTCAAGAAAAAAAAAAGCCCTGGTAATAGGGTAGAAGGGACGGTTAACTCCAAGAGACAGAGAAGGAGCTACAGTGTTTTGTTTTTCCCGAAGAAATGACAATCTTTCTATGAAATAAGGAGTTCCAGAGAAGGCAGTTTGTGGAGCAGTGAGAAGGGCATTTGACAGTACAGTGACCTCCTTCTGGTATGGACTTCTTGTCCTGCAAGTGGGGTACCATATTGATCTGAAGCAGAAGAACAAAATTTGAGTCCAGTAGCACCTTCAAGACCTCCAAAGTTTTGGGAAATGTTGTGGATGAGACCAATTACATTTACTGCATCTCAGGTGCCGAGAGAAAATTGGTATAAAATGTTTTTTTCCATTGGTATATAACTCCTGAAGACAATAAGAAGATGGATCAGAGTTATTTAGGTGCCTGCTGGAAATGTAAAGAAATGGAAGGCTCTTTCTATCATACGTGCTGCACTTGCAAAAAAGCAAGAAAATTCTGGAAAGAAATTAATGAAGAGATGCAGAACAATTTTTTAAATCCAATTTGAAATGAAGCCAGAGATGATGTTACTAGAATTTTTACAAGATGTGACGGAATACGCACTTCAAGAAATGTTCAGATACATGTTGACTACAGCTAGAATAGTATGGACAGCCAAGTGGAAAGCTGAGGAATATCCAAACAAAAAAAGTGAATGGCAGAATGTGCGGCTATGGCCAAATTAACTACCTACATAAACAACAATTAGGGAATTTGAAAAAAAAATGGGAAAATTGTTATGCTCGTTATAAATAAGGGGGGAAGTAATGTAAAATGACTATAATAATATATTTTTGGAAGAAAATACAAAATATAATATTATTCATATATGAAGTTGTAATCTTGGATTATAGGTTTGTATAAAAGAATGTACTTTAGTTTCTAGATGCTCTTGTGTTTAACAAAAATTGGTTTAAACTTAAATAATTAAGATATGATGAACTAAGAGATTCATAGTAATGCTGAAGGAAATTATGACAATGATTATAATATGAAATTAAGGAAATGGTTATAATGATAATGATTATAATAAAGGAATTAAGGAAATAATGCTATCAAACTGTGTTTAAAACAAACTAAAGAGTCAGCAGAGTGGATCTGTAACATTGTGACTATAATCAAATGCATTGTTAGTGGGCGTTTTCGCACAGAGCTTACCCCGGAGTGACGTCCCTCTTCACCGCGCAGCGTCTGTGCGGATTTCACACCAACTGCTCCACAGAACCCAGAAGAGCCGCAAAGTCCTGCGGCTTTTGCGTCACAAATGTAAACTGCCAAAAACCAGTTTACATTTGCGACACAAAAGCCACGGGACTTTGCGGCTCTTCCGGGTTCTGCGGAGCAGTTGGTGCGAAATCCGCGCAGGCGCTGCACGGTGAAAAGGGACGTCGCTCCAGGGTAAGCCCTGTGCAAAAACGCCCAGTGTTTGCATGAGCCTCATTGAAATTGTAATTGGGGGGATCTCTATGTATATTTAAGAGCCCCGTGGCGCAGAGAATTAAGGCTGCAGAACGGCAATCCTAAACTCTGCTCACAACCTGAGTTCGATCCCCGGTGGAAGCTGGGTTTTCAGGTAGCCGGCTCGAGGTTGACTCAGCCTTCCATCCTTCCGAGGTCGGTAAAATGAGTACCCAGCTTGCAGGGGGGAAGGTGTAGATGACTGGGGAAGGCAATGGCAAACCACCCCATAAAAAGTCTGCCGTGCGAACGTGAAAGCAATGTCACCTCAGAGTCGGAAACGACTGGTGCTTGTGCAGGGGACCTTTCCTTTCCTTTCCTATGTATATTTATAGTTTGTTATTTCATATTCACTATTTACTCTTTTTTCTTTATTTCTCTGTCCTTTAAAATCAAATAAAAATATTTGAACAGTAAGACCTATGAAGTTTTATCCACTGTATAAGCTTTCATGTCTAAGCACACTTCATCAGACACAGATTATGTTTCTCAACCCTTTGCAGCCACCCCACCCCCATAAGTAAAGGATTGAGGAAACCTGTTTCACATCTGTATCTGATGAAGTGTGCTTACACATGAAAGCTTATACTGTGAATGAGCTTTTGTTGGTCTTAAATGTGCCACTTAACTTTTTTCTTTTTGTTCTGCAGTATTTTATGAGTTGCTGTGGGGGAAAGTTGCTTCTCAGAGCCCATAAAGAAGAGAGAAATTGCCAAACATCCAGACTTTCCTGGAGTTCCTGAGATTGAGACTTATTAACATTCAGGTGTGGCCTGGATTTCTACCAAAATTACAACTACGGTAATCTCCACACAACAGAGATCAGTTCTCCTGGAGGAAGTGACAGCATTGGACAGTGAATTCTATAGTATATTACTAAGTGATGGATAAATGAAAGCACTAGTTTGAAATCACATACCCAGCGAGTTCCCTCCCTCCTCAAATTCGGTGCCAAGCTACATAATACATCTGACATATGTCAAGTTGATGCTTGACCAGATTCACAGTCAGTCATACATCAAGGAAGTCAGCTGAAAAAGCATTTGTTCACTTGGCAAAGGGGATGGCGGGAAGAGGCTTTTGGTTTCCCTTCTTCCCTGCTTTCACCACTGGAAAGAGCAGTGGACAGGGCTTTTCACCCCTTTTTTCTGGTTCTGCATGCCCTGGGAAGGACAAGTGGAGTGAAATAAAAGGTTCCCAGGTTCAATCCCTGGCATCTCCAAAAAAGGGTCCAGGCAAATAGGTGTGAAAAACCTTAGCTTGAGACCCTGGAGAGCCGCTGCCAGTCTGAGAAGACAATACTGACTTTGATGGACCGAGGGTCTGATTCAGTATAAGGCAGCTTCATATGTTCATATGTCCAAAAGGGGCAAAAAGTCCCCTCCCCCGTCCTTTCTAATGGCAAAAGTAGAGTAGGAAGGAAACAAAGAGCTCCTTCTCACTCCTCCCAGAGATCCCTCACAGCACTGAGTAAAACAGCTGCTTTTTCAGCAGAGTTCCTCTGAGACATTTGACTGTGAGTCTGCTTGCACACCTGTGACCCAACACATGTTGGCCAAATTGTCTGATTACACCTTCTCTTTTGGATTTATATTGTTGGCTCTACAATTATGAGGTGAGCCAATGGCCTCATGCGGTAAATGGGGGGGAGTAAGCTGCCTTTGCCATCACTACCACCACTTCAGCACAACAACACAAGAGTTTGGGAAATCCAGTGGGCATGTGCAGTTTGTAACATTCTCATTGAAGATACATGAGAAACTGAGTAGGTAAAGAACATTAGTTCCTGAAAGCAATATATACTGAACAACGTGCAAGGCTATAAATGCTGATCTTACAAAAGACATGATAATTAGTAAAGGTACAAGACAAGGCTGTTCACTTTCCTCACTGTTGTTTATAATGACTCTTGAAATATGACTGATGCAAAGTCAAGAAGATAAAGAAATAGAAGGATTAAAAGTAAAAGGATTTACTTATAAATACAGAGCATTTGCAGATGATATAATGTTTATAAATGAAAACCCCATACAAGTCACATCTTTGTTGTTAGCCAAAATACAAGAATATGGGGAGTTGGCGGGACTTTGTATTAATAAAGAAAAATCAAAACTTCTATGTAAAAATATGCAAATAAACAAGCAACAAGAATTGCAGAGACTAACGGGCTGTGAAGTTACCTCCAAGGTAAAATATTTGGGTGTGGAGATAACAATGAAGAATATTGATTTGTTCAAAAATAATTATGAGAAGCTATGGCGTAAAATGGATGAAGATATGTTAAAGTGGAATAAACTTAATTTGTCACTGTTGGGTAGAATAGCCGTAATTAAAATGAATATTCTACCAAGAATAATGTATTTGTTTCAAACTATTCCTATTGTGAAAGACAGTAAACAATTTAATAGATGGCAAAGAAAAATTTCAGAGTTTGTGTGGGCAGGAAAGAAACCAATAATTAAAATGAAAATTTTAACAGATGCAAAAGAGAGAGGCAGATTTCAATTACCAGACTTAAAATTATATCATGAAGCAGTTTGCTTAGTATGGATAAAAGAATGACTAATGTTGTTAAACAAAAAACTCTTAGCGTAGGAAGGTCATGGAAATAAATTTGGCTGGCACGCTTATATGTATTAATGGAAAAAAAAGATAGACAGCTTTTTCTCTCACCATTTTATAAGAAACAGCTTGCTAAATACATGGATGAAATATAAGAAATATGGCCTGGGAAGGACAAGTGGAGAGAAAACCGTTATGGACAGTGCCAGCTGAAGTGATAAAAATAACAGCTGAGACAGGTGAAGAAAAGTGGTTGTCATATAATCAACTATTAAAAATACAAAGTGGTAAAATAGAATTGAAAACTGCTGAAGAGCTGAATAATAAATATGATTAATTTCAAATGCAACAAATAAAGAGTTTGGTGGAGAATGACATTAAAACTGAAGGAATAAGAAAAGAGCAAACAGAAATGGGAAAAGTTCTGCTTGGAGACAACGAAAAATTAATTTCAAAATTATATAAATTACTTTTAAAATGGTCTACGGAAGATGAAGTAGTGAAATCTCAAATGATTAAGTGAGCAATTAATGTAAATAAAGAAATACAGATGGAAACTTGGGAATATTTGTGGAAGAACTCTATGAAGCTTTCGACATGTCATAGTATTAAAAAGAACTGTTTTAAAATGATGTATAGATGGTATATGACTCCTAAGAAACTGGCAAAGATGAATAATAAGATGCCAGACAGATGTTGGAAATGTAAAAAACATGAAGGTTCTTTCTACCATATGTGGTGGACTTGTTAAAAAGCAAAAAAAAGTATTGGCAGATGATTCAACAAGAAATTTCTAGGATCTTGGGATATGAATTTAAGAAAGTTGCAGAGACTTTTCTGTTGGGATTACAAATGGAAAAATTTCCAAAAGAAGATAGAACTATAATTTGGTACTTGCTTTCAGCTGCTAGGACATTATATGTGCAGTTGTGGAAGCAAGAAAAAATACCAGAGAAATGGGATTGGATTGTAAAAGTTATGACATGGAGTGAAATGGACAAATTAACAAGAATTTTAAGAGACTATGATTTAGAAGCTTTTTTTAAAGTGGAAAAAGTTCAGAAGATATGTAGAAAAAGAGTGGAAAATAAAAGAACATTGGACAATTTTTGATAATGATTAAGTCTTAGAAAAAAGAAGAATATTAATTTTTGTTTTTATTAGTTAAGGGTACTTTTAAACATTAGTACTTTAAGTAAATAACACCGGCAGGGGTCAAGTAACGGGGGAGGGGTGGGTAGAAATATATGGGATAAATAAAAGAAGTTATTAATGATGCAAGAAATATAATTTGTTACCATATGTTACCAAATAAAATTGTTTTAACCATCAAGAACATTAGCTCCTGGACAAGGTGAGAGAAGTAGGAGAGCAGCAAGGTGTGATGGGAAGTGAAAGGCAAAGGTAATTAAAGGTGACAGCAGCAAAGGGTGGCTGCCTCAGGCCACTTTGGTGTAGTGGTTAAGTGTGCGGACTCTTATCTGGGAGAACCAGGTTTGATTCCTCACTCCTCCACTTGCACATGCTGGAATGGCCTTGGGTCAGCCATAGCTTTGGCAGAGGTTGTCCTTGAAAAGGGCAGTTGCTGTGAAAGTCCTCTCAGCCCCGCCCACTTCACAGGGTGTCTGTTGTGGGGGAGGAAGATAAAGGAGATTGTGAGCCACTCTGAGATTCGGAGTGGAAGGTGGGATATAAATCCAATATCTTCTGCTAAGACAGTGACCTTCAACAAGGCTGGCCATAGACACCGTGGCACTACAGATTGATTTGTTGTTGGTACTCCTGTGCTTTCTCACGGAAGTTTTAGCTTTTCTCCACCTCATATTATCAAGAGACATATTTGCACCTTTGTATTTTCAGGTATAACCTGTTCAGAAATAGCTGCCTCCATCAAAAGAAGATGCTTAGAATGCAGCCTTCTGACATTTTGTGGTTGGTCCTGGTTCTCATGGCAACCATTTTGTGACTACCCTCAACCCCATGGCAACCTTTTTTTTGGTTGTGCTCACTGCTCAGTCTCAAAATTCCCAGAGATTGCTCACTGGCTCGCCAAGATTAAGGAACCCTGGAATATGAACGTAGGGATGGAGTAACACATATGTCAATACTGTGGTCCATTCTTACCAAAAGCCATATTGTTAGCTTTCAAGAGTCAGCAAGCACTGGGTCTTCGGACAACAAAATAATTTGACACATGTTTAACAGTAAAAGTAACCCCATCGTTTCAAGGCTATAAGTATGCAATATTTCAAGACCAAAACAGGAAATTCAAAACTCACGGATAAAATCATATTTTTCATCATCAACACAAATGGCATAACATCGAGGGAAGAAAGCATTTGGGTTCGCTGACATATACCACGGCAAATTCCTCATGTGCAAACAAAGTCCAATCTTTAAATGGAAGAAACATGTTAGTTATGATTTGTGTTCTACCACAGCATACAAGTCAAGACGAGGCATAGTTATGTGAGTCCAAGGAAGCAACTTTTTTTTGTGCGTGCTGGACTCTTTGACCTAGCGGCCTAGATTTCCAAGCAAGCTACTTGGTGGAGACTAATGACTTCAGGTTGAATTCAAACTGAATTTTCCATTAGCTCAATGGAACTTTCCTGCCTCTAACTTTCGACTGCAGTCCAGTGATCCCCTCAAAATGATGCTTCTGTGGGATGGGGGATCATAAGGAAAGACATGAGGGTAGTCTGCAATGAAAACTGGGCATTGGTGAGAATTGCTGGTTTATTCTGGGTCAAACCCACCATGATTAGGGAGTAAGCTCTTTGGCTCCAAGACTTTTGTCTTGTAAGAAGCTGGTGCACAAGGCTACAGAAGTTGGCTATTGTTGGGATAACGTGTTAGCTGAAGAGGTTTTTATCTCATCCTTCCTCCAAGGAGCTCAAGAACCTAAAAGGACCTAAATTCTCCTCTTCTCCATTTAATCTTTGTTGTGTCCTAGGCTCAAATGGGAGAACTGTTACTTTTGGAGGGAAGCTGAACAAGCCAAAGCTTGTACTCCACACCAGGGTTCCAGAGAAGGCCTAAGCGTGCCCAATCAGGGGAAGGATTGAAACATAAGTAGCCAATCAACATCTAGGCTCATACTGTACCCTGATAGGCCCTTAGGGCCCTGTAAATAGCCAATCCATGTACATAGTTAAGGACCAATCAGAAGGGGGCAAGAATTGTATAAAGGAGCGGGAAGTTTGAATAGAGCTCAGTCTGTGTGTGTGTTCCTGAAGTAAAGCTTGCTGAAATCACTCTCCGACTCTGGTCTCTTACTGCGCCAACCCCAGTACTTTACACTGGCGACGAAGGTGGGATGCCAGTAAGAACCAGCAACAGAACCAGGAACACGGAAGGGTGGCTAAATCCAAGCCATCTGGGTCCACACCTCCGCTCTGCGCACACCCCATCTCGCAAGCCGCCCAGACATGCTGCCAAGAATGGAGGCTCCAGCCAACCTCCTGCAGCCCTTTAGCATCCATCGCCCCGAGCTGTGGGACTCGTGGGTCGAAGGCTTCCAGTCATACCTGACCTTCCGGAAGATAACAGAGACTACCATGCAGAGAGCTCTGCTTATCAGTACGTGTGGCACGGAGACCGTGAACTTAGCCAGGGCTCTTCTCCAACCCAGGAAGCTCTCAGAGACGCCGGTGGACGACATCATCAGCGCTCTGGAGAAGTATTTCCAGCCCCAGCCAACCAAGCTCACCCAGCACTGGGACTTCCGACAAAGGACACAGAAGGCAGGCGAAACCACCATGGCGTTCTTGACAAGCCTGCGCCGGGTGGCAAGCCGATGCAGTTTCGCAGACCTCAACGAAGCCCTGCTCGACCAGTTTGTATGGGGCTTGAGGGACGAAAAACTAGTACATAAACTCCTGTCCCTCTCCGAGTGTGACCTAACAAAGGCAATCGACGTGGCCACCAGCTGGGAGAAGGGCAGATCAGCAGAGCCGCGGCTGACAAGACAGGCTGCGACACACCAGATCAACCCTGAACCATCTATGGAGGACTCGGACGAGGACAGAGCTCTACAAACCGGCTATCGTTCAGCAGGAAGGAAGACCACCCATGCCCCACAGGGCATGAGACACAAGACACCACCTGCATGTGCAAGCTGCGGGGGCCAGAACGAGCGAAAGACCTGCCGATTCCGGAATGCCACCTGTCGACTCTGCAACAAGGAAGGCCACATCGCCTGTGCCTGCAGATCCACATCCCGAGCACGCGTCCCACAAAGATCTGCGCACTCCGAAGGCCAGCCAGACTTCGAGACCGACGCTCTCCACGCCCACCCATACCCGGTACAGTACCTACCCTCGCCAGCCAGGCCCTCCAAAATCCGGGTCAATGTAGGGATCGGGGGGGGGGTGCCCTGCCAAATGGAGGTGGACTCTGGGTCAGCATCATCTATTATAGCGGCAGAGACATTTTTTAAAATCCCCACCAGGTTGAGGCCTCGTCTCAGGGACCCGGGGTTTACCTTAGTGGACTTCCAGAAGAATAAGGTGCCTATCTTGGGAGTGGGCCCGGTCCCAGTCCAATACAAGGGGTTCAAGGGCCAGCTACAAGTGCTAGTGGTCAAGAACCACCTTACAAACCTTTTGGGTCTCGACTGGTTCAAGCCCCTGGGAATAGAGATCAGGGGGGTCAATAAGACTGTCGGAGTGGACTTTAACAAGGTTTGTGAAGAGTTCCCGGCCGTTTTCGATGGCACCTTGGGCTGCTACATGGGTCCCGCGGTTACACTACACCTCGACCCCACAGTGCGGCCTATTAGGCTTAAAGCGCGGCGAGTTCCATTCGCGCTCAAACCTAAAATTGAGGAGGAACTGGATAAACTGATTGCACAGGGAATACTAGAGCCTGTCACCCACGCAACCTGGGAAACTCCCATCGTGACTCCAGTCAAGCCCAGTGGGGAAGTGCGAATTTGTGCAGACTATAAGTGCACCCTCAACAAGGCGCTGCAGGCCCACGCATACCCTGTGCCCATCGTCAGCCACGTTTTAGCCACCCTAGCCGGCGCAAAAATGTTTGGCAAGTTGGACTTGGCCCAAGCTTACCAACAGCTGCCGGTGGATGACGCCACGGCCAACGCCCAAACAATTGTGACCCACCGGGGGGCCTTTAGAGTAAAGCGGTTGCAATTTGGCGTGAGTGTGGCTCCGGGGTTGTTCTAGGAACTCATGGACTCTCTTTTAAAAGGACTTCCCGGAGTCACTCCATTCTTCGATGATGTGCTGATCGCGGCAGCCTCGCCTGAAGAATTCGCCGCCCACCTTAGAGGAGTCCTACAACGTTTTGAAACAGCCGGCCTGAGGTCAAACGGGAGAAGTGCCTCCTGGGCATGGATCGGGTGGAATTCCTGGGGTTCTCCATCGATGCCCAGGGGGTCCACCCCTCCGACACCAAGCTGCGTGCCATCAGAGATGCTCCAGCGCCCACCAACAAGCAAGAACTCCAGGCCTTCCTCGGCCTCCTAAACTTTTATCATGCTTTTCTCCCCCACAAGGCAGCGGTGGCCGAACCCCTGCACCGGCTTCTAGACAAGAACCGACCCTGGGCGTGGGGCTGCCAGCACGCTAAAGCCTTCCAGGATATCAAGGGCCTCCTGATGTCCAACTCCGTCCTTGCCCATTTTGACGAGACCCTGCCCTTGGTCCTTGCATGCGACGCATCCCCTTATGGCGTGGGGGCAGTTCTGGGCCACCAACTCCCTGATGGGACCGAAGTCCCTATCGCGTACTACTCGTGGACCCTCTCGTTGGCGGAGCGGAACTACGCCCAAATCAACAAAGAAGGGTTGGCAGTCGTGGCCGGCGTCAAAAAATTTCATGATTACATCTACGGCCGGCCCTTTACCCTCTATACGGACCACAAACCCCTCTTGGGCCTCTTTGCATCGGACCGGCAGACCCCTCAGGTGTTGTCCCCACGGGTCCTCCGTTGGTCCATTTTTCTAGCCGGCTACACCTACACCCTAGTGCATCGCCCGGGCAAGGCAATGGGCCATGCTGACGCCCTGAGCCGCTTGCCCTTGCCTGACATGGATCCTGATCCAGCCCCGGCTCATCAGATCCTACTGATGGACATGCTTCCGGACAGGCCATTGCTCGCCTGCGACGTTGCTGCCCGCTCCGCTCGTGATCCAGTCCTCTCCCATGTCTTGGACTGGGTGGGGAGGGGGTGGCCCAAGGGCTCGACTGGGCCGGAATTTACTCCGTTTGCAGCCCGGAAAGACGAACTATCCACCCACAAAGGCTGCCTACTATGGGGCAACAGAGTCGTCATCCCCAAACCCTTGCAAGACCAAGTGCTGAGAGCCCTGCACGAGGCACACCCGGGCATAGTCCGCATGAAGGCTCTCGCACGGAGCTATGTCTGGTGGCCCGGCCTCGATGCAGAAATTGAGGCTTGGGTTAAAAGGTGCCCGACATGCCAGGTGTCAAGGCCTGACCCCCCACGTGGCCCAGTGCAACCATGGGAATCCACCAAAACCCCTGGTCAAGACTGCATATGGACTTTGCTGGCCCCTTCCATGGGCGGACTCTACTCATACTAGTGGATTCATACTCCAAGTGGTTGGAGGTGGTCCAGGTGCCCTCGCCATCGTCGCAGGCAACCATCACAGCTCTGAGGGCCATCTTTGCAACCCACGGGTTGCCGGAGACCATCGTCACCGACAACGGCACAGCATTCACGTCCGCAGTGTTCCAGGACTTCTTGGCCAGGAACCTCATCAGGCACATTCGCTCTGCCCCATTTCATCCAGCCACCAACGGCCAGGCAGAGCGGATGGTGCGCATGGCAAAGGAGGCCTTGAACCGTCTGGGCCCCTCAGGCTGGCCAAAAGACATGGCGTGTTTCCTAATGGCCTACCGGACCACACCCACTGCCTCCACAGGTCGCAGTCCAGCCGAACTCCTCATGGGCCACCGCATCACCACGCTGCTGGACAAGCTGCACCCTGACCGAGCCCCAGACAGGCGACCGGCGCCGGAACACCTTAAAGCCCCCAGAGGGTTCTACCCAGGTGAGACAGTGTGGGCACGGAACTATGCCACCACTGGCCCCGCCTGGCTCCCTGGAAAGGTGGACCACGTCACCGGACTGGTCTCCTATGCAGTGGCCTTGGAGGGTGGACATCTCCTGAGGCGACACATCGACCAACTCCGAGGTCGCCTGCCTGCCGGGGAGCCAAGGTCAGAGGCTCCAGATCCGGACAACGTAAGTCCCCGAGAGCCTGACACAGAACAGGGTTCTGTGGAGCCCGCTTCGGCCCAGCAGGAAGAGACCCCCGACCGCGCAGCTGAACCCAGGTCTCCCGAGGCCGCCGTCCCAGATGTCTCCAGCTCTGCAGCCGCGGAACCACCAACCGAGTCGGAACGCCCAGTCCCCTCGGAGCTCCGACGCTCGACACGAGACCGCCGCCCTCCAGCATATCTCCAGGACTATGTCACCTGATAGCTGGAACTATGGGGGGAGGGGTGTTGTGTCCTAGGCTCAAATGGGAGAACTGTTACTTTTGGAGGGAAGCTGAACAAGCCAAGCTTGTACTCCACACCAGGGTTCCAGAGAAGGCCTAAGCGTGCCCAATCAGGGGAAGGATTGAAACATAAGTAGCCAATCAACATCTAGGCTCATACTGTACCCTGATAGGCCCTTAGGGCCCTGTAAATAGCCAATCCATGTACATAGTTAAGGACCAATCAGAAGGGGGCAAGAATTGTATAAAGGAGCGGGAAGTTTGAATAGAGCTCAGTCTGTGTGTGTGTTCCTGAAGTAAAGCTTGCTGAAATCACTCTCCGACTCTGGTCTCTTACTGCGTCAACCCCAGTACTTTACAATCCTACAACAATCCTGTGAGACAGGCTAGGCCCACGGTGTCCAAATTTGCTTAACACAAGAAGCGCATAGAATAAACATCAGACATTTGAGAGCCGCAAGGCATGAACAAATATTACACACACATCTGTATTAACACTCTTAATGCTTTCGTTGCACAGAAAGATGAAATACATATTATGCACTTCACAACACAGCCATGCTAGGAGGAGACTTTTTTAAAAAAAAAACAAAAACTGGGAATAAAAGTTCCCATGTAACTAGCATAGGGAAAGGTTAAGGAATTACAGTTTTGGCGCCAGTGGGAGAAGGAAGCACACATGTACCATATAAATCACTGACCACTATTTGCATCATTATGCATCTCTCACTGCTTTGACACCAGGTTAGTCAACACAGCTCCTACAAGAGCTATGGAACTAAGGCAGAACCCTGTGCCACCCTCTTTAATTCTGTGCCTCCTTCCAGTGGCTCCCTCAACTCTTGTGCTCTTGTTCCTCACTCTAGGTCCACAGGTGACCTCTGTGGTAGAGGAGAAGAGCTTCCAAGTCTGCCTGTTTCCCTCTCCTTCTCCGTTTCACACAGAGAAATAGTTGCTTACCTAAGGGTCAGCACTCAGAGTTCTTTCTTGACCTTTGACCTGCATGAAGTTCCTTCTTGACCTTTGGGATCCACGCGGTATGTGTAAAGGAGCTTCATGTGGCTCCCAAGCCACAGCCTGACCACCTCTGAGCTAGGCAGAGGGAGAGCCCAAAAGTCACCCAGTGAGTTTCATGATTAATGGGGATTTGAGCCTGGCCCTTCTAGGTGTAGTCCAGCTCCCTAACCACTGTACCATACCGTCTGTAAGAATGTCATCTTCTAGGGATCACTATCTACAATACTCACTTTGGTAGTAAAGGAGCCTGTTCTTGCATAATGATTGATCATCTGATCACTGTGGAGGTTGTTATAATCAACTGCATCTTTTTTAATAGTCCAATAGATAGATGTTTCTTCATTTCTTACCAACCTAGACTGGCCAAAAAAAGACTGTGTGTTATAATTCCACATGGGAAGTGTTACCCAGTGACAGCCAATATTATTGAACTGTCTTTTTTCCTGCTATGCTACCATGACAAGAGCAATTTGTTCATTTTAGGGGTATGTTGTAAACCTATTGGCCAAGAGCCAAATCAAAGCAATTTTTCATCACTTCATGGGCTTGCCACTATCAAAGGATAAGGGGTCATGTGATAAGAAAATCCTCCTGATGCAGCTGAATAGTCCCATTGTATCAGGTTGAGACATCCTTCAGAAGACAGTGAATCAACATGATAATCCCCATTGTGGTGCCAGCCAATGTATTTCCTGCCTGCTGCTCACTTACTTCTTCCCCAAAGTCCTGGCTTTCCTCTCCCTTATTGAAGCTGGGGGTACTTCCAAAGAGGTGACACCTTTTTGTACTAATTTGGAGTACATATTGGCAAACAGTTGCCTCAATCCTAGGATAATAACTGACTAGAAATCTCAAAACATTTTGTAAACCTCCCAACATTTTTTTATCAGTCCCAGCATTCATAGCAGCTATTTTGTGATTTCTGCTTCTAAATGGATTTGGGGTCATTCAGTCACCCGCCATGTAAAACTGTAGCAGAATTACTCACCTGAAGAAGAGGTTGTCAGGAGCATCTCTGCATGAGTCATTGCTCTGGACTTAACTTCTTCAAGCCAGAAGGAATCAGTGACTCACCCAGAAATATATGGCGTGCTTTCTCAGGTCCACTACCCTGCCCAAAGAGCTTCATGAGGCACCATAAGAAGGGGGCAGTGTTGTGGTGATAGTGCAGGGGTCAGCACATGCTTTCCTACTGTGGGACAGACCATCATAAGGTGATCCAGGCCCAAAGCTGGATCAAACACCCCACTCTGGGGCACCCCACACATCTTGTCTGTGTCACTCTGATCCTTCATCCTTTGTATGATAACCAATGGCTATCCTTCTTATCTAATCTGAAAGAGCGGGAAAAGATGCTGCTGAAGAGGTGAGTGTTTGTCTTTTCTTAACTGCTGAGGAGAATTAGCTGAGTGCTACTGTGTGGATGGAGAGAGTCTGAAGGTGCGTGTGATTGCTGGGGGAGAGGAACTGCTGTTTCTGTTTGTTTTGACTGGACTGTAGCTGAGTGTAGTTGATTGCATCAGGTGATTGTTGCTGATTGGAAGTGTCTGTGTTGCCTGGGGCTGCTTGCTGGCCCTACCTTCTTTGCATTTGTAAGGCTGCATCTTGCCAGAGGCATGAGCCTTTGGCAAGAGCTAAAGGGCTCTTGGCCTATGGCTCTTAGCCAAGGGGCTCTAAAAGAAAAGCCCAGGAGGCCAGGGAGAGGAAGCCAGACCCTAGTCTCCTTGTGTTCCCCAATAAGATAAGTAGACTTTTCACAAGGAGAGCCACATAAACACAAAGGGTATTAAAAGGGGGATTGTATATACTTATTTAAAAACAATTAAAAATTTAAAAAGCAATTACGAAGGCAGAATGCCATCAGGGGGAATTTAAAAAGCAATTATGAAAGCAGAATGCCATCAGGGGGTTGAGGGCTATCCAGTGTTTTGCACTGAGTGCCATATGTATGATTATCTGCCCAATGGACAGAAGTCTTGGGTGTGTGTTCAGTACAAGGAGCTCCTGGTTTTCAGGGAATGAGTTCACATCTTTGAGGCTGAGGTGGCTGAGGTGGCATGGAGAAGATTTTCAGGGACTTGTTAGATGTATCGCATTCTGAAAATGGCAGCCCCACCACTGTCAGGGAGCATGGGGGTCGAGAGGCAACAGGGCACCATGCTGAGGGTATGGGGAATGTGCCCTCAGAAGGGACCTTTAGTTGATGAATGGGTATCCTTTCACACCAAGGAACCATCCCTGGGTAGGGAGGGAGGGGGTAGTTGGTGATTTAATTCATAGGCAGTTGATGATTTAATTTATAGGCAGGTAGACACCTGGGAGGCAAACCTGTGTACTGACCGAATGGTGACTTGCCTGCCTGGTGAGAAGGTAGCGGACATTATGCATGTTCTAGATAGGCTGGTAGACAGTGCGGGGGTTGTGGTACATGTTGGCACCAACAATGTGGGAAAATGCAGTTGTGACGTCCTGGAGGAAAAATTTAGGCTGCTAGGCAAGAGACTCAAGGACAGAACCTCCAAGGTAGCCTTCTCAGAAGTGCTACCTGTTCCACGTGCAGGGCTGGAGAGACAGGCACAAATTAGGAGCCTCAATGTGTGGTGGTGGTGATGGTGTAGGAAGGAAGGGTTCAAGAGATGAAATATTAGCTGTTACGTTTCTAAAGGGCAATGGATTAGAGTTGTTCACTGAGATGGTGACAAACAATATGGACTGCCTGGCAAGGTCCTGAGGCAGCAGGGGGAAGGTTGCGGGCCTAACATGCCTGGGAAATTATAGATGTTTATATACAAATGCTAGAAGTGCCCAAGGTAAAATCAGGAAATTGGAATGCTTAGTGTTGGGGGGAAATATAGACATTGTGGGCATTTCAGAAACTTGGTGGGATGAGGAGAATCAGTGGGACAGGGTGATTCCTGGATAAAAATTATATCAGAAGAATAGGGAGGGGAGGGTTGGAAGTGGGTTGGCTCTGTATGTCAGAGAGGGTATACATTCCAGTAAGACTAATAAGATAAGAGAGATTCACTTCTGGAAATGCTTTGGGTCAAACTAGTAGGCCCAAAAGGAAGCTTAGCTCTGGGAGATAGTTATCGTCCACCAGACCAAAAGATAGATTATTATAAAATGATGAAAGAATGAAAGTTAGTGGCTAAATATAAAAACTGCCAAAAACTTGGCTCAGGCCAAGTGCAAGGTACTGCACATTGGGGCCCAAAATCCTAACTACAAATACAATTGATAGGATGTGAACTGGAGGAGACTGACGAAGAGAGAGAGATCTTGGGTCATGGTAGATAACTCACTGAAAAGACAGTGTGTGACTGCAATAAAAAAGGCCAATGGTATGCTGGGAATTATTAGGAAGGGAATTGAAAACAAATCAGCAAGTATCAAAATGCCCCTGTATAAATCGATGGTGCGGCCTCATTTGGAGTACTGTGTACAATTCTGGTCATTGCGCCTCAAAAAAGACAGCATTGGAAAATTTTGGAAAAGGGCAAATAGAATAATCAAAGGGTTGGAACACCTTCCCTATGAAGAAAGGTTAAAACACTAGGGGCTCTTTAGAGAAACGTTGACTGAGGGGTGACATAATAGAGGTATACAAGATTATGCATGGGATAGAGAAGGTAGAGAAAGAAGTACTTTTCTCCCTTTCTCACAATATGAGAACTCGTGGGCACTCAATGAAATTGCTGAGCAGTCTGGTTAGAATGGATAAAAGGAAGTACTTCTTCACCCAAAGGGTGATTAACACATGGAATTCACTGCCACAGGAAGTGGTGGTTACAAGCATGGACAGCTTCAAGAAGGGATTGGATAAACGTATGGAGCAGAGGCCCATCAGTGGCTATTAGGCCCAGGGTATCGATGAAACTCTGTGTCTGGGGTAGTTATGTTCTGTATTCTTGGTGCTTTGGGGGGCACAGTGGGAGGGCTTTCAGTGTCCTTGCCCCACTGTTGGACCTCCCAATGGCACTTGGGGGTTTTTTTGCTATTGTGTGACACAGAGTGTTGGACTAGATGGACCATTGGCCTGATCCAACATGGCTTCTCTTATGTTCTTATGACCCCCTTCCCTCTTTCAGTACTGCTGTGCTTGCTTGACAGGGGTTTTCAAATTCCCTTGTGAGTTAAGGCATCCTTTTAGCTGCCTTAGCAACTTCTTTGGACAGTAGCCTGATATTCCATTGTATCTGTATAGGGCCTGGCTGAGATGCTAATTTCCTTTCCTAAGCATCAGACAACCTACCTAGTACTAGGGCAGTGGAGCTGTCCCTTCTGCTGCAGTGACACAGTAGTCTGACAGAATGTAACGCCCCATTTGACAAAGTTGCTAAGGCAACCAAAATGGCATTCGGATTTGTACAAGATGTGAAAATCTCAATAGTCTGGAGAGCCCTATTGGCTGTGCATGGCTTGCTGTCCAGTATTGAAGGAAAGGTAGGATGTGGATGAGGAAGACATGCTCCTTAAAAGGTGAAGCACACGAGGTGAGTGGAATGAAGGAAGAGGGGAGAAGGAAAACCAGTAGTATGTTATGTAACCAGTAGGATGTTTCCCTTCTGTTCAGGATCTAACGTAAGACAGAGATGTTCTGCCAGGCCTTCCTTTGAGTTTGGTTGAGGCCAGTTTTCTACCACCTCTTAGCAATGCTGCCTAGTTTTGCTTTGTTTTGTTTTGTTACAGTAGACTGGGATGTTGGCTGTTGGGTAGGATTGCCAATTCCCAGGTGGGGGCAGGGGATCCCCCGGTTTGGAGGCCCTCCCCCCGCTTCAGAGTTGTCAGAAAGCGGGAGGAGGGGAGGGAAATGTCTGCTGGGGACACTATTATTCCCTAGGGAGATTTATTCCCATAGAAAATCATGCAGAATTGATCTGCGGGTATCTGGGGCTCTGAGGGGGCTGTTTTTTGGAGTAGATGCACCAAATTTTCAATATAGCATCTAGTGCCTCTCCCCAAAATACCCCCCAAGTTTCAAAAAGATTGGACTAGGGGTCCAATTCTATGAGCCCCAAAAGAAGGTGCCCCTATCCTTCATTATTTCCTATGGAAGGAAGGCATTGAAAAGGTGTGCCGTCTCTTTAAATGTGATGGCCAGAACTCCCTTTGGAGTTCAATTATGCTTGTCACAGCCTTGATCTTGGCTCCACCCCTAATGTCTCCTGGCTCCCCCCCCCCCAAAGTCTCCTGGCTTCACCCCCAAAGTCCCCAGATATTTCTTGAATTGGACTTGGCAACCCTACGGTTGGGTGCCAAATAATCAAATTTTATTAGGGTAGCCAACCTCCAGGAATCACCTGAAGATCTCCTGCTATTACAATTGATCTCCAGAGGACCAAAATCATTTTCCCTAGAGAAAAATTGATCTTTTGGAGGGTGGACTCTATGGCATTATACCTTACTGTGGTCCCTCTGCTCCTCAAATCTTGTTCTACTATTGTTTCAGTGCACAATCAGATGTCAAGGAAATGATACCGCAAAAACAAAATGTTACAATAATTACTTCTGTAGTCTTACCATTATATCATGGATGTCACCTGAATTGTTAGAAGGAATTTCCTCTTCATGTAAGGCAGGTTTGCTTTCTTCGAGGAAATCATATAAAACAACAGAACAGCTATAAGTGTACTATAGACAAACAGGTTGTAGCAAAGCAAAGTAAACAACATTTCTAAGAATATTTATTTGTTTGTTTACTATATATATATATATACACACACACACACACACACACACACACACATATATATATACTGCAAGGCTTTTTTTGTAGCAGGAACTTCTTTGCATATTAGGCCACACACCCCAATGTTGTCAGGCGTGGGTTCATTGAAGCTCACAAGAACGCAGACTCAGTAGTTGAAACAAAGTTGCATTTATTGGATACTTCAGAGTTACTCCAAGCAAGCAGGTAAATTGGAACTGATGGCAAGTGTTTCAATCTATAGCTATTTATTCTCTACTTCAAAGCATTCACCTCTACCCCATATTTCCCAAAACAAAAGGCTGTTTTTGCATACTGAGACATTCCCAGTGCTTCCCCCCTTATCTCTTCCGTTGGTGGTTACATTGCCCAGAGGCGCTGGCCTTGGAGCCTCCGGAGAGGAGGTGAGAAGCTGGTACCTACGGGTGGCTTCAAAGACTCCTGGCAACCTTTGATATTCCTGGGAAAAGGCTTTCTACTCTTCCCCCCTCCCTCCTAGTTGACCCCGTTTCTTGTTAGTCAGGATTCCCCCCTGCATATTAGCCTATGGTTAGTAGCAATGGTTAATGGTACAGTAAATGAACCAATCCTTTTGGAGCTTAGAGTAGGCCCTGTACTAAGTGCCCTGTAAACTCTTGGAGGATTGGCTACACCAGGGAGTTCCTGCAACAAAAAAAGCCCTATCCTGCCTTATCTATTTAGACTCAAAGCAGTTAGCAAGGGACCAACAAGCTGCAAAAATAACATAGCAGTCCATTAACAGAATAAAAAACAATGCACATATATAAAATTCACACATTAAAATGGAGCCCAATCTGCCAAAGCAGTTTATTCTCGACTCAACGGCCTCTGAAATAAAATTGTTTTGGATGCCTCCCTGAATATGAAAAGCAAAGGTGCCTTCCATACCCACAACAAAAGTCCACGTTCCAGCTAGGGTTTACATCTGCCTGCTGATTCACTCAGTTGCCCAACAATGCTAATTGTCTCAGCAGAAGAAAGTGGGGGGGGGGAGGTTGGGGGGGGATTTCATCCAATCCTGGAAGTGATGTATGATGCCTGAAAAATCCTCCTAAATATCTGTGGTAAAGACCATAAAGATTTGGGAGCATTCCTAGAGCATCATCCACCACTTCCAGGTTCAAATACAGTTCCTCTCTAGACTTCCAGAGTGTCACCCGGAAGTGAAATTACTTCTGGGTCCAGATGCAACTCTCTCCTCCCCCCTCCACACACACACACACACATTCTTTCTCTCATTGTGACAATCAGCAGCCCTAGCAGCCCTAAACTTAACTGTTACTATACAGTTACAAGAGGGCACCAGAAGAAGTAAACTGCCTGAGACTCATAGTAGGTGTCTGGGAGTATACCTGGAAACATACTACAAGAAGTATTAGGACCATAGGCCATGTAGGGTTGCCAAGTCCAATTCAAGAAATATCTGGGGACTTTGGGGGTGGAGCCAGGAGACATTAGGGGTGGAGCCGAGATCAAGGCTGTGACAAGCATAATTGAACTCCAAAGGGAGTTCTGGCCATCACATTTAAAGGGACGGCACACCTTTTCAATTCCTTCCTTCCATAGGAAATAATGAAGGATAGGGGCACCTTCTTTGGGGGCTCATAGAATTGGACCCCCTGGTCCAATCTTTTTGAAACTTGGGGGGTATTTTGAGGAGAGGCACTAGATGCTATGCTGAAAATTTGGTGCCTCTACTCCAAAAAACAGCCTCCCCAGAGCCCCAGATACCCGCAGATCAATTCTGCATGATTTTCTATGGGAATAAATCTCCATAGGGAATAACAGATTTCCCAGCAGACATTTGCCTCCCCTCCCCCCGCTTTCTGACGACCCTGAAGTGGGGGGAGGGTCTCCAAACCAGGGGATCCCCTGCCCCCACCTGTGGATTGGCAACCCTAAGGCCATGAATGCTTTAAAATTAAAATTGTTAGACCTGTTTCTTTACATTCTCTGAAAGTACCTGAAACTGTATTCTCATCTCAGATTGTGCCAGCAACTAAACATCTGAAGCCATGTATATATGGTAATTAGGCCCCCACTGCTGTTTCATGGAGCAGCAGGAGCAAAATATGGGGGATCTATATAATCCCAATACTGCAACATCACTTCCAGTTCATTGCATTGGTTCATTCCAGAAATGACATTATGGTGTCCGTGTGATGTCAATTGTGTAGATCCTCACCTCCTGCAATCTCCCACCAGGTGCCAGCACTGGGTTGGCGACTGCTGTCATATAAATAGTAAAGGTTTAACCAAAAACACCCATTATGAGATGGAGGCAGCAATACATTTTAACACAAATTACCCGGGTCTGAGCCTCAGAGACTGTTTCCAGATAAAGAGTCAGTCTTAAAACATATACAAAGCCTTTATACCATCTCTCAATTCCTGATAACCGTGTTGAGTCCTGTAACCTAAACCTTTGAGATACGAAGTCAAAGCGCCATCTTTCTTCCTTATTGACTTAAGCCCTACAACATTTTATTGGAAATTAAGCAAGGGAAGGAAGACATCTCCACAATGTAGAATTCATGTCTACTGAAAGCCAAACGTTTACAGAAATGTTTGAAATTCTTATCTTTATGGTAAAAACAAGCAAGTCTTTCTATCTCTCAGGGTTTTTATGAGCTGCGCCAACATAGCGACTGCACAGATTGTTGACATTTCAAGAATAACCATTTCTCCTTTACCAATTAGAATGTTTATGGACATTCTATTACATCACAGCTAACACAATGGTTAAGGAAGACTTCATTTTTCATTTTATAGGGTAGCAGGGTATGCTTTTTAAAGCGTTTTCATAAAAGCCAAGTGCCACCTTCAAAGACTACCACTATACCCCTGCTTAGTTTTAATTTAAAAAAAAAAAAAAACAGAATATGGAAGTGAAATTCGAAAATTTTATTTCCAAGGCTTATATCCCAACTTGAATGCAAATGAGAAGTTATTTAAGCTCCTACCGGTTTTCCCACTATTGTCACGTTCTGTTTCATTCCCATCTTCTTTATGTTCCTGAGGGTCATATTTAACGGGGTACTTTCTTTCCACCCATCCTCTTTTCCTTAAAGAATTACGGATTACAGGGTAAGGTCCAGAGATGGTAAATATTTTTTTTTCCTAAAATCAAAAGCAAACACGCTTCAGTCAATATGAAAGAAGATTAATGAGGAGGCTCAAGCTTGCTTTACCTACATTTGATCTACTGTTATTTTCGAGGCAATCCCTTTGACATGAACGTATGAACCTGTGTCAGAACTTTGCTCTACCGAGGTCAATATTGTCTACTTTTACTGGCGGAGGTGGTTAGGGTGGCCCGTATTTCTGTCATTTTGCAGAATGTGCAAAATAGAAATATTCAGGGAGGATTAGAACAGTAATGAATGGTTCAGAAGGTCTCTCCTGTAAAGGTTAATATTGCAATGTTTACTGCATGTTTCACCTCCCTTTCTTTATTGCAGTGTCCTCTGTAACCCTCCTTTATCATTATGGTATTTCATGCCTCAGATAATTTTTGTTGCTTCAGGCAGCTTCTTTTATTTATATATATATATATATATATATATACACACACACTCTTCTGCGGATAGGGTTGCCAAGTCCAATTCAAGAAATATCTGGGGACTTTGGGGGTGGAGCCAGGAGACTTTGGGGGTGGAGCCAGAAGACACTGGGGGTGGAGCCAGGAGCAAGGGTGTGACAAGCATGATTGAACTCCAAGGGAGTTCTGGCCATCACATTTAAAGGGACAGCACACCTTTTAGAATGCCTTCCTTCCATAGAAAATAATGAAGGATAGGGGCACCTTCTTTTGGGGCTCATAGAATTGGACCCCCTGGTCCAATTTGAAACTTGGGAGGTATTTTGGGGAGAGGCACTAGATGCTATACTGAAAATGTGGCGCCTCTACCTCAAAAAACAGCCCCCCCAGAGCCCCTGACACCCGCGGATCAATTCCCCATCATTCCCTATGGGAATCATTCCTGGAGGTGCAAAATGGCTATGGGGGTGGAGCTTCCCCCGCCGGCCAGCTGGCTAGGAGAGGGGGGAAGCCTGTAAAACCAGGGGATCCCCCGCTGGGACCTGGGGATTGGGAAGCCTATCTGCGGAGAATGTAAAGTCCCTCCATTTGTAGGCTTGCTAACATCCAAGTAGGACTTATTATTTTTCCGGAACTACAAGTGATCTCCAGATCAGTTCTCCTGGAGAAAATGGCCGCTTCAGAAGGTGGACCGCATGGCATCAAATCCCTGCTTATCTCTCCCTCCCAACTTTGGCCCTCCTCAAGCACTTGACTCCAAATCTCCAAGAATGTTGAAAACTGAAGTTGAGTACCCTAGTCATTTCATGAGAAACATTTGAAGGGAATTTTTTAAAATTATGTGTAGTTAATGAGTTGCATTCTCATAGCTGGGGAAAAAAAGGAAACTGTAGATAAAGGAAAAATCAGTACATGCACTTTTTGAATGACACAGGCTGAAGAAGATAAAAAGAATTAACTTGTGCCGTTAACATTAGAAAAGGACAGGAAAAAGTTACAAGAAACTACTAAGTGTTTATTATTGTCTGGATTTAAAAAAAAATAAGCTAAGAGCTGTGCTTAATTTGAAAAAAGGGTTTATGGATTTTACTTCCTTGATTGTATTACAGTACAGTTTTGTGGAATCTTGTAAACTTCTAATTGGTCTTTGTTCATATTTCAGAATCAATAATACTCTACCTGTTTATTTTTTCAGGGTATTTATTTATTTATTTATTTATTTATTTTATTCGATTTATATCCCGCCCTACCCCACCGAGGTGGGCTCAGGGCGGCTCACAACACAAAAAGCTAACAAAATCAATTTAAAATACATTAATAATTACAATTATACAGTAAAATACATAAAATACATAAAAACACATAAACTCACTTCAGTATGTACTATGCTACATACTGTATTTATATATCCCACCTTTCTCCCAACACAGACCAGACTGGTGGTAGATAACAGCAAAGAGTATACAAAAATAACTGTATTTAAAATTATTACAAAGACACCATTAAGCAGATATGCCAGGGCCCCGCAATAATAACCTTCATGCTACCCCCATAAGCTCTCTTAAATAGGTCTGTTTTGCAGCCCCAAGAGAAGACTCGAGCGTAGATGCCTGCTTCATCTAGGGTTGCCAAGTCCAATTCAAGAAATATCTGGGGACTTTGGGGGTGGAGCCAGGAGACTTTGGGGGTGGAACCAGGAGACATTAGGGGTGGAGCCAAGATCAAGGCTGTGACAAGCATCATAGAACTCCAAAGGGAGTTCTGGCCATCACATTTAAAGGGACGGCACACCTTTTCAATGCCTTCCTTCCATAGGAAATAATGAAGGATAGGGGCACCTTCTTTTGGGGCTCATAGAATTGGACCCCCTGGTCCAATCTTTTTGAAACTTGGGGGGTATTTTGGGGAGAGGCACTATATACTATACTGAAAAAAACAGCCCCCCCCCCCCAGAGCCCCAGATACCCGTGGATCAATTCTTTATGATTTTCTATGGGAATAAATCTCCATAAGGAATAATAGAGTTCCCAGCAGACATTTCCCTCCCCTCCCCCTGCTTTCTGACGACCCTAAAGCAGGGGGGAGGGCCTCCAAACCGGGGGATCCCCTGCTCCCACCTGGAGATTGGCAACCCTAGCTTCATCCTTTCCCAGAGGCTGTTCCACATCATTGGACTACCACAGAAGACCCAGATTGTAACACACTGTATTCTTGAAAGCAGAGGAACTGCTGTTGTAAGGGCCACAATTGCCACCTGGTCATATCTGGAGAGACGACCCTTTTATTCATATTGGCTAATTCTGTTGTCATAAAGTCATCAAACGAGGCTGCTAGGTAGGGGAGAAATGCAATAAATAATAAAAAGTAGTGTTAATAAACACACACTGCTAATCATAAATACCCTGATGGCCTTTTCTGTTAAAAATCTTGCCAGCTTGTATTTGTCTATTTTGGGTGGTGGCGGCAATTCGTCCACAGCTTTCTGGGTTAGATCTAAAAATCAAAATAATGTCAGGTTACCTTTGTGCAGAAATTGTTGCCTTCAACACGTCTCGTCACTCAGTACATTACAGGTTTCTTACTGGTTTTAAGAACTATCCATCTTTTAACAGCTTTCCAGCCCCTTTCCTCCATGCTGATGAAAATCTGGCGGGGGGGGGGGTGTCAGAAATTTGTATTATGGTGCCATATAGATGTTAGGTTTTGTGGATTAGGATTTTAGACTGTTTAATGTTATTTATATGTATTGTATATGCTGCGCACCACCCTAAGCCTACTTACGGGGAGAGAGGTATATAAGCCTGATGAAATAAATAATAATAATAAATAAAATGATTGAAAAGAGTTTAATGTCGGCTGGGTTATGCCCAGTGTGGTCGCTGTTTGGTCTGGCTGTCTCCCAAGCAAGCGGCTTTGTCTGAGATCAGCTTTTAAAATAGACCATTGACTGTCAGACAGAATGCGTCGTTTTAAAAGTTTCAGGCATTCTCATAACCAAAGGGCCAATTCTCAGCAATTGCAAGAAGGCGTGAATTCAATCTCTAGGGCTCTTATCCCACTGATGTACTTTTTTGAATAAATCTGTATGGAATCTGTCTGTTCATGGGATTCCCTTTCCATTTTGACCAACATTCAAAATACATTGTCAAGAATGCCAAACAAAGGGATCTGAAGACATACCAGGAAACAGTCCCTGGTGAGAAGAAACAGCAGGAAGGCAATTGTCCACTGCGATTTTCAAGATTTTTTGAAGAGGGAGTTCCATCTTTGTCAGCCCTGTTAGAAAAGAAAATGCACAGAAGAAACCAAAAGTTAGGGTTGCCAATCCCCAGGTGGGGGCAGGGGATCCCCCGGTTTGGAGACCCTCCCCCCACTTCAGGGTCGTCAGAAAGTAGGGGGAGGGGAGAGAAATGTCTGCTGGGAACTCTGTTATTCCCTATGGAGATTTATTCCCATAGAAAATCATGGAGAATTGATCCGTGGGTATCTGGGGCTCTGGGGGGGGGCTATTTTTTTGAGGTAGAGGCACCAAATTTTCAGTACAACATCTAGTGCCTCTCCCCAAAGTATCCCCCAAGTTTCAAAACGATTGGACAAGGGGGTCCAATTCTATGAGCCTTAAAAGAAGGTGCCCCTATCCTTCATTATTTCCTATGGAAGGAAGGCATTGAAAAGGTGTTTGGTCCCTTTAAATGTGACGGCCAGAACTCCCTTTGGAGTTCAATTATGCTTGCCACAGCCTTGATCTTGGCTCCACCCCAATGTCTCCTGGCTCCACCCCCAAAGTCTCCTGGCCCCACCCCCAAAGTCCCCAGATATTTCTTAAATTGGACTTGGCAACCCTACCACAAGTACTGAGAAAAGATCTATAATAAAGACAATTGAGACCCAGCATGACATTTTATTTATGGAACACAATACCATATTCATTTGTGGTTACACAACGACGAAGACAAGACCATCCAGCATATCGGTGAAAGAGATGTCTTACAAACAAAAATGGTGAATCAACACAACCATATTAATGTCAGCTCATAAACAAAGCAAATTTGAACCTAGATATTAGTAGTTCAATAACATGAGAGATATCTGGTCATGGTTCTTTTCACACAAAATAGTTTTAGAGGTATACTTTTAAAAATGCACAATTTGAAGGTGACAAACATGAGTCCCTTACAAGTATGCGCATCAGGATATGTGGTGATCTAGCTTCTTTCACTGAAGCTTAAAAAACATAAACCCACTTTTATGCAATATCATGCTGATCTATAATCACACCAAACCTGGGGCTGAATGCTATGATTCTCTTCTGTTAAGTCTTCCTTCAACAGGGAAAGTCTTCCTCCAATGGAGAATGACTTATTTCTGATAAAGGCTACTTCTGATGGAGTCAGTCTTTGCTTGTTGAAGGAAGTTTTTATTTGTTTGAAGAAGATGGTGGAAGGGAGTCATAGGATTCAACTCCTGACGGCCAGCATCCGATTTCCAACACAGCCTTCTCCAAGACTGCTATGGTTAAGAACTTTCAAACCACATTATGTACCAACATACAGTATTTTCTCTATGTCATCCTTTTAAAAAAGATTATTTGCAAACACTAACGATTTTCCCCTTCATGTTTTGCTTCTTCATTTAGAGGTACCAGAAGTGGTTTTCGGTCAGCTTGAAGCCTGTTCATTCTGTCATTGTGGTCCCGCTGCTTTGTTTTATTCCTGCAAATCAAGAAATAAGATTAACTTGTGTTCAGCAATGTTTTCCTTTTCAGAGATAGAGACTGTAGCCATTTTGGTCCACCCTAAAAAAAAAAATTCTAAAACTCCAAGTCCTGTGGTATCTTGTATTAGGACTCACAAAATATCACAAAGGGGAGGGACAGTGGCTCAGTGGTAGAGCATCTGCTTGGGAAGCAGAAGGTCCCAGGTTCAATCCCCGGCATCTCCAAAAAAGGGTCCAGGCAAATAGGTGTGAAAAACCTCAGCTTGAGACCCTGGAGAGCCGCTGCCAGTCTGAGAAGACAATACTGACTTTGATGGACCAAGGGTCTGATTCAGTATAAGGCAGCTTCATATGTTCATATGTTCAGACAAACTTCAGAGTTCTCCAGAACTTTTCATGAAGTAGGATATCCAGTATACTTTAAAAAAAAATGTAAGAAGTGGGGGAAAATAAACCAGGTCTCGATGGAAGGCTTGTGGTCTGTAGTTTGCAAAGCCTTAGGGTGCATTCATACTACACTAAATAATAAGTTTTGGAACTGGGTTTTTCTTGTTTTACACAGGTAAGAATCCAGTTGCGAAATGCATTATTTAGTGTTGCGTGAATGCAACCTCAAAATCGAATACAAAATATATTGCAAACCACTGGATTAGATGGTGTAACAGATTTTAACTTGCACCAAAGCCTTCTGGGATAAAAAGTTGGGGGGGGAATGACAGTCTTCACTGGGGAATGGAAAAGACAGCAGCTAATCAAGCAGCTCTCCAGCATCAAATCAAAAACACAGATCTCCTTAACAGACTGAGAGCAGAGGGGAAATGTCCTCATATAAACAAAGCAAGATTAAATGATGCAGCCAATTAATTACAGAGGGTCCAAGCAGCTGCATTGTTCTTCAGACAAATTCCAGAAACAGAAGTTGTATTGTACCTTTCAATAGGAACAACCAAAACAACACAAAATAGTATACGAGCGTTCAGGTTTCTGAGAATTCTTCATCAGACTGGATATTCAGTACAAAAGGGAGGAAAATACATTAGTTCAAGGCAAAGTTCAACGTCTGCAATGGTAGTCTTAATGTGGAAGACTACAACACAAAATAAGTTTTCAAGTTGTATTAAGTTGCTGGGGCAAAAGGAGAAAAGATTGGCATGGATTGCTATTCGTCATCCAAATTCATCTTGACTTTGATCATATAAGGAAGTCTACCAGCAGGTATTAAAAGTATTTCAGTTAACCAGTCCAATCTATTGCTATAGCAGTCCCCATGGAAATGATTAGGGTATCATGGTATCAGTTAATCGGGGAAGAAACATGTTGTTGAACATATGAACATATGAAGCTGCCTTATACTGAATCAGACTCTCGGTCCATCAAAGTCAGTCTTGTCTTCTCAGACTGGCAGCGGCTCTCCAGGGTCTCAAGCTGAGGTTTTTCACGCCTATTTGCCTGGACCCTTTTTTGGAGATGCCAGGGATTGAACCTGGGACCTTCTGCTTTCCAAGTAGCAGCTCTACCACTGAGCCACCGTCCCTCCTCACATCTGTAGCTTTCCATTTATCTTCTCTTCTTAGCTAAAAGATAATCTCAGATATGTTTCACAATCCTAAACCATAATCCGTTGCCACAGTTTTCTGTACTTCAAATAGGCTTCTTTAGGGAAGCACAGGCTAACTGCTAGGAATTAAGTTCCCCCAGCTCAACCTCTTCCAAACCAACTTTTGCTTATGGAATCATTGGGCCACAAAATGGGTTGCTAATATATCATTTTCTAGTAGTTCTAAAAGAGACAGCTCTTCTGATGTTTCTGTAACCGATGTTTGTAGATTAATATGGGAAGCCAATGGCGTTCTCCCATGAACTTTTGATCTATTAATAATTTCTTACAGCATGTGAAAGCATATCACAGATCTCTGTGCCTGTTTCTTTTGACCCACTTGTCCATTCCAAGAATTTGTGTCATACCTGAAATCTCAAGCAATATTAACTTCTTGACTAATAAATGTTCACCATGACAGTTTAGAATTCTTGACTTTTCACTTCCAAACTCCAATATTTCCTGGGAAAAACAAGGCTTCTATACTTGGTGACACTTGAGGCTCCTCCTTTAGTCCCTTCTCCTCACTACCAAAGAGCTACATCTCCTCCCTCCCTCACTACCATTGTGACCTTTGCAGGTAGGCAACTCTGGGCATTCTGGGTAGGGTAGCTGTAGCTAAAACAAGCATCTGTGTTAATGGTGGCATATAATCAGTTTTAACCTGGACTGATCAGTTATTTTATTCACTTACTGTTTCCTCTTCATTATTTGAAATTATTGTTAGCAAACAAGCAATAGGGAGACAGCTGAAGGATTTTAGACCCCAGACAAAACATGCCTTTCCATGTTGAAGCAACCTTGTGTTGAATGTGGCATCTGGACCAACACTGATCTCTTTCTTTTTCTTGGCCCAGTGCTCCCTTATTATGATAACATTCTCAGAATGACTTTGAACATTACCTTTGTAGAGGTGTATGTCCGGCTTTACTTTGGATATTTTACTGGATTTTTGACCAGCAACTTATGGAGGATTCCATATTCTCTTGGAGAAGCCTCATCTTTTTCTTCTCGGTGCCATAACTCGATGAGTCTGTTCTTGGTGAGAAGTCTTAATCTTCCCTAAGAGTGGAGTTGTTTGTGTAGAAGAAACACTCATTCTACTTTGTGGAAGTGTTTATTCACAGAGTTGGTCGTTTGGATAAATAACATTGTTTTATGCCTGTTTTGCTATGCATCTACTATTACGTTTTGAACAGGTTTCCCTCCCCTAGGAGGGACTTACAGTTGCATCTATTAACACAACATCATAACGATGCACAAAAGGAATTAATTAGCATATTCTATTTTTGGCTCTTGTTTTCCTTCTATTTTACTGCAGAAAGCCCCTTTGTGTATTTCTTCGATTTGCTATGCTACCATTCATGTATATAACAAGAACATAAGAAGAGCCCTGCTGGATCAAACCAGTGGTCCATCGAGTTAGCACCCTGTTCCACAAAGCAGCCAGCCAATTGCCCTGGAGGTCCAACGAACAGGGCATAAAAAACAAGGCTTCATGATGCTCTCATAGCACTGGTGTTTGGGGGATTGCTCCCTTTAATCACTGTCACTCATAGTCATTGACGAATCAGATAGATCTCTCGTGACTGAATAGCTATATTTTCCTAGACTGAACACTGTCTGTCCTTGCACTACAAATACATGAATCTATTGCAGGTGAGTTCAAAGAACTATTTTGTAGCTAGTACATTGTTATCCTGCCCTTACTCCAAGGAGTTGACGATGAATCAGGAGTGTCAAACTCTTTTGTTTTGAGGGCTGAATCTGACATAAATAAGACCTCGTCAGGCCGAGCCATGTCTGGTTCGGCTGGGTCATGTGTGTACCTATTTATGATTAGGTAGCAGAAATATAAACTTTATAAAGGACACAGACAAACATGGGATCCAGGGAACTGGGCAAAGGAAGTTCTGACTCTTTCCTTCCTTCCCTAGGGGACCAGGAGGGGGAGGAGCCTCAGCCAATAGAAGAAAGAGAGACTTGGCTCAGTAGCTCTGTTGTGCGATTGAGAGAGCCTGGCAAAGCAAGCTGTGGTGCAGAAGAAAGAAAGACTGGGAGAAGGAAGCAGATTACAGCCAGTTGCTTGGGGGCCTGATACAGCCCCCAGGCCGCATGTTTGACACCCCTGCTCTACATGGTTCTCTTACCCACTGACCCCTTTTATCTTCCCAGCAGCTCTGTGAATTAGGCTGATTGTGTGTTACTGGTTGCTGAGCTTTCATAACAGTGTGGGGGATCTGAACCCAGGTCTCTCAGACTCTAGTTGAATATTCTAGCCATTACACCACAATGGCTGTGTAGTATTGCTGGTTCTCAGTGTTTCCTCTCCTTGTCACACCCAAGTACCTTCACATTGAACGCATTGGTCTACTAACTCAGAACGTTGATCTATCAGGGTCAGAATTGTCTGCTCTGATTGGCAGCTGTTGTTCCGGGTTTCAGACAGTGCTATTTGCATCTGATCTTTTCAGCTGGAGATGACAGAAATGGAAACGGGGGCCTTCTGCATGCAAAGCAGATGCTTTACTACTGAGCTATAACCTCACTCTTGGTATTCCCACAGCCTCATTGTAGTATTTTTAAGACTATCCCTCCAACAAACAGGACTCAGGACAGAACTGTGCAAGTGAAGGGAAAGGACTGTCAAAAGGTTCATTTCGCAGGATTCCATTTTTTTTTTAATTATTATTAGATTTCTGAATCGCCCATCCCTGATATAGCAAGGATTTAATTCTACAGCACAAAGCATATGGGCTTCAGTTTGCGACAAATATGAGAGAGGCAGAAAGCTTTCCTTTCACTAGTAGGGTTACCAGCTCCCATTGCCTGACACCCTGGTCAAGGGGAGGAAACACCTGGACTAAATTGCTTCCTTTGATAAAATGGAACTAACCAATTACGACCCAGTGTCATATTTACCATTCCTGGGAAAGGTGATTGAGAGAGTAGTTGCTGAACAGCTTCAGGTGTTTTTGGATGAAACTTCTGCATTCAATCAATTCCATTCCAGCTTCAGGCCTGGTTTGGGGACAGAGAGAGCCCTTGTAGCTCTTCTGGATGACTATCTGCTGCAGTTGGATTGAGGGTGGTTTAGCACTTCTAATCTTGTTGGATTTTTCTGCAGCATTTGACATAGTGGACCACTCAATTTTGGTCCACCATTTGGCCTCCCTTGGGATTAATTGTACTGCATTATCTTGGTTTGCTTCATTTCTCCAGGGATGCAGTCAGAGGGCAGGGGGTCTTCTATATGGTCTGTTGGATGCCCTAGGGAATGGTCCTATCCCTAATGTTGTTTAACATTTATATATGTCCTCTAGCAGAGCTTGTCAGGAGATTTGGAATTGGTTGCCACGAGTATGCTGATGACACCCAGCTCTTCCTCCTATTGGATAAACAACCAGAAGCAGCTCTCTCTTCTCTAGCCCAGTAACTGGACACCATGGTTGACTGGTTGAGGCAGAGCTGGTTGAAACGTCATCCATTCGCTACTGAAGCCATGTGGCTGGGTAAGACTGGGCCTGTGGGGGGCGGGGTTTGCAGCTTCCTACTCTGGATGTGTTCCAGATCTCATTGGTGGACTCCATTAAATATTTGAGATCTGGCTGGATGCCTTTTCTACCTTGGACAAACAAGTGTTCACAGTTGTGAGACAAACTTTTTAAAAAAAAAAATCTACACCAGGCTCATCAGCTGGCCCCCTATTTGACTCAGCCGGATCTGGCCATAGTGATTCATGGCACAGTCACCTCCAGAATAAACTATTGCAATTTGCTCTATACAGGGCTGCCCTTGAAGGCACTTTGGAGACTTCAGGTTGTCCAAAATGCAGCTTCTGCTGGGCTTCTCATCAGAACATCTTGGTTTTCACATATACAGCCTATCTTAAAGCAGCTACACTGGTTGCCTACTGATTTCCGAGTCAACTTCAAGGTGCTGTTTTTGACCTTTAAAATCCTAAACAACCTGGGACCATCATAACTGATGGACCACATCTTGTTTTATGATCCCCCTTGGCAGCAGTGGTTATCATCTCACGGCCTAGTGGTGGTGCCGGGCTTTTTCAATCATAGCCTTGTGCTCGTGGAATGCCCTCTCAGATGAGACCGGGCTCTGCAGGACCTCCCTAGATTCTGCAGGGCCTGTAAAGCTGAGCTTTTCCATCAGGCCTTTCCTGGTTATGTATTGTCTTAGTTTAATGCCGGAACCACTGCTATCAGTTGTGAATTGCTTGGTTTTTTACTTTGCATTTTATGCTGTTTTAACTATGTTTATTATGCCTGTTTTAAACAGTTGTGAACCACTCTGAGCTCCACTTTGTGGAGGAGGGGTGGTATATAAACTGAAATAATCAATAATCAATGAATGAAACGGGGTATGATTGGTATCCTTGGCATGATGATGTTGCTTAATGCATGACCCCAAACTGACATCATCACACCAGGTGATGCTCTAGTATTCATCCAAATTGTAGTTAAACCACAGAATTTCAGGAGAATGCTACAGCATCACACCTGGTGCAATGATGTCACTTCTAGGTTGTGTCAGAAGTGACATCATTGCGCTGAGGAAGCTGACCCCCCTCCCCAAATCAGAAATTCCCGCTTCCCCTCAAGTTTTGCAAGCTCAAGCAAGTTTAGCAAGAGAGCCAGTTTGGTGTACTGGTTAAGTGTGTGGACTCTTATCTGAGAGAACCGGGTTTGATTCCCCACTCCTCCACTTGCACCTGCTGGAATGGCCTTGGGTCAGCCATAGCTCTCATAGACCTTCTTCCACTGTAGTGGTTAAGTGTGTGGACTCTTATCTGAGGGAACCGGGTTTGATTCCCCAGTCCTCCACTTGCACCTACTGGAATGGCCTTGGGTCAGCAATAGCTCTCATAGACCTTCTTCCCCTGTAGTGGTTAAGTGCGTGGACTCTTATCTGGGAGAACCGGGTTTGATTCTCCACTCCTCCACTTGCACCTGCTAGTATGGTCTTGGGTCAGCCATAGCTCTGGCAGAGGTTGTCCTTGAAAGGGCAGCTGCTGTGAGAGCCCTCTCCAGCCCCACCCACCTCACAGGGTGACTGTTGTGGGGGAGGAAGGTAAAGGAGATTGTTAGCTGCTCTGAGACTCTTCGGAGTGGAGGGCGGGATATAAATCCAATATCTTCATCTACCTCACAGGGTGTCTGTTGTGGGGGAGGAAGGTAAAGGCAATTGTGAGTCGCTCTGAGATTCTGAAATTCGGAGTGGAAGGCGGGATATAAATCCAATATCTTCTTCTCCTTAAGTTGATCTCTTTAGTTTCTCCCATGTAAATAAATGGCTGCCCTTCACGTCCATCGTGGAAAGTCCTGTACTTCAAGACCATGATGCACCCTGGGGGGGAACCTGTCCAAAACTAGTCCACTGACAGATTCCTGCTTTGAAACTGCCATGACCATTGTAATGACAGGGCTTTTGTGAATTTTGTATAAACTGGACATCAAACCACATGTATGCTCCTCTTTTGATAATGGCTTTATTTTATACAAAAAAAGTAATAAGGGATTCTCGATAACTTCTACAAATGTGAAACATAAGCAAAAGCATCAGTTATACTAGGCAGCCATAACTTTACAAAAGCATGTATTCTATTAACTGCATACTAGCAGTTATATTAGTTGGTCATAATAAGCAAGACCTATCACTTATTGTTACTTATGTATAACTATTCAGACTGGCTACGTTTCAGATGAATGTCTTCAAGGTTGTAAAGTCTTGTTGCAACTTCCCCCCCAAAAGCTACGATTAAGATGCTAATTAACATTCAGTGAAACGTTTCTTGCAGCGAGTTGTATCCCAGACTTGAAACTATACAAATGCCCATGCTATTGGAAAGGCACACAAAAATGGATTAAAGTAAGGTGTTATTTCTTTGTGTTAATATTCTGACTAGGCACAGCAGTCTTCAAATCATGCTGAAGTAATCAGTGGGACTGCTGCGACACAATCGACTTTGTGACTGTGGTATCTATAAATTCAAAGGTTAGCGTGCCTAAATCCAACAAGCTTCCTGATTCCATTTCCTAAACCCGGATCATTGGGCCATCTGTACAACGACAGCTTTCCAAGCCTTTTCTTTGTCAAAATCCTTCATGCTATTATTGGACACCTTAAACAAATTTCAAAAAAAAAAAAAATTTCAAACACCGTAACCGAAAACAATAGAAGCTAGATTAGCAAAGTACGTAGAATCACAAAGATAGGTTTTGTTCTGTAACCATGACATTAATATTAAACATTACTGATTATTTTGTCATGAAATCACACTTTTAATTAAAATTCCAACTTCACAACAACGCTCCACCCTATAAAAATAACCAATTACCTTTTTTTTCTTTTTATTTTTTTACTACTCAAAAATAAAGAACTATCTACATACACAAAACTTACGATCACCCAAAGATATAAAACATTTTGCATACAGAGGTCTATTACAGATAATACATTTTATGAAAATAAGAAGATATTGGATTTATATCCTGCCCTCCACTCCGAAGGGTCTCGGAGTGGCTCACAATCTCCTTTACCTTCCTCCCCCACAACAGACACCCTGTGAGGTGAGTGCGGCTGGAGAGGGCTCTCACAGCAGCTGCCCTTTCAAGGACAACCTCTGCCAGAGCTATGGCTGACCCAAGGCCATTCTAGCAGGTGCAAGTGGATGAGTGGGGAATCAAACCCGGTTCTCCCAGATAAAAGTCCCCACACTTAACCACTACGTCAAACTGGCTCTACACCACTCAGAGTCTCAGAGCGGCTCACAATCTCCTTTACCCTTCTCTCCCACAGCAAACACCCTGTGAGCTGGGTGGGGCTGAGAGGGCTCTCACAGCAGCTGCCCTTTCAAGGACAACCTCTGCCAGAGCTATGGCTGACCCAAGGCCATACTAGCAGGTGCAAGTGGAGGAGTGGGGAATCAAACCCAGTTCTCCCAGATAAGAGTCCGCACACTTAACCACTACACCAAACTGGCTCTCTAAGGATTAGAGGGGAAAATCTTTGCAGCAGACAAATATTCAGCAATAGGAGACCACAATGTAATAAATTTCTGTTGTTTACCAAATTCAATGGGAATTAATGCATTACTATGTTTCCCCATTATAAAAAGGTCCCATAATTTAATGGCCCATTGTTAAATCGGGGGTATTGAAGAGTCTTTCCAGTTTGCTGCAAGTAAAAGTTCAGCAGCTGCTAACAGTATCACTAGCCTTTCAGAATCTATTTTATATAGCTGTAGGGCAGGCCAATATTCTAAAAGAAACATTTCAGGTATATTACCTAGATGCACCCCTGTAATTTGTTCTATTTGGGAAAGAATTAGGTCCCCAAAAGCATACATTTTAGAACATGCCCACCAATTATGCAAAAAGTCAGAACATCCACATAATTTCCAACATTTATCAGAACCAGTTTTATAGATTTTCTGAAGATGGCACAGTGATGAGTAACATCTGTGAGACAATTTAAAAATACTGATAATGAATAGAGAAAATAGGAGATAAATTGCTAGGCGCTCTCCAAACTCTAGGCCAAACATCTGGATAAAATAACCAATAACCTGTTTACAGATATAACAACTCACAATGTAAACTGGACTAAATTTGCCATGATAGCTACCAGGACTTCTCCAGGTGGGTTGCCACAGAGACCCCTGGGCCAAGCCAGCCCAACTGCAAAAAGGGGCTGCACAGGAAATGTAGCACTTGGCCCACCCAGAACCTGAGTGGTCTGAGGGAGATGATATCCAGCCTGCCCAGGGTCTATGTGGCCCGGGGAGTAAAAAATGTGAATTGAGTTTGCAGGAAACATAGAGCGTTTTCGCACTGACCTTACTCGGGAGCGACGTCCCTCTTCACCGTGCAGCGTCTGTGCGGATTTCACACTAATTGCTCCGCAGACCCTGGAAGAGCCGCAAAGTCCCGCGGCTTTTGCGTCGCAAATGTAAACTGGGTTTTGGCCAGTTTACATTTGCAATGCAAAAGCCGCAGGACTTTGCGGCTCTTCCGGGTTCTGCGGAGCAATTAGTGCGAAATCCGTGCAGACACTGCGCGGTGAAGAGGAACGTCGCTCCCGAGTAAGGTCAGTGCGAAAACACTCACAGATATTTATTAAAGTATAGAATTAGAGGGGAAAGCCAAGAATAGTGCTTAATTTGCAGATGGGCATATGATTTTAATTCCTCTGTGCTTTAAATGGTAATTGTGATGACAACGATCAGAAAAATTCCCTAACAAAAGCAATTATGCAGTATAAGTATTGCTCACCTCTGTTGTTTTATACTCCTGTTTGCTTATTTGTGGCACAACCCACAAGGAATCGTGCCATTTCATTTTTGCCTTGAAGCTTACACACTGTATGACAGTGCCTGTGGTCAGGAACGCTTGGACCAACAGCATCAGCATTAGAAGTAGCAGGAGAACATCATAAGACTGCTAAAAATCAATACAGACACAGAATAGATGTTACGAATGTCAGCTATTACGGCGTTTTATATCACAACCAGATCACATCTCCTGGAGACACCTGTTTCAGTTTGCCAACAATTCCGATATAAAATACGATTCGTTTTCATTCTTCAGGCATGACCACCTTCTGTATTCCTGGGAGTACCTCTGTTTTCCAGAGCCAGTTTGGTGTAGCGGTTTGGCGTAGCGGTGTAGTGTAGTGGTTAAGTGTGCAGACTCTTATCTGGGAGAACCGAGTTTGATTCCCCACTCCTCCACTTGCACCTGCTGGCATGGCCTTGGGTCAGCCATAGCCCTGGCAGAGGTTGTCCTTGATAGGACAGCCGCTGTGAGAGCCCTCTCCAGCCCCACCCACCTCCCAGGGTGTCTGTTGTGGGGGAGGAAGGTAAAGGAGATTGTGAGCCGCTCTGAGACTCTGTCCTTAAAAGGGCAGCTGCTGGGAGAGCCCTCTCAGCCCCACCCACCTCATAGGGTGTCTGTTGTGGGGGAGAAAGGTAAAGGAGATTGTGAGCTGCTCTGAGACGCTTCGGAGTGGAGGGCGGGATATAAATCCAATACCTTCTTCTTCATCTTCTTCAGTATATTTCCTCACAGTTTAGAAGTGCAGGCTTCCCAGTCATCTACTATATTTGCTCAAGCATGTAATTATTATTTGATTACTTTTACTTATTATTTACATGCAAGGGAGGCCTTAGACAATGGGCAACCAGGGCAGCCAGTGTACAGGAGTAGGCCAGGTAGGTGGCTGCCTAGGGTGCGACCTGGCATACTGGGGGCTCCGAGGAGCACACTGTGCATGCACTGCCCAGCTGCTTTCATGTCCCCTGGCTTTGTGCTTTCAAAGCAGAGACCTGGGGAACATGAAACTAGCCACCCCCCACAACCCCCAGCCTTCCCGAAGTCGGTGGGGTGCTGAGGCAGTGGGCATGCTTGGATCCGAGCTCTGAGCATGCCCACTGCTTTGCTGACCCCACTCAGCCCTCCTGGGAGAGCTGAGCAAGATCGGTGGAGGACTGTGGCAGTGGGTGCGCTTGGAGCCAGGCTCTGAGCAAGCCTGCTGCCACACCAACCTCGCTCAGCCCTATCAGGACCTGGAAAGCTGAGCAGGGTTGGGGGGGTTGCCACGTTGCTCTGCGAACTGAAAGTTGGAGCAGAGGCGGGGCCTTGCCTGGGGAGTTAGAATCCACAGCACCAGCCCTGCATCCAATCATGGCCCCCAAGAAGAAGAAGAAGACTGCAGATTTATACCCCGCCCTTCTCTCTGAATCAGAGACTCAGAGCGGCTTACAATCTCCTATATCTTCTCCCCCCACAACATAAGAAGAAGAAGACCGCGGATTTATACCCCACCCTTCTCTCTGAATCAGAGCGGCTTACAATCTCCTATATCTTCTCCCCCCACAACAGAAGAAGACCGCAGATTTATACCCCGCCCTTCTCTCTGAATCAGAGACTCAGAACGGCTTACAATCTCCTATATCTCCCCCCCCCACACACAATAGACACCCTGTGTGGTGGGTGGGGCTGAGGGCTCTCACAGCAGCTGCCCTTTCGAGGACCACTTAAGTCCACGCACTTAACCACTACACCAAACCGGCTCTCTGAAGGGGGGGGGGGAGATGCTGTAATTGTAATTGTGGTTTTATTTTGTTTTAATGTATGTAATTTTGCTACCGACCTTGTTCACTACCTTGAGCCTGCTCTGGCGGGGAGAGCAAGATATAAATAAAGAAATAAGCAAGCAAGCGCCCATGCCACCACTCACAGCTGCCCTATCTTGCACTTGGACAGCCATGTTCTGGTGGCAATTCCTCCTGCCTTGCGTGGGGCAATAGCCACCCCTTGATTAGCCCAGGAGAAAGGGTGGCAATGATTCTGGACTTTTACCCAGGTCCCACAATTACTAAGTCCACCCCTGCATACGTGTTAAAATACAGATTTAAGACAGATAAGTTTAGCATCAAAACTATAGAGTACATATTTGGTACAGCACAACACCTTTTTTTTCTTCTTACAAATCAAATTATGGGCAAACTTTCTACCTGGACCAATCTTTGGTAGTACCACTAAGCATCAAATAAAAGATTCCCAGAGGCAGACCAGATCCATAGGCCGTCAGTTGGCTGTTCTGCACTGCTTGCGCTAACCATCGTATTGCTCTGACAACAAGAACTTAATTTACAAAGTGTTTCTGGACGTCTGTGATAAGAACTACCAGCATAGTCCTTCAGTTTTTATATACTGAAGAAATAGCCTTGATTTCCATGCTTACTTTTGCAATAAAAACATAAAGTTTTCTCATCCTCTAGGAAATGTACCAAATATTCTCAGAAATACAGCCTGTTCTGAGTATATTAAATGTTTACGTCAGACTCCAGATTCATTTCCTGCAGAATTGTGTTCGAGCCAAGTATAATCAAACCCCAATGTACAAGCTAGTCATCTGATATGCGTATGTTTTACTTTGTAGTCAATTGAAGAATGCTGCTAAAACTAAAGTTCTTATCTTAAAGTATTTCCTAACTTATAATTAAGATTCTTGACACCACCTAAAATGCTTAGGATGTCAACTAAACAAAAACAAATGGACCACTGTGTGGGGTGAGTATAATACACAAAATGTATGAAAACACTGTGAAACAGGTAAAACAAAGTGGTCCCATAGATACGCTATTTATACTTATTATACAATTGTTTATTTGATTACAATAAAGTTAAATTGAGGACCAAAATGTGTTGTTGTCGTCTTTAAATATAAATGGTATCAGTACAACTCAATAGCTCACCAGCGAAGCTAGCTACACAAACATGTAGCACATATAAATCCTAAATATAACATTATAAGAACCAAGCAAATTTCAGCAAACAAAAGTTAACAGCCAAGACGGGGATCCATTTTGAAGTTGTATACTGTTTGAACTTACTCGTGTCAAAATACCACTTGATCTCTGTATATGTGTTCAATGTCATTATTCAATACTACGTAGGCTGTTACCTAATCTGTGACTGATCCAAGCTCAAGACTTGAAGATCTGAGATTGAAAGGGGATATTACCAGATTCCTATCTCAGCTATTAATTTTAGTGTTTAGTTAAGTAAGCATAAGGAACAAAATTTCACATGCACAAATGCACATGATACAAAAGTAAGAACAGGGTATAAATCCAGACAGCAGTAAACTGTTTAGTACTTTAAAACCGTCTTTAAAAGAACAACAGTTATGCTCTTCTTTCAAATCTCATATTTAAAATGACTGAGAATTTGTTTCTGGACATCTGTGATAAGAACTACCAGCATCTAGTTAACACGGCCCATTGAGTGAGACAGCTGGCAAGAAGACACTTGTCATTGAAGAAGGCGACGACATTGGATTTATATTCCACCCTCCACTCAAGAGTCTCAGAGCGGCTCACAATCTCCTTTATCTTCCTCCCCCACAACAGACATCCTGTGAGGTGGGTGGGTCTGAGAGGACTCCCACAGCAGCTGCCCTTTCAAGGACAACCTCTTCCAGAGCTATGGCTGACCCAAGGCCATTCAAGCAGGTGCAAGTGGAGGAGTGGGGAATCAAACCTGGTTCCCCCAGATAAGAGTCCATGCACTCAACCACTACACCGAACTGGCTCCCAGTTTTGTGGTGTGCCTCAAATTATTTCCTGAAACAAACCGATGTCTTTGGCCAGATGTAAAATTTAAAGCAAAGATTTTTGCCACTGAAACATAAATATTACAACTAACTGACAATCATCACCAGACTCTCAGGCTCACGATTCTCAGTCTCAGGCTTCCTATCTCTACAAAAGGCACTTCTGATCTTACCCACTCTAAAATCAATCAGCAAACCTCTGAGATGGCGTTTCTAAAAGCATTTCTTATAGTTAAAAAAAAAGGACTTTACATTTAATACGACAACATGCATAAAGATACATTAAGTGGCTTCACATAAACATTTAGAACCAATACGTACTTTAACAGCTGGTGGATAATTTTTAAAGATGTCAACCGTTCGCATGATACTGAAGGACAAGTATCCAGAAGCTGTGAATAATAATGGGGAAGTGACACTGCTTATGGCAATCAGGACCTCTACCTACATTAAAGATAAAATGGTGACCTTAAAAAATTGTTAATGTGTGGGGGAAGGTTTAAGAAGTCGTACATCGTTGGATATCTGCATACATTTGTGTAAACAGAATGTGCAATATATTATTTACAGAAAGAAACCCACACGGAATAGAGACTGTGAAATAGTCGGTCATTCTTTATTACAGTCCTTTGACCAATCCTGTAACACATTTGAGGCATATAATAAACCAGATAAAACGATTTAAAATTAAGATCTAATTACAGTACAGTTTCCAAGACCAAAAAAAAAAAATCACCAAACAGAATTGAGCAACTTAAAGCCATAGAGTTGGAAGGACCTCCAGGGCCATCTAGTCCAACCCCTGCACAATGCAGGAAATTCACAAATACCTCCCCACACCACATACGTCTCCAGTGACCCCTGCTCCATGCTCAGAAGATGGGGTGGAGACCCCTCCAGGATCCCTAGAAAAACCGGTCTAGAGAAAAATTGCTGCCTGACCCAAAGGGGCAATCAGCATTTCCCTGGGCATGTAAGAAAGGACCATGAGTACTAATCACTGATAAAACCCTTCCTGCCATCCTTCTCATTATCTGCCTAAGTTCACAGAATCAGCCTTGCTATCAGATGGCCATCTAGCCTCTGTTTAAAAACCTCCAAAGAAGGAGAGCCCACCACCTCCTGAGGAAATCTGCTCCACTGAGGAACCACTCTGCCAGGAAGTTCTTCTTAATGTTTAGTTGAAAACTCTTATGATTTAATTTCAACCTGTTGGTTCTGGTCCAATTTTCTGGTACAACAGAAAACAACTCTACACCATCCTTTATGATAGCCCTTCAAGTACTTGAAGGTAATCATAGCACCTCTCAATCGTCTCCTCTCCAGGCTAAACATACCCAGCTCCTTCAACCTTTCCTCATAGGAATTGGTCTCCTCACCATCTTCATTGGCCTCCTCTAGACATGTCCCAGCTTGTCTGTATCCTTCTTAAACTTTAGTGCCCAAAACTAAACACAATACTCTAGGTGAAGTCTAACCATCACTTTGCGTGATCTGGACACTATACTTCTGTTGATACAGCCCAAAACGGAATTTGCCTTTTTAACTACTGCATCACACTGCTGACTCCTGTTCAGTGTACAATCCACTAAGACCCCTAGATCCTACTGCCAAAAGAAGTTTCCCCCATTCTGATACATTTGATTTTTTTCCTTCCTAAATGCAGAACTTTACATTTACCCCTGTGTCAAAGTTCATTTTATTTATTTCAGTTCAGGCTGTCAATTTTTTTGTTTTGTTTACTTAAAGTAGATACACAAAGAATAACACCATTACTATATATCAGATATAGACTGAAATAGAAGAAAAAAACATGATTCATAACCGTGCAGAAAGGTCTAACATCAAACCAAAAAGAACATACACTGAATGCCATCTATCAGGTAAGATTACCCTGTATCCTGACTCTGTTTTCCACTCTGTATTTGTGACTCTGTATTTGTGACCCCTCCCAATTTAGTATCATCTGCAAATTTAATAAGCATTCCCTCTATTCCTTCATCCAAATCATTTATAAAGATATTAAACAAAACAGGTCCCAGGACAGATCCTTGAGGCACTCCACTTGTCACTCCTCTCCAAGAGGATGAGGAAGCATTCACAAGCACTCTTTGGGTGTGATCTGTCAACTAGTTACAGATATATTAAACAAAATACAAAGATATTAAACAAAACAGGTCCCAGGACAGATCCTTGAGGCACTCCCCTTGTCACTCCTCTCCAAGAGGATGAGGAACCATTCACAAGCACTCTTTGGGTGTGATCTGTCAACCAGTTACAGAGCCACCTAACAGTAATAGGATCCAAACCACATTTTACAATTTGTCAACAAAAATATTATGTGGAACCTTATTTTTTTTTTAAAAAAAAAAAAAGCCTTACTGAAATCAAGACAAATTACGTCTACAGCATTCCCCTGATCCAGCAGGGGAATATGATTTGTAATCTTGGCATTCTTATCAGAGAGAAGTTAATCAATTCTTTTTCAGCGAGACCAGAGATTTTGTCAAACAACAGAGTAATAATCTCATCGCGTGCTTCCTTATAAAATGGGCAGCTAAAGACATGTGTTCTGTGGTTTCAGCCTCTCTTAGTCGACAGCAGCAGAGCCTTTCCAGGTAGAGAGTTTTGTCATAGCCACCTTCCAATACTGCGGAAGGGAGGGGCGGGCACCTTGCCAGGGTAAATGCCCTTCTGAATCAATTTATTTCTAAATATGTGAACTAAGCTGCCGGCGTCACAATATTCTGAAAGTTTAACCACAAATACACATTTTGTAGACTAGCAATATCAGTCGGCATTCTACATCCTCAGTCCTCTATTTTAACTAATCTCTTTTGCCTGATCGTAGCCACAGGACAGGAGGGCATGAGGAGCCTTGGCAATATGGTTCTGAAAAGACTTAAGACAATTAGATTGAAAGTTGTCTCTGATTATAAGCGGGTATAAACCTTGGGTATTAAAGTGCCCCTTTGGCCACATATATATAGATAGTATACATACTCATGTTTCAACTCCAAAGCTACCTGTCTCCAGTATTAAGCTTGCATTAGGCACACACCTGGGTACTTGTAGAATTGTTCTTAGAAATTTAGATTGCACTCTTTCTTGGGGGGCAAAACATGAGCTTGGTGGCCCTACAAATGTAACTGGGCCAGCATTTACAGCATTTACAGTAATCGTACAGCAATTTGACCAGCAGTTTAGCACTGAATAGCTTAAGAGCTGCAGGGACATAATATCCCCCGCACAATCGATACAATTTTGCTACCGTGTTTGCTGATCCTTCTCCTTGATTGGCAGCATATTTGCTGTGGTTAACTCTAGAATCTGTATCCTGTGGGACTTCCCAAAGATATTTGAAATTTTTAACTTGCTGAATCTTATACCATTGACTGACCATGACCTGGTCTTTGGTCTCTTCCCAAAGGCTTCTATTTTAGTTTTCTGATATTTGCTTGTGAGAAATTCACTTTCACAATATGAGGAGAGCTTCCCAAGAGGTCGCCGAAGACCTACCGGAGTTCTTGAAAGAAGTACTGTGTCATCAGCATATAGAAGCACTGATACAGGCCTATTGGCAAGTTTAGGGGGATGGAGTTCAGAAGTACTGAGCCAGCTAGAGAGACTGTTTATGTAGAAAATAAACAGAGAAGAAGAAGAAGAAGAAGAAGAAGAAGAAGAAGAAGAAAGAAGAAGAAGAAGAAGAAGAAGAAGAAGAAGAAGAAGAAGAAGAAGAAGAAGAAGAAGAAGATGATGATGATGATGATGATGATGATGATGATATTGGATTTATATCCCACCCTCCACTCCGAAGACTCTCAGAGCGGCTCACAATCTCCTTTACCTTCCTCCCCCACAACAGACACCCTGTGAGGTGGGTGGGGCTGGAGAGGGCTCTCACAGCAGCTGCCCTTTCAAGGACAACCTCTGCCAGGGCTATGGCTGACCCAAGGCCATGCTAGCAGGTGCAAGTGGAGGAGTGGGGAATCAAACCCGGTTCTCCCGGATAAGAGTCCACACACTTAACCACTACACCAAACTGGCTCTAAAGCACTACACCAAAGCTAATAGGCATCCTTGCCTGACCCCTCTAAAAGTCTGAATAGGCTTAGTAAGGTGTCCTTGGCTGCTACATCTGACTCTTAGGAAAGTTTGATCATGCAGAGCCCATAAAAAATATACAAGTCTCTATAGATTGTCCCATAGACGAGTGCTGGATATTGAATCAAACACAAATTTAAAATCAACAAAAGCAATATATAATAAAGTTACTCCCTTGGTGGAATATTTCTCAATGAGATGCTGAATAGTCAGGGATTGAACAAGTGTGGATCTTCCTGATCTAAAGCCTATTCTACTACTAGGATGTTCTCTTGGCCAAGCCAATCTAAAAATTTATCTAGGAGATGCCTTCCATACAATTTGCTTGTGATATTCAGCAGACTAATTGGTGTGTAGTTCAATAGATCCTCTCCATGAAATAGTAATCAACTAAATTACTGTTTAGGAACATAAAACAGGTTCCCTAGTGCAGCTGTTTCAGAGAGCTGGAAGATAAAGAGTTAACATCTCACCATAATGCAGAGTTTGATTGACAAGCTGCTGCCTGCCTGCACACACACACCCCTTTCTCTCTGATTGGTCAGCACCAGCTGAGGAGAACTTTAAGAGCAACTAAGTTTTATTCAGAACTTTCGTATGCTTTAAGCAGACTTCATCAGACAAAACTGGAATGGCAAGCCATCTTTAAATACAGAGAAAGTGGGCAGTGAGTTGGTATGTAGAGTCTTGGGCATGTTTTTAGCAGATTAAAAGAATCGCACATTGGGGTCTGTGTTTGTTTGTTAACTGGGCTGTAACAACAGTGGAGGGTGATGAAAAGCAGACATGTCATAGGTGTGAAGTGCCATAAATCTGGGTGTCATTCTGGCTTTGTTAATTGTGGGTTGAAATGGAGAGCATTAGTATCTCAGGAGGTTATAACATCATTATAGTTTGCCATTAGAAAAAAAGAATACATTAAAATATAGTGGAAGATGGGTTAGTATATGTAATAAGATAAACAGCCAATATCCCTATTTGAGTATGTCAATACAAAAAACCAAAATATTCTGATACACTGTTCTAAAAGAGAAATACATTCTAGTTTGCCATTAGAAAAAAAGGGTACATTAAAATATAGTGAGAGGTGAGTTAGTATATGTAATGAGATAAAAAGCCCATATCCCCTATTTGAGTATATCAATACAAAAGAACAAAAACAACATTATTCTGATACACTGTTCTAAAAGAGAAATACATTGAAATACTGTGGATGTATAGCTATACTCAGTGAGAGTTGGTTTAGCATATGTAATGAGATAAAAAAAAAAACCAATATCCCTGTTCAGTCCTGGGGAGGTGTTTGTCCCAAGTTTCATAATAATTTGTAATTCAGCAATTTCTCTCTCCATTCTGTTCTTGAAGTTTCTTTGCAGTAAAACAGCTACTCTGAGGTCACCCATTGAATGCTCAGGAAGGTTAAAGTGTTCTCCAACTGGTTTCTCAGTTCTGTAATTCCTGATGTCAGATTTGTGTCCATTTATCCTTTGGCGTAGGGTTTGTCCTGTTTGCCCTATGTAGAAAACTGTAGGGCATTGTTGGCATTTAATGGCATATGTAATATTGGAAGATGAACAAGTGAATGAGCCTGAGATAGTGTAGTTAATGTTGTTGGGTCCAGTGACTGTATTTTCTGGGTGTATGTGGCAGCAAAGTTGGCACTTGGGTTTATTACAAGCTGTGATACTGGTGTTCATGCTCAGATGTGATGTTGTATTGTTGTGGGTGAGGAGTTGTTTGAGATTGGGGGGCTGTCTGTGCGCAAAAAAAAGGTTTACCCCCCAGTAATTTTGAAAGAGAGCTGTCACTGTCCAATAGAGGTTGTAAGTTCTAATTCTTTTCTGGTTCTAATTCTATTCTGGACACCACTGTAAAAATACACGGTGGACACATAGACACTACCTTATAAAGGAAACCTACCGACCGACAAACATACCTGCATGCCTCCAGCTACCATCCCAAACAACTGACAGCTCTCTTCCAACTCCTCACCCACAACAATACATCACATCCGAGCATGAACACCGGGAACAGCTTTTTAGCTGTTTTGGTGGGAAAATCTGCCTTACAGTAAAAGAAGCAGCAGGAGTCCATCACAGGGGACACTGCCTGGCCACATGAGGTGAGGGAGGCAGCTCCTAGACTATGTAAGTTGAAGGAGGTGACAAGTCCCGGTCAAGTCCCATATGAAGCAGAACAGCTGCTGCAACCCATATGGAGCAAGGTTGGGGGTGTCTGGCCCATGCAAAGTGAAGGAGGTAACTTCCGGCCAATTCAAGTCAAAGGAGGCAGGTCCTCGTCCACAAAAGGCAATTAAGATACCATCCAGTCCACTCAAGCTCTATGCAAGGCGATGGAAACATTGTGCAAGCCCCATACAAGCTCCAAATGCAGCAAGGAAGGCAGCACCCGGCCTGCGCAAGGTGAAGAGCGGCTGCCTGGCCTGCACAAGCCTCACATGAGGTGAGGGAGGTGCCTGGCCAGTTGGATAGGCAGGTCCTTCCTTCCTTCCTTCCTTCCTTCCTTCCTTCCTTCCTTCCTTCCTTCCTTCCTTCCTTCCTTCCTTCCTTCCTTCCTTCCTTCCTTCCTTCCATTTTTTCTCTCTCAGTCTGGCCCTATACACAACTACAGCATCCACAACAGCATCCAATCTACTATTTAAATACCTCATGTTTTGTTCTATTGTTGAACCATGTTGGGAAGTTTCTTCTAATATTTAACTAACTTCTATTTCTTAATTGTTTCCTTCCATTAGTTCTGCCTTCTCTAGCAAGAGAGAACAAGTCTGCTCCATTGTTTGGAGGCAAAATCAACAACTGACTGTGCAGTTGTGGCCCCCCACTTTATGTAACGAGCAACCAGATGAGGCTAGAAAGGCTCCCACTCTCCTGGCTTTCCACAAACTATGAAAAACTGAATTATATGGGAGGAATTTTTTACACAGCTAATAGGGCTGTGCTGTAATGGTTTCCAGTCCTGAAAAACACAAAATGTTCTACATCTTACAATAGCACTACAGATAAGATTAGAATTTCAATAGCCAATCCATATACAAAAGAACCTCCTCAGGAAGCTCCTCTATTAGCATGTCACAGCCTGGGAAGCTCCTACAAGATAATGACACAGCCCTACCCCACCTTCCTGAGTAGATATAAATTATGTGCCTAACATCTTCTTCTCACCTTCACGCAGAGAGAACTCCAGTTTTCTGAGTTATACCCCTGAGGATGCCAGTCACAGTTGCTGGCAAAATGTCAGGTCACACAATGCCAAGACAACGGCCATATAGCCCAGAAAAATCTACAACTACTAATGGAATGAGATGGTTCAGAAAGATGCCTTGGCAAATGGACTATACTAGCATGCACTGCCTGTTGTTGTAAGTATGCTCCTAACTGTAATTTCTGCATTGTTTAATGTTTAAATGTTTGTGCTTTGTTTCCAATTTCTTCTTGTTTTCAGATTTTTGTAATTCCAAACCTATTGTACTGTTTATTGAATGTCTTATGCCACTGATTGCATTTGACTTACATTATGTATTCCACCTTGAGTCTCAGTAAGAAAGGCGGACTAGAAATAATGCAAATAAGTAAATAAAAGTCAAGTTTGCAGATAACATTAAATTGTTCAGTATGGTGAAAATCAAAACAGATGCTGAGGAGCTTCAAGACGATCCTCTAAACTGGTGAGTGGTAGTGGATATTGTATGTGAATGGAAGCTGCTAGAATGATTTATCCTAATGATTCTCATAGCCACTGCAGGGGACAGCAGAATTTTGAATGGAAGTGAGAGGACCAAAGTGCAAGAAACAGGAGAAAGAACCATCAGGCACTGGAGTCAATTCAGAACCAGTGTGTCAAGCATTGTATATTCATCCTCTACTATAGTATTTAGATCATAGAATTGTTACTAACCCTGAATTAAACTTAGGCACATCAAAGTAGCAACCCCCACCTTTCTTCTTTTGCTTTTACTAACAAATACAGGAATATCCTCTTTGAAGATAAGACCTCTTGGGACGTTCTCAGGCTCAGCCAGGCTTGAACCCAGGATGTGCTAGTCGCAATATAGATAAGGAGCCCAGCGTGTGAATTTCACACGTGAATGTAGAATTGTTTATAGAACCTTTGATGTGCCATCTTAAAGCATGTATTCTAGCGTTACAGAGTATCAGTTCCAATCCCCAGCTTGAATGAGCCACATGGATTATCAATAAACCAAACTTTGTTTCAATATTCAAGGCCTGGTTATTTTGAGATCTCATGCTTGACACAGTGAAGTGTCAATGGTTAGAATATCAGACTAGACTTTGGGAGACCAAGACTCATAACCTGACTTTGCCATAAAGCTCACGAGGTAAACTTGTGTCAGTCATGCTCACTCAGTCTAACCTATTTTATTGTACTTTCTGAGGAAAAAATGGGGAAGGGAGAACTATGTCTGCTGCCCTGAGCTCTATGGAGGAAGAGCAGGACAAAAATATACTACACTGAGAGATTTGAGATAATAGCACAAACCAATCTGGGAAGAAAAAAAATCAAGGGTATCAGACAGCCCTTTGCCCTAGTATCATCTCTAAAATATTCTTTCAAAACAATATAAAACTATGCAAAAGCCAATATGCCAGAGAAAACTGCAGGATCTATGTATACACTGCAAACTCTATCACACCACCCATAACTCTGTAAAAAACTGATTTGCCTGAGGCTTGAAAGAAGAGAGTTTGAGGTACAGCCACAAGGTCCAGTGGCTATTCTACTTTCTTAAAGAACAAAATCTTGTACCTACTTTTTTTTGCAGCAGGAATTCTTTTGCCACACACCCCTGATGTAGACAATCCTCCAAGAGCTTACAGGGCTCTCAGTAGAGGGCCTACTGTAAGCTCCAGGAGAACTGGCTACATCAAGGGTGTGTAGCCTAATATGCAAAAGAGTTCCTGCTACAAAAAAAAGCCCTGATTGCAACAGTAAAAATGTTCATGACAATATTCACCCCTTGAGGTGCTACCATATAACTACTTCAATAACATACTTACCAAACATTTACTTGGATATTCAGCAGTCACGTGACTTGCGATGGCACTGGGAAAACACTTAAAGGGAAATCAGAGTTTAAGATCAAATACTGACAATAGCAATTGAGGTTTCAAGCTCCACTTTCCTTTTTTTCTGTGAAGCGGAATCATACACAACATGTTGTCCGTACATTATTTAAGTAACTAATTTAATAAGGAATTACTAAACTTTTATTAGCAAACTCTTTAATTCATTGTTCTTTTCTCTGATTCACAGACTTTCATTCCTGTTATGAACATATATGAACATATGAAACTGCCTTATACTGAATCAGACCCTCGGTCCATCAAGTCAGTCTTGTCTACTCAGACTGGCAACGGCTCTCCAGGGTCTCAAGCTGAGGTTTTTCACACCTATTTGCCTGGACCCTTTTTAGTTGGAGATGCAGGGGATTGAACCTGGGACCTTCTGCTTACCAAGCAGATGCTCTACCACTGAGCCACCGTCCCTCCCTTGACTGGCAGCGGCTCTCCAGGGTCTCAAGCTGAGGTTTTTCACGCCTATTTCCCTGGACCCTTTTTAGTTGGAGATGCAGGGGATTGAACCTGGGACCTTCTGCTTCCCAAGCAGATGCTCTACCACTGAGCCACCGTCCCTCCCCCAAGTTAGATAAACTTGTCTGTATCCAGATTGGAATACAATAGTGTAATGTGGAAACTGAATCTAACTACAAAGGATCTGTGTCCTTTGACAGAAGAATGGGTAGGATCCAGACTAAATAAGTGATTTCTACTGATATCCCCCTTTTGCTGCAGACATCCCATGTTGTCTTCTTCATGGTCCTTTATCTAGGACCAACTTCTTGTGGAGACTGTTGAGCTGCAGGGGAAGTAGGAAGCAGGACAGCTCCATTCCAAAAAATGCAAAGCTTAGTCAACGCGCTACTTTCTCATGTCCCACAATTTCCTCCCCAAAAATAAAACTGGAATATCCAGTCCTTATGACCTAATGCACATACATAGGACAATGGCTCCAAATCAAAATGAGCAAACGTTTTTAATGAAAAGTTACATTTAATGGTATAACACCTACAGCCACTAAGATCCAAAAGAAAGTTACTGAAAGATATGGGCCGGAGACCAGCACATCCATATTCAACGCAATTATTCCACCAAACACAGCAGAAATGCCAATTATCACTTCAATGACCTAAAAGTACAAAAAGAAAGAAACAAAACTGTGATTTACATATAATTGGGGGTTTTGGGGCACTTTATAAAGTTAAGAATATTAATACTTCTTACCGAGTATGATTTCAAGATCCGTGTAGGAAAACTGATATTATTCAATGTGCCAGTACTGTCATATACAGTCATCTAAAAAGAAAAAGAAAACCGTAACCAGTGCAAGCAAGCCACTTGCCACATAGCAGCACTCAACGTCTAAAGCAGGGGTGTCAAACATGCAGCTCGGGGGCTGAATCAGGCCTCCAGAGGGCTCCTATCAGGCCCCCGAACAACTGACTGTCATCTGCTTCCTTCTCCCTATCTCTTGCTTCCTTCTGCATCACAGCTTGCTTTGCCAGGCTCTCTCAATCGCACACCAGAGCTACTGAGCCCAGCCTCTGTTTCTTCTATTGGCTGAGGCTCCTCCCCCTTCTGGTTCCCTGGGAAAGGAAGGAAAGAGCCAGAGCTTCCTTTGCCCAGATCCCTGGATTGCACAGGAGAGGTACAAAGTAAGACCGAGTGCTTCTTTAAGCATGTTTTAAGATTATTTAAAAAAAAAACTTTAATTGTGTTTGCCTGTGCCCTTTATAAAGTTTATATCCCTGCTACCTAATCTTAAACATGGCCCAGCCTGACATGGCTCAGCCCAACGCGACACGGCCTGGTCCGACAAGGTCTCATTTATGTCAGATCCAGCCCTCATAACAAAAGAGTTCGACACCCCTGCTCCAAAGCCTTAATCAAATGGCAAAGAGCTATAAACTTTTGGTGACTTCTATTCATTTGTGTTCACTTTCAGACAAAGGAATAGAGATTGAATAATATTGCTCAGAGAATATTACTTGTGTATGTGCTATGGGAGAAAGACCTTTTCTCCCTTGACTCCCATCCCTTTGCATGTGGCACTAGCACAAACATCAGTCTGGCATAAGAATAAAAAATAATTTCACATAAAGAAGTAAAAGATAGGTCTCTCTCCCTCTTCCTCTCTCCTAATGTCAAATCAAGTCAAGTTTAACATGGTCAGAGACCCATCCAAAAAGAAAGAAAATAGGTAACAAGTGGCATTAAAAAAACCAAGGTATACTATTGGACATGGGAACAATACAAAATAGTATACATAAAAATTTGTTTCCATTTCTAGTTACAAAACATTTCTAGTTATAAAACATAAATTAAAACATTTCATAGATGTTTAAATATTTTTATCAATTAGTTGTTTACGGAGTCTTATGGCTTGTACAGCAAACATTGCCGCCTTCATAAGAACATAAGAGAAGCCATGTTGGATCAGGCCAATGGCCCATCCAGTCCAACACTCTGTGTCACACAGTGGCAAAATTTTTTTATATATACACACACACTGTGGCTAATAGCCACTGATGGACCTGTGCTCCATATTTTTATCTAAACCCCTTTTGAAGGTGGCTATACTTGTGGCCGCCACCACCTCCTGTGGCAGTGAATTCCACATAATTCCACATAGTAGTTTCCTGGTTCCTATCCGCTAAAATCTTATCTAAATAAAAGCTAAAATCTCTCCCCGGGAATTGTTCACAAATAGGAGCAATATAAGTTGAGCGAATGTTCTGATAAAGTTTGCATTCAAAGAGAATGTGCTCTGTCGTCTCTATCCTCCCATCTCTGCAAATACATAACCTTTCCTCATAGGGATGCCTTTTGTATTTACCTTCTGTGACTGTGGAAGGAAGCATATTCGCTCTCATGAATGTGAAGGATCTTCTATAATCGGGTTTATCTAAATTCTGCAAGTATGGCATCAGAACTATTCGATTCAGGTTTCCTGTGCTTCGAGGATAACATTTAATCTGGAACAAATCGTGTTGTATTTCGATACCTAGAATCCTTTGTTTAAGGAAGGGTTTAACTGCACTATCTTCCAACTGCATCATAAACTGTTTAGAGAGTCCATAATAAACTAATTTAAGCTCAGTTTCTTTAACCCAGTAAGGTGTCAAGGAGTCTTTCATTATCAGGCTTGTTAGCCCAGTAGGGTTAGTCATTAGTTTATACCAGGGGTCCTCAAACTACGGCCTGTGGGCCAGATGTGGCCTGCTGAGGACGTTTATGCGGCCCGCCGGGTTATGGCAAAATCAGACAAGAAGTGACGTTTGACCTAAACTCGCGTTAGCAACGCACACTTCCGGCACTGGGCTGAGGCGGCGGAGACAGAGTGTGAGGTGATACCGAGGTGAGGTGAGTTCCCAGGCCGGGGTGTGTGGTGTGGGGGAGGGAGAGAGATGCAGAAGACGGAGAACTGACGGCCCGCGGCCTTGTACAGTAACAGCAGTCCGGCCCTCCAACAGTCTGAGGGACAGTGAACTGGCCCCCTATTTAAAAAGTTTGAGGACCCCTGGTTTATACCAATACAGAAAAACAACCATCCATCAACAGGTCTGTAAAGTGACCATGCCAGGGATTAGATCAAGGCCAGGGGCTTTTTTTTCCCCCTTCCCATGCTGCCTCTTCCTGGCCACTCGTTCAGGAGTGAGCATATTTAGATTGCTTTAGGGTTTGACTGGAATTTCTCCCTGAGTTGTGATTTGGCCTAGTCAGGCTTTCAAGACGATCAAAGAAGTATATATGGAAGTCACAGTATGGGCCGTCAGTTCATTGAGGTTAGCTGTCAGGTAGGGTTGCCAAGTCCAATTCAAGAAATATCTGGGGACTTTAGGGGTGGAGCCAGGAGACTTTGGGGGTGGAGCCTGGAGACATTAGGGGTGGAGCCAAGATCAAGGCTGTGACAAGCATAATTGAACTCCAAAGGGAGTTCTGGCCCTCACATTTAAAGGGACGGCACACCTTTTCAATGCCTTCCTTCCATAGGAAATAATGAAGGATAGGGGCACCTTATTTTGGGGCTCATAGAATTGGACCCCCTGGTCCAATCGTTTTGAAACTTGGGGGATATTTTGGGGAGAGGCACAAGATGCTGTGCTGAAAATTTGGTGTTTCTACCTCAAAAAACAGCCCCCCAGAGCCCCAGATACCCGCGGATCAATTCTCCATGATTTTCTATGGGAATAAATCTCCATAGGGAATAACAGAGTTCCCAGCAGACATTTCCCTCCCCTCCCCCCGCTTTCTGACGACCCTGAAGTGGGGGGAGGGCCTCCAAACCGGGGGATCCCCTGCCCCCACATGGGGGTTGGCAACCCTACTGTCAGGTCATCATTCCTTCCATTTGTCTCAGTAGATGTATGGTTACAACTTCTTCTGCTCTGAGTTCCAGCTATATCATGCTGGGACCTTGCTCTTTCCCTTCCAAATCAGCTAATGCTGCAAAGCGATTTGACACTGAAACATTGTAAGCAAGATTGTCTTTCAGGGGAAAGAATTAATTAATTTTGGTCTGTTTGCAAGCCAGTGTGTTTATTTCCTCTTCTTCACCACTACGTGGTCTCTTTAAGGCCCCCGTTTTAATCTAATTTTCAGGTTAGTTACAGTCCAGAAGTTCAAAGTTCTCCCTTCATAAATTAGCACGTCTTAACACTCTCTCCATAAATTAACACTTCATGTGTTAACACTGCTGGACACTGCCAAACGTCGCCTGATTTAAAGCAGTTCACCCAGCACAACCATCTGCTATTTACTTAATTAGCACTGCAAGTTACAACGTCTTCACAAGTGCCGGCAGTACCTTCGAGATAAGAGGCAAGGAGAAAGTGAAGTAGAGACTTTCCTTTCTTCCCAGTCAAGTCCAGGTTGTTTTACAGGCACAAGCCAGTATGTATATTATTGTTGGCAAGTTGTAACAAGGCAAAATGCTCTAAGCAGAAGGAGGTATAATGAGGATTAGAGATTGATAGGCACACAGTAGAAAAATTCAATTATACGTGTTTTATCTTCTGTGGTCTTGACTGAGTGTCCAGGAAAGAATGTAAATAGCCAATCCGAATTGAAATTTATATCAAAAAGACTTATCAGGAGAAGATAAAAGGTTATAAAACCTTAAATTGTCAGAGCTTCTCCAAAAGGCATCTTGCAGCAGCTACCCGGAAACCGGACATCCTCTCTCCTAATGCATACCAGTTCTACATTTTGCTGAAGTATGACTCATCCTAAAAGACCACAAGTGCACATAAACAACTTTCTCATATTCAAATGATAAAAGTGGGCTAGTTAGATCATATCAATTATTTTTTTCAAGTCTCATCTCAGTGTAAGTGGTAACTGAGACCAAAATATGTTATATTTTCAGGCTCTGTTTGTGTGAACTATCTTCTAGATTACAAACCTCTGAATACTTATATAATTTATTCATTTCTATTTATATCCTACCCTCCCTGCAAACAGGCTCAGGGCAGCTCAGAAGCCTCAGAAAGACTATTCTTGAATTGAAATTGGGCACTTTGCTATTCTACAAAATTACAAGCAAATATTTGTCACATTAGCAAGTTTATTTTAAGGTCCTGGTTTCCTTGTGGATCTTTTGGCACAGAAACAAGCTGGAAGTAACAGTTTCATACATCTGTCAGTGCAGTTAACAGAGAGTTATGCACTTTATCTAGATATATGAATCTAATATATTTACAACAAACATATTACAGTAAGGAACTTTTATCCTGACTTTTAGAATTTCTGCTGTGCAACCATTTTAAACTCAGAAATTCCTTTGTATATTTGTATGCATTAAATTGGGTGGGTGGCTGGGTAGTCACACATAATGACAATCACGCAGACACTGAAGTTCAGCATTCCTATCATCTGCAGTCTGCTGTTGCTGCCTTTTCCTGTCATATTTGGCCTTGCAGCTTTTAGCATCAGCATGTTCTTGTGGCGTGATCTGTCTTTTTTGACCTGGCAGGTGGAAGGTGCCACTGGAAGCCGCAGTCCCGATCCTGCATGTAGGCGGTTCAGGGTATTGGTCGCCTGATGCTAAAAGCATTTTTCGGCAGCACCCTGAACGACCAAGCAGCCTTATCTAGGGACAGCACTGCTTGCTCCACACGGAGAGGGGCCTAGAAAAGGTGGCCTAAACAAAGCTCGTCTCCTCCACCCCAGTTGGCTAGCCGCGGTCAACGGGCATCCTTACTTGCGGTCAAAAAATAACAACAAAGAAAAGGCATGCACCTGCCTCACAAAGTGTGCAAAGACTAAAGCTTGCGTGTTGGAACATCAGAACCATGCTTGACACAGTAGACAGTGGTCGCCCTGAACGACGCTCTGCTCTAGTTGCCCACGAACTTCTCAGGTTGAATATCGACATAGCAGCTCTCAGTGAGGTCCGTTTCCCTGAGGAAGGTAGTCTTCAAGAACACGGTGCTGGCTATACCCTCTACTGGTCGGGTAAGTCAAAGGCTGAGAGCCGCCTTTCTGGCATTGGCTTCATGGTCAGGAACTCCATTGCCTCCAAACTCGAAAACCTGCCAACAGGTCACTCAGATCGCATCATGTCCATGCGCCTCCCACTTCAAAACAAGCAGCATGCAACACTCTTCAGTGTGTATGCCCCAACCCTTCAAGCAGATCCTGCAGAAAAGAACAAGTTCTATGCTGATCTACACAACCTCGTACGGAAGACCCCTACAGAGGACAAGGTGATCATCCTTGGCGACTTCAATGCCAGAGTAGGTAAAGACTCGGAAGCCTGGAAAGGAGTACTTGGCAAACACGGCATTGGCAACTGCAATGAAAACGGGCGCCTCCTGCTAGAATTCTGCATGGAGCACCAGCTCACCATCACCAACACTATCTTCCAGCAGAAGAACAGTCTGAAGACAACCTGGATGCACCCGCGGTCCAAGCACTGGCACCTTATCGACTACATTCTGGTGCGCCAGAGAGACCTTCGAGATGTCTTACACATCCGAGTAATGCCCAGTGCAGAATGTCATACGGATCATCGTCTTGTACGCTGCAATCTCCGTCTTCACTTTAAACCCACACCCAGGAGAGGAGGTATCGCTCGGAGGAAGTTTCAGGTTGGCAGTCTCCAGTCAGCCGAAGTTAAAGCTGCCTTCCAGGCAAAACTCCAGTCAAGAATTGAGGACCCCAGTTGCCCCACAGACCCTTCTCCAGAAGCACTCTGGGAACACCTAAAATCCACCGTCCTGCAGATCTCTGAAGAAGTCCTCGGGTTCTCCACAAGGAAGAACAAGGACTGGTTTGATGAGAACAATCAAGAGATCCAAGATTTACTGGCGAAAAAGAGATCTGCCTACCAAGCACATCTTGCTCAGCCCTCCTGTCCTGGGAAAAAAGCAACCTTCCGCGCTGCATGTAGCAATCTCCAGCGCAAGCTTCGAGACATTCAGAATGATTGGTGGACCAAGCTTGCAGAGAGAACCCAGCTGTGTGCAGACACTGGTGATTTAAGAGGGTTCTACGAAGCCCTGAAGGCAGTATATGGTCCATCATATCAGGCTCAGAGTCCCTTGCGTAGTGCAGACGGCCAAGTGCTCCTCACAGACAAGGCATCCATACTGAACCGGTGGTCAGAGTATTTTCAGGTTCTCTTCAGTGCCAACCGCGTAGTTCAAGATTCAGCAATCCACCTCACCCCACTTCAACCAGTGAAAACAGAGTTGGATGAGATCCCCACCCTAGAAGAGACTGTTAAAGCCATCAAGCAACTGAAAAGTGGCAAGGCAGCAGGAGTTGATGGAATTCCACCAGAGATCTGGAAGCATGGGGGCACAGTACTACATAGCTCACTTCACAAAGTACTTGTCACCTGCTGGGAACAAGGCAAATTACCACAGGACTTTCGCGACGCAATCATCATCACCCTATACAAGAACAAAGGGGAAAAGTCAGACTGCTCCAACTACTGGGGGATAACCCTGCTCTCCATCGCAGGCAAAATCCTTGCCAGAATACTCCTGAACAGACTGGTGCCCACCATTGCAGAAGAACTCCTCCCAGAGAGCCAGTGCGGCTTCAGAGCTAACAGGAGCACCACCGACATGGTATTTGTTCTCAGGCAGCTCCAAGAGAAATGCAGGGAACAGAACAAGGCTCTGTATGTGACTTTTGTCGACCTTACCAAAGCCTTCGATACCATTAGCAGGAAAGGCCTGTGGCAAATCTTGGAACGTTTAGGATGTCCCCCAAGGTTCCTCAGCATGATCATCCAGCTACACGAAGACCAGCGAGGCCAAGTCAGACACTGCAACGACCTCTCGGAGCCCTTCCCAATAGGCACAGGTGTAAAGCAAGGCTGCGTTCTTGCGCCAACTCTCTTTACGATCTTCTTTAGCATGATGCTTCAAGGAGCCGCAGTAGATCTAGATGATGACGATGGTGTCTACATCCGCTATCGCACTGATGGCAGCCTGTTCAACCTGAGGTGACTAAAGGCCCACTCCAAGACGATGGAAAAACTCATCCGAGAGCTACTGTTTGCTGATGATGCTGCACTCGTCTCCCACTCGGTATCAGCTCTGCAGCATATGACGTCCTGCTTTGCAGAGGCTGCCAAGCTATTCGGCCTAGAAGTTAGTCTGAAGAAGACAGAAGTTCTCCACCAGCCTGCACCCCAGGAAGATTATCACCCTCCCTGCATCACTGTGGGTGAATCAGTTCTGAAGACAGTCCAGCAGTTCAGCTACCTGGGGTGCATCATCTCCTCAGATGCCAAGATCGACAAGGAGATTGACAACAGGCTGGCAAAGGCAAACCGTGCATTTGGCCGACTGCACAAAAGAGTGTGGAGCAACAAGCATCTGAAAAAAGGCACAAAGATCAATGTTTACAAAGCAGTTGTGATGACAACCCTCATCTACGGCTCCGAATCGTGGGTTTTATACCGTCATCACCTGCGACTCCTCGAGCGCTTTCATCAGCGCTGCCTTCGCACCATCCTCAACATCCACTGGAGTGACTTTGTGACCAACACTGAAGTCCTCAAGCGGGCGGAGGTTACCAGTATCGAGGCACTGCTGCTGAAGACGCAGCTGCGCTGGGCAGGGCAGGGCATATTTCTAGGATGGAAAACCACCGCCTTCCCAAGATTGCCCTGTATGGAGAACTCTCCACCGGCCATCGAAATAGAGGGGCACCAAAGAAGAGGTACAAGGACTCCTTGAAGAAATCCCTTGGCACCTGTCGCATCAACCATCACCAGTGGTCTGACCTAGCCTCAGATCGCAAAGCATGGAGACACACCATCCACCAGGCTGTCTCTTCCTTTGAGAACGCACGCATAGCTGGTCTTGAGGACAAAAGGAGATTGAGGAAGAATCGCACTGCTACAGCACCAACCCTAAATCAGACTTTTCCCTGCAGCCACTGTGGCCGGACCTGCCTGTCCCGCATTGGTCTTGTCAGCCACCAGCGAGCCTGCAGCAGACGTGGACTATTGCACCCTTCTTAAATCTTCGTTCGCGAAGCCAAGCCGAGAGAGAGGGGTTGTGTTATGGAATATACCATAGATTATGCACTTCAAGGTGTCCATTTCCTATAGGGAAGTGATCTGACTTTGGCTTTCCATCTCCTCCCCACTGCTTGCAGCCTCTACCTAGGAAAAAAAAGTCTTTCTCCACAGTGGGGATCAAAGCAGGAGGGAAGTGATCTCAGCAAGGTATAATGACACAGAACCCACCATTTTCTCCATGGGAAGTGATATCTGCTATCGAGACAGCAGTTGTAATTCTAAATGCTCTCCAGCCCTCACCTTGAGGTTGGCAACAATGGTTCTCCAGGCAGAAATAACTGGTTTGGAGGGTGGAGTCCATGGCATTGTACCAGTCTGAGATCCCACCCCTCCTCAAACCCCACCTTCTCCAGGCTCCACCCCTCGAATCTCCAAGAATCTCCCAACCTGGAGTCGGCTACCCTATCTCCTTCCCTTTATTTGGCCCTCTGACTTCAGCTTTCCATCTCCTCCCCCCTCCCTGCAGCCTCTACCTAGGAAACATACAGTCTTTCTCTACAGTGAGGAACAAAGCAGCTGACATCATTCTCCTCTCCCCCTATTGATCTACACAACAACCCTGTGAGGTAGGTTAGGCTGAAAGTCTGTGGGTGGTCCAAAATCACCCAGTCAGCTTCCACAGCAAGAACCTGGGTCTGGCAGACCCTGCTCTGAAACACTAACTGCTATGCCACACTGGCTGTCATAGAGGGGCTGCTGCTGAACAGGAGCAAGCAGCCAGGTCTAGTTAAGTCATGCCAGTCAGGTGGCATCAAGTCACCCAGAGGGTGCTGCCCAGCCTAGGGTAGCCAACCTCCAGGCGGAAACTGAAGATCTCCTGGTATCACAACTGCACTCCAGATTTCTCTCCCCCTGGAGAAAATAACTGCTTTGGAGGGTGGACTCTATGGCATTATATTCAGCTGGGGCCTCTCCTTCCCCCAAACTCTGGCTTCCTTAGACTCCACCACAAAATCTCCAGGAATTTCCCAACCTGGAGCTGGTAATCCTAGTCAGGACTGGCCCCAATGAGGTTTTCCTCAAAGGCCAAAATAGGCTTGGAAAGGGCCTCCTCCCTCCACCTTTTACTGAATTAAGTTTGGAATACTATGGTTGCCTAGCAACAGCCACTGAGGGAAAACTGAGAACCTGGTGGGACAGGCCAATAGGATGTGAAGGCAGCTTCCTCAGTGACCCAATCTTTTTCTGTCCTGGGACTGGAGGGATTGAGTGACACACGGCTCAGCCAAAGGGAGGGTAGGTGAGTCGTCACCTGTACGGCTTGGCTTTTATATCTATACGATGCCATTAAAAGCTTCAATGGCTCTGTCATGATCTGTGCAGGACTGGGAGACAAGGCCTAGGGAGGCTTAGGCCTAGGGACCAGTGTGGGAGTAGAAAGCAGACATAGCCTACAATCCCCAAATTGCTTGCCGCCCGCTATAACCAATCAGTGACCAGGGATTGTGTGAAGAGATTGATACTTAAACTTTGTGGGCTGTGGAACTGCATTCTTTTTCTCTCGCAGAGTCAAGCCGAGAGGACAGACTGCGGCTGAGAGAAGGATCCCTCACTTGGAATTAGAGTGAGTAACACGCAGTTGGCCTGGTATAGAAGGCTGTGGGCCCTGAAGACTAACAGGCTAAGGGAAGTATAGGTAGCCGCGTCAGGGTTTATTTTTATTTACCTTTATACACTGTTTTTTATATATATATATATATATATATATAAAACACCTTGTCTTGTTTTAAATGCCCATACCTGTATGAATAAACCTTTATCTTTTTAATGTTCTCTGCCTGGTCTTCACACCTGTGTTTTCTCAGCTAAAAGGGGCATTTTTGGTTGGGCTTGGGAGGGTACTCTGGGCCTTTCCAAGAAACGGTAAATCCAGAGTGGCAGCAGAGTAAGGCAGCAACCCCCAGGGTTCATGACAGGATCATTTCCACACATCAAGTCTCTATTAATGGGCATTGCTCTTTTTGATCATTTATGTGCATATTTAGAGAGAGAAGGAAACAGAGACAGGGAGGGATTGATATTTTTTATCAAGTACATCTGGGTTTTGGGGGGTTTTTTGAAAAAAATTAATAGCACTAGAAAAGTGTGTGCTACATGATGAAAAAGGAATCAGATTATTTTTTTTCAGGCATTAAAGGGAAAACTTACTTTTTTCCTCCTGCAACATTCCTCATTTGATCTAGCTGAAATTATTACAGTAGTTGCCATGAAAATTTCCAGTAGAATTAGGAGAATCAAGTTGAAGTTTATCTGCGCATAAAATCCAATCAATGGGTTACCATACTGAATCTGTATACATACAAAATCACACATCTTATATTCCCAAGTTTAGCCCTGTATAGGATTAACAAGCAGGCCCAATTCAAACATTACATTTGTGTTATTGTAACTATTAAAATGGAACTCAGTCATTTCTTTGTAGAGACTTCCATTGTAGTTTGGTTAATTTTAACGAATTCATTACCTCTCAGATATAAGGAGTTGTACGAGCACATTAACAGTGAACTGGATGGAAAACCCTTGCATTTTAATAAGTTCCTAGTTGACAGAAAAATAGTTCTGTTTTCCTTTATTTTAGTGAACATCATGTGGCCAATATAACACTTGAATCAGGCTTGTCTGGCCCAGGACCGGCGCTAGAGGTTCTAGTGCCCCAGGCCGAACCTTGCTCCCCCGCCCCAGTGTTCTGTTCGCACGCGTGAAGTGTGCACGGCTCGATGACGTCACTGAAAGCAACGCCATCCGGGGTGCGCAAAGCATGAGTGCTTGGCCCATTCCTCTGCCTGGCCCTCTCCCACTTCAAAGGAAGCTGGAAAGACCTCTTCCCAGCTCCCTCTAAAGTGGGAGAGGGCCAGACACGGAGCAGGCCGAGCCGCATCCAGATGGCAGAAGGCGCACTCAGAGCCAGGCTCTGAGTGTGCTCACTGCCATGCCCCCCGACTTTGCCGAGCCTCGGGAAGCCTCGGTGAATTCAGGAAGGCAGCCTCGGCGAGGTCAGGAAGGCTCACTGCCATCCCCCCCCCCATGTAGCGCATGAGGAGAGGGGGTGCCTTCTGGCACCCCAGGCCACCGCCTACTTGGCCTACTCCCATGCACCAGTCCTGGTCTGACCACTCACCTTGGTTTTTATTTTATAAGTTATTTCTTGGGGGAAGGGGGGAATTTACAGTACATTTATTTGGAATTCCTTGAATATTTGTCATCCTAAATTTAAATCTGCTGGGGGGGGGGGGCAGGTGGCAGATTGCATCCAGCAACTTTTGATGCCATTGATCAAGGTATCTTGGACTGCTTTTTGGGGTTGAGATCGAAAGTCACTGTCCTGGGGTGCTTTCAGTCCTACCTTGAAAGTGTGGTGCTGGGGGATTGGTCCTCCACTCCTTGGCCTCAAGCCTACAGGGTCCCACAAAGTTCCATCTTGTTCCCCATGCTTTTTAACATCTATTTAAAGCTACTGGGAGAAGAACTGAGCTATTATCAATATGAGGATGGCACTCAGCTCTATCTCAAGCTTCTAGCAGATCCCACGGAAACTGTGAAAACCATAAGCAGGTGCATGGAGGCAGTTTTGGAATGGACGGAGACTAACAAACTAAAACTTAATCCTGACAAAACAGAGGTGATGCTAGTGGGAGGAAGGTTTAACCTAGGAATATCTCCTGTTCTGGATGAGGTCACAGTCCTCAAAAAGGAGTAGGTTTGTAGGCTGCAGGTGCTGCCTCTTGTTGGATAAATAAGTGGCGGCAGTAGCCGGGGTACTTTTCACGGGCTTTGGCTTGTGAGCTAGCTGCAGCCCTTCCTGTACCAGAAAGATCTTGTGACTGTGGTGCATGCCCTGGTAATATCTAGATTAGATTACTGCAATGCATTGTACATGGGGCTTGAAGACTGTCTGGAATACTCTGACCAGAATGTTAATTGGAATGGTCCATATCACTCTAGTCTTGTTTCATCTCCATTGACTCCAAATTTGCTTCTGGACCCAATCCAAGGTGCTGGTGTTGCCTTTTAAATCCCTATATGGCTTGGGGCTAGTATAACTGAAGAACCACTTGCTCCCTGTCCACTCTGGTCAACTATGGAGACCCTGTTTTAGGTGCCTCCACCATCTGAGGCTGTACTTGTGGTAACCCAAGAAAGGGCCTTCTCCACTGTGACACCAAAACCTTGGAACCCCTTCCCCAGGGAGATTCATCTGTCTCCCTCTATTGTTGTCTTCTGCCTGTATGTGAAGCCTTTTTTTGTTTTGTTTTGTTTGGCATTTCTTCACTAACTGTTGTTGATCTTCCTCCCTGGTGTGTTGCTATGTGTGTTTGTGTGTTTATATATTTTATTATTATTTTATATATACTTTTTTTTAAAATGCTATTTGGATGTTCACCACCTTGGAGACCCTGGGTGGAAAGAGGTCTACTTTGAATCCGGTTCAAACCGCAAACCAATACACTGGTTCGCAAACCAAACCAGTTTGTATCTGATCATGAGCCATTTAAACCCCTGCTTTCTGCTCCTCACAAACTGCCACAAATGGTATTAAAATTTGTAGAAGATTGTGGCAACTCCTCAATCTGTAAATTTTGGCTCACAAATTACAAACCAACCAAAATGTGTGACAAACTTTAGTTTGTGAGCCAGTTTGTGCCCATCCCTATTTAGGATTGCACTGGAAATGATTTTATCCAATCACATGGTAATTATCTGATAAATAAGAGTATTGTAGCATGGACAATGGAATTAAAGTCGACACTAATGTGGAACATGAAAGGGAAATGTCCAAAACAGTATCAACATTTAAAAATGCAGATAACATTTTTTTCCCCAGAATGTCTCTTTAGATTCAAAACACAGAGACTGCCCAAATTATTTCATTCTATATTTTTATGGAGTGAAAGGATGCTAAAGTATTTTGGGTCACACACAATACCTCAGTAGAACATGAATCAAGAGCTAGGTCACATACTTCATGATTGCAGAATCAGTTGGTTCATTCACAGGCAGGTCTCTATCACAGATTAAGTACCACAGGCAGCATTTTTTTCACATAATCCAGAGTTTTCAGAGATATCTCGTATTCATCTACAAATAATCTATTACTGTGTAATCTAGCACTGTGAATCAAGTTATTTGTATGTATATGTAAATCAGTCCATGAACAGAAAACATTCTATTTCTAGACTATTGCAACTCTCTCTACATGGGGCTACCCGTGACTCTGCTCCGGAAACTCCAGCGGGTGCAGGACACAGCAGCCTGGTTATTAGCATTGAGGCCTATAAGGGCACGAATGCAGCCAGTGCCGCACAAACTGCATTGACTCCCTATTGAGTACCAGATCTGTTTCAAGGTGTTGGTCCTTACCTTTAAGGCCCTATATGGCCTGGGGCCTGCATATCTTTGAGACCGCCTCTCCCCATATGAGCGCCCCCCCCCGGGCTTTGAGATCATCTACACAACATCTTCTTGTGATCCCTGGTTCTAAGGATGCCCGGTTGGCCTCAATGAGGGCCAAAGCCTTTTCAATCCGGGCCCCTACCTGGTGGAATCAGCTCCCGTTGGAGATCCGGGCCCTGCGGAACTTACCTAAGTTTCACAGGGCCTGTAAGACGGAGCTCTTCCACCAGGCTTTTAATTTACTGGGCGTCCTCTGAAACCTTCCCCCCAGCACTTTACTATCCTTGTGCGTGACTTGATCAAGGGTCTGAGTGGTGTCAATGAATGACCTGAAGGTGTGCTAAATGGTGTTAACCAGCCGAAGTCATATCAACTGCTGAACGATGGCTTCTGGCTGTGTTATTGTTGGAGTTGTAACCCTTTATGTTATGTATTATGTTTATGAGATATTTTAAATTTGTTGTATTTACTTGGATGTTTTATTTATTGTTACGGCAATGTTTTAATGTTGTAAGCCGCCCTGAGTCTGCCTAGCAGGATAGGGCTGGGTATAAATCACAAGTTAAATTAAATTAAATATTAGGGGGAAAACAACTTCTAAGTATAATTTGCATATATTTAGAAGACAATATCACTTTATTTAATTATATCCAAACACAAACAGCTGTATTACTAAACTATAAGAAATACAAAATAGAACTGTGATATAAGGGCTACCACACTTTCATTTATACATTTCACAATAATAGACAATAAACATAATTTTCAAGAGAGCTCATTGTTGATTAGTCATACAGCATGTAATTAACTAATAATAATAATAATATGACGTGTTCCGTGTCGCCACTTCTTCAGTATTATTAATGTCTTCTTGTTGAGCTGTATGTTGTGAAGGAGTAAGCCAGTATCTTTTCTTAGAACTTGTGGAAAGCCTTCCATTTCATTGCTGGTCAAAACCACCTTAAAAATACAGATAACAATGCTCTGATAAAATCTATTATTACACTAATATGGTGCACTTAGAAGCCCCTGGGATGAATTCAAAACTTTATCCCCAAATTATTCGCTTCATTACTACAGGGAACATATACTTATAGGACTCGCCCATTGTTGCAATTGACTTTAATAATACTGAAGAAGTGGCAACACGAACCGCAAAGCCAACTTTAGAACTGATGGCTTTATTCCAAATAAAGGAAAAATGATTGGCAGCTCCATATAGAAAAGTAAATTGCAACAATGGGTGGTTCCTTCATGGAGAGTGTTTTGGCCGGTAATGAAATGGAAGGCTTTGCACAAGTTTTAAGAAAAGATAATAATAATAATGATAATAAATAATAAATAATAATAATATACTGGCTTACTCCTTGAACACATGAACATGTGAAGCTGCCTTATACTGAATCAGACCCTTGGTCCATCAAAGTCAGTATTGTCTTCTCAGACTGGCAGCGGCTCTCCAGGGTCTCAAGCTGAGGTTTTTCACACCTATTTGCCTGGACCCTTTTTTAGTGGAGATGCCGCGGATTGAACTTGGGATCTTCTGCTTCCCAAGCAGATGCTCTACCACTGAGCCACCGCCCCTCCCTCCTTCACTACATACAGCTCAACAAGAAGAAGACATTAATAATACTGAAGAAGTGGCAACACGAAACACATCATATAATTATTATTATTATTATTATTAGTTAATTACATACTGTATGACTAATCAACAATGAGCTGTGTTGAAAATTGTTTTTATTGTCTATTATTATGAAATTTATAAGTAAAAGTATGGTAGCAGGAACTCCTTTTCATATTAGGCTACACCCCTCTGATGTAGCCAATCCTCCAAGAGCTTACAGGACTCTTCTTACAGGGCCTACTGTAAGCTCTTGGAGGGCTGGCTACATCAGGGCTATGTGGCCTAATATGCAAAGGAGTTCCTGCTACAAAAAAAAGCCCTGGTAGCCCTTATATCACACTTCTATTTTGTATTTCTTGTAGTGTATCTTAACTGTGATCCCATAACTGTATTACTAAATTATGCCTGAAGAAATATCTGATTAATTTGCTTAAAGGCTCCGTGTAAACTAAATATAGAATAGCCATGCAATCTGAAGCAGAGTTATACCTTTTTAAATCCATTTAAGTCAAACCATCTGTAAGTAAGCGTAGGATTGCACTTTAAATATAACATTGATTTTTTTTTTAAGTTGCAACTTACATTTACTGCTGTAGGATTCAAGACAAGTTTGCATCCAAACCAAACTAAACATGTGGTTGTAATTGCAAATGTAGACACAAAGAGCATCTGAAAATTGGGTATCTGTAAAACAATTTTTAAAATTTAGCATGTTAATTTAGTATGTTACCACTAACACATGAAGCTGTCTTATACTCAATCAGCCAATCCAAAGACCTAAGGAACCACTATGAGAGAAAATCAACAAAGAACTATGCTCCTGAAATTGTGTTAACAATTGCAAATTTCAAGAAGGTTCAAATTGAAGAATGAACCTGATTCCAAAATTAATCCTATCAGGGCTGGGCAAGGCATCTTTGAGCCTTGAGATAGGGTTTATTCTGAAATGAGGTTTCATTTGGATGGTGAAAGGAGAAATAGAGAATTAAATAGCAGGTTGTATTTCTGCTCTGTTGTTCTTCCTGGCATCCCCTTTGAATGAATACAGATCATTCGCAGAAGAATTTTATTGAAGCAAAGAATAAAATATCCCACGGACTTCGTCAAGGACTTTGTGGACCTTCAGAACACCTGCATGGACACTGAACATTAATGTCAACAATAATTTATGTATTTTTCAATTTGAACCTTCTTGGAGATTGACAGTTCTAACACAAATTTGAGGAGCATAGTTCTTTGTCGATTTACGCTAATGATGGTTCTGTAGGTCTTTGGATTGGTTTATATATACCCAGCGCCGTAGCGCTCAAGGGGCTGGAGTGGGAGGGGCCTCCTTGCATTTTTTTACGGGCCCCCTCTCACAGCCTCTTCAGTAATTTTCCTTTTGGTGTGTGTTTTCAATGCAGATTAATGTCAGGCGTTATTTTAACTTTGGTGATTCCCAAATCCAGCTGCAGATCCTGTCTCCCTGAAACGAGGATAGTCGACCCCTTCAGAGCCATAAAAGTAACCATTTGCCAGCTCAATTGCTTCTTTTGTTCTCAGGCCTCTGTTGTGGGGGGAGTAAGGAAAAGCAGTCTGTGAGCCAGGATGCAAAGTTGCAATGTACTTTCAATGTGCTTGCGAATGAATTCAAATTCAGGAAACTCAGTTTGGTATAAGGAACTGAAGCATTTCTGAAACGCGTTAACCCTCATTTAGCAATGAAATGTAATATTTGAGGAAATCTGTTTCCAAGTATGTGAAGAAGTGTGTACATGCTGAGAGTCTGTTATCACTTGTACCCTGGGATGACTTTCGTTTGGCTTGGGAGTTCTGCAGGAATGAGCCTGGTTTCATTCTCACATCCCTGTTACCTGTTACATTTATGTGCTAATCTGTTGCCATTAATTGATCTTACAGGCCTATTTCAGCTCAATACATCTTGGCTCTGCATGGCTATTCCATAACAGCTGCCCCCAGCCTCTCTTTTCCTTATAAGCAGGACTTGAGAATATTTTATTTGATTGTTTGTATCTGAGGAAGTGTGTTTGCACACAAAAGTTTCTACTTTAAATAATACTTTTTTGGTCTTAAAGGTGCCAGAGCATAGTGATGTTCTGTTTCTGCCTGGGTGATTGTCCTGGGGGCACTTGGTTTTTGAGCAACAGGCACAAGAACTGCTCTTTGAAGAAAGACCCAGCACATGTTCCCTAGAAGGAGAGAATCCCTTGAATGTAGGGGCATATGATATATCAGGGATGGCCAACGTAAGAGTCACATGCAATAAACGTCATATGTTTGAGAGCCACAAGACATGAATATCAGGTATTTGAGAGCCCAGGGACGAGGGAGAGAAGGGAGGGAGGGAGGCAAATAGATTGGGGGAGGGAGGGGTGGAAAGAAAGCAACTTTAAATGCATTCTCCAAGCTGCCAGCTTTGTTGACTTGGGGAAGTGTTTTAAAGAGAAATGCTTTCTCCATGTTGGCCAATGGGGTAGGGTGGGCTTTGAGAGCCACACAATATGTATGAAAGAGCCATATGTGGCTCCCGAGCCACACTTTGGCCACCTCTGTGATATATGGCAGTCCAGACCTTTCTTTGGAGTTGACTACTTCTGTAATAAATTATAACAAATCTGAAATATTAGTGTGCGATAAACCATTTTTTCTTTGTAACAATAACAACCCTGAAACATTTTTATGCAATAAACCACTTGTATTTATTATTTATTTATTGGCTATTTATAAGTATAAGCACGGTGTGACAGCTCCACACAGTCATATAATAGCAGGCCCCGCTTGGGCCCCCTGAGCAAAAAGTTGCTAGCTACGGGGCTGTATATACCGTTATTCCTTCTTTTGCAATGTTTTATACTCAATAGGGTTGCCAAGTCCGATTCAAGAAATATCTGGGAACTTTGGGGGTGAAGCCAGGAGACTTTGGGGGTGGAGCCAGGAGACATTAGGGGTGGAGCCAAGATCAAGGCTGTGACAAGCATAATTGAACTCCAAAGGGAGTTCTGGCTATCACATTTAAAGGGACAGCACACCTTTTCAATGCCTTCCTTCCATAGGAAATAATGGATAGGGGCACCTTCTTTTGGGACTCATAGAATTGGACCCCCTTTTTGAAATTTGGGGGGTATTTTGGGGAGAGGCACTAGATGCTATACTGGCACTAGATGCTATACTGAAAATGTGGTGCCTCTATCCCAAAAAACAGCCCCCCCCCAGAGCCCCAGATACCCGCGGATCAATTCTCCATGATTTTCTATGGGAATAAATCTCCATAGGGAATAACAGAGTTCCCAGCAGATATTTCCCTCCCCTCCCCCCGCTTTCTCATGACCCAGAAGCGGGGGGAGGGTCTCCAAACCGGGGGATCCCCTGCCCCCACCTGGGGATTGGCAACCCTAATACTCAATCAGATCATTTCAGACTATTGGTCTGTTAAGGTCAATATTACCTACTCAGACCAGTAGTCCCAGCTTCCCAGCATTGCAGGTGTAGGTCTTTCATATCACCTACTACCTGCTCCTTTTAGCTGGAGATGCCAGGAATTGAATTTGGGACCTTCTCAGTGCCATTTGCCACTGAGCCATGTAGGGTTGTCAGGGCCCATCATCATGCCAGTGTGGGAATTGGGGGGCATTCCGGGAGTGGGCGGGGACATTGCACAATGTGCATACTTCACCCAGAAGTAACGTGGCATGCTGGTGACATCAGGGGCAATATTATGCCTGGTTTGGGGGCAAAACCTTATGGTAAAATCACCCTCAAACCATAGAGTTTTGCCCAAAAATCAGAGCATCACCCCTGATGTCACCAATGTGCTTATGTTACTTCCGGGTGATGTCACCACATCACGCATGATGTCATTGTTGGGGGCAATTTCCCCCTGTTAGCCAGCTGGTTGCCAGTGGGCAGGAGCCTGCAAAAGTGGGAGATCCCCAGTAACCTTAGAGCCATGGCCCCTCCCCATGAGAGCATCCTAAACAGATCTCCTTAGAATTCTACTAAATGGGACTTACTACCAGGAAAATGCTCTTAGTATTGTGCTGTAAAGCACTTACCATGTTAACTTTGTTTCTGGCTATGGCAAAACTTACAGCTGCTGTAGGAATACACTGGAAAAAATGAAAATCGAGAGGAAAATTTATCAATAAAACCAGAAGTTCAGTATAGATAAGTATCCCTATGAAAATGGTAGTTATGATGCTGGAGTAGGCAGTATTCTATTTGAGCCAATACTAAATTCCCATAGCTGAAGTCTGACTGGGTAAATCCGGGCCAATATATTTCAGTTTGAACATTCACAGTGGGGTTTTATGATAGTAATATGATATATTACTTTTTTATGATAAAATATGATACTTTTTTATGGTTTTATGATATATTTGGCTATTAACAAAGCATAAAATCTAAAGAGGTACTTCTGGTGTGCATGGTTCATGCCATGGAATCTTGGCATTAGCTTTTTTCCCTTCTTTCAGTAGCAGAGCCACCATGACACAGACGCAAAGTCCTTTTTAAAAAAATTGTTAATTTTTGAAATTTAGTCCGCAATGGCTGTGATCACACGAGCTAAATAACCCACTTTCAATGCACTTTCCAACTAGATTTCACTATGTAAACTGGCAAAATCTAGTTGGAAAGTGCATTGAAAGTGGATTAAAAGTGCATTATTTAGTGTGTGACTGCAGCCAATATATAATAAAATCAACATACAACTATGACATAAATAACGACATAATAACAATAACAATTTAACAAATCAAATCTACTTTCCATTTCTGAGTAATGTTCCTCATATTACTATATGAACATTACATCAGCCACTAAATGATAAACTTGCAATTTATAGAATCCAGTAGTCCTTAACATTATAATTCCTTGGTTCATCGTGTATTCTGGTACCAGAAAGCAGTTTTCCATGAATGATGTGCATGATATGTGACTGAATTTGTGTGTGTTGAGACTGTTATTTTCTCTATGGCCGTTTTCCCACTCACGTTTTACTGGCGCCACGACCATCCTGACGCCGGCGAATCTGCCTGGATTTCGCAACAGAAGCGCCGGCGCTCCCAGAAGCGCCGGCGCTTTCCGTCGCTAAGCCAGCGCAAACGTTTTCCTGCATCTTTGCGATTTCCGTTTGCGCTGGCTTAGCGACGGAAGTAGCCGGCGCTTCTGGGAGCGCCGGAGCTTCTGATGCGAAATCCAGGCAGATTCGCCGGCGTCAGGATGGTCGTGGCGCCAGTAAAACGTGAGTGGGAAAACGGCCTATGATAAAATATTCTTATAGCTTTTTGTGCCTTAGTGTGAGTGCTGGATGTGTTTTCTTCCTTTCCATTGAGCCACAAAGACTAGTTTTGCTACTACCTACAGAATTATAATCAATTTTCCCAAGCTTGCATCTTCAGGAAGTTTTTCTTATTATTTAGGAACAAAGACTCTGGAGTAGAAGGTAAGTCATGCCCTATAATTTCCTGTATATTAGTCACCACCTCTTCCCCAAATTTATTTACACCTTCACATTTTCACCAGCAGTATAATTCCCTACCTGACCACAGTTTTTCCAACATAAAGAGTTATTGTCCCAATTCATATAATTAGGCCTCAGATTCAGCAGGAGCTCACAGGAGCACAGCTCCTGAACCTTTCTGCTGGCTTTTCTGTGAGAATAATACCCCTATTTCCAGAACATCCTAGTCACCCACCTGGTTGCCAGGGTGCCTGGAGACTCAACTCACACACATCTACCAGGAGAACGTGGGTTTTGTCTATCAAACTGGAAGGGACTTATGAGTACTAACAGCCACAGCGTTGCAGCAGCACTCCGTGTCTCTTGAGGAGTGCTAACCAGGAGAAACAGATGGTTTCCAGTCGCTCCGTGCGATCCCCATCTTGGCCATAGCAGCGGAAGAAGGTGTGCCGCCAGGAACTGTCCAGGCAAGTGGTTTCCAGCCTCAACCATAGAATCCATCTTGGGAGGCTAACACCACCACCAGCTATCTTCCTGCAGTGCCAGACTCCATCACAGCGAAGTGGGAGGCTCACGTACTCAACAGATGTCACCTATGCATAAAGCCATCAAGCTTATCTTAGGCGTGGATCCTGTCAGACCGCCTAAACCTTTGTCCAATGGAACTCAAGACAAAGACTGGTGCCAGTAGAAGATCGAAGAGGAGGAAGAACATCTTCACCCAGAGCCAAGTTTCTTTGTATAGACCGGGTGTTACCTAGGTAGCAATTTGGCCATCTATTGTCACCTTTTTAGATAAGTTTGATAGACTTAAGTACCCCCCACCTTAATAATTTTTCCCATTCTTTCCCTTAATGGTCATCCTGGAGCTTCCCCCTTGGCCCATTGTTACCTGGAAGTCCAATCAGGTAACTAAGGCCAAGTCTGCTCATTGGCTAGCTATGAGCATCCAATCAGGGACTACCAATTAACTGGCTATTGGCTACTATATAAGTCCAGCCCTTATGGTCATTGCAGAGCCTCCCCTTTTTCTGAGGTCATGTACCAGCTGACCACTGTCATCCGCCCCTGTACCTCCCAGCCCCTAAGGGCTCAAGGTAGTCCTTATAACCTGTGACCCAGCTCCCCACAGGTGTGCATCTAGCAGTACTCCAATTCCGCTGTCTAGATACATCCCCGATTCCTGATCAGTTGAGGGTCCCCTCCCCCTAGTCCTCATTCGTCGCCATTGGAGCCTTCCTTAAAGACTACGATCGGTAATTATCACCCTGTTTGTCCATCCTTGTGTTATCTCTGAATCTCTCTCTATTTTTCTTAGGACTGTATGTATGTTTTATGAGTTTATTATCTTGTGTGTGTGCCTATATTTTTCTGTAATAAATTTTAATTGTTTTTACTTAATTAGGTCCCTGGTGAATTTAAGCAATAATTTCTGGACGTGTATACATAGATTCAAAGATCCTTTTTAATCCAGGTGCCTACCTGTCAATTCCCCAACCTCGTTTTGAGGGCATTTTGGCTTACACTTCCTCTTCCTTCCCACCTACCTTGTCTATTGAATAGTAGGTGCTGCTGTATAACAATCCCTGAATTAGGAGAGTGGGCAGCCAGCCATGCCCCCAGCAGTCCTCATTAACCCCTGGAGAAGCCTGCACCACCCTTTCCCCACTTCTTATGTGACTTTGGACAGCAGGTGGCTTGCTGGCCTTTTGACTGGGGGGGGGTAGCCCAGGAGAGCGAGGCCTGCTTGGGCTGGCTGGATCTCTAGCCAGCCCAAACAGGCCTTGCTCGCCTGGGGCTTTCCTTTCTTGCATCGGGCTGCTTTTGGCTGGAAGGGGAATATGCTAATGAGTTATGCTAATGAGCTCCACCTCCTATTTTTCTACAAAACGACCCCTGTACATAATGTTGCTTTAAGGAAGTCAGATACTATCTACTAATTAGTTTAAATGACTGCAGTTTGGTATTTATATTTTTAAAAGTAAACATTGGTGATTTCCATATTTTTTCCCAATTTTGCAGTATAATAATCACTTTACAGTCTTTCTTTCGTAATTATTAATATTTTGGGAACTGCTTACCATCTAACTATAACAATATTCTATATATATATATCCAAGATTAAAACGTTAATGTTTCCATCACTAGTTTTCAGTATTATCTCAATCATTGTTAACAGTATTTTGAAAGCATGCCTAACATTACTTTGTTCTAGTAAATGTCTTAAGTTGAAGATAATGGTACTAAGTTTATTACCTATTTTACCAACTGTGCTTTTTCTAACATTTCTCCTTTTTGGACTATGTCATACAGACAGGCCATTTTCACTTGATGCCAACTACTAGTATTTCCAAGACCTTATCTCAGTTGAAGCCATTCTTGCCAGAAAAATGTTGACATTAGAAATACTTTTCCTACTAATTTGATTCTTCCTCTAGCTCAGATTTTTAATGTAGTATCCATAAATTTATTTTCTTTAATACAAACTGGTCTAGTATTATTTTTATTCCATATTACTTCATCAATCATTTTTTGGATTAATGTATGTCTGTTCAATATCAATCCACCCTTCTAGTGCACCTTTGTGAAGCATACTAACAATATTCACCAGATTGGTTGCTTCATAATAATTCCAGTTGTGGTATACCTAAACCTTTCTTTTCAGCGCTTCATATTATTTTAAAGACAACTATTGGTTTTCAACTAGCTCAAATGAAATTGTTTAATAATTTTTGCATTTTTCAAAATTTTCTGAATTGGTACCTCTTAAAAGAAATTAAAACTTGGGAAATATAAAACTTTTAATTGCATTAATCCTATCGGGCCATGTCAAAAATCAGTTTATTCCAGTTTTTTAACTGCGTTTCAACTTCTAGGTATATTCTTTCATGATTGAATTTCCTTAAATTGGTCAATTCCAGTGGGATGTGTATTCCTAATTATCTCAATGTGGAGATGTTCCATTCATAAGTAAAACTATTTTTGATTGAGATAGTATTACTAGCTGTGGAGAAACAACATTTTGGGCCTATATTTGCCTGGGAGCGGTTGGAGGAGTCCCTCAAATGCTAGGCAGACTTTGGGGCCTAGTCTATTCCTTCTTCCCCCTCCCCTGGGGTCTGGAAGCAGCAATTCTGAGGAGGCCTCCTAGAGAGGCAGGAAGTCTTTCAGACTGGTCTTCCAAAAGGCTGCAGGAGGAAAAACCAGTTCCTGGACAGGAACTGGGCTTTATATTAGTGATTTTTGGCAGGAAGCCTTTAGTTTGAGTTGGGCTTTGAGTTCAGTCGGTTGGGTTGTTGAGTCTGTCTGTTCTGGATGGTATGGCCAGGGCAAGTATTATATTAGGGGAAGAAGGAGCGTTTTTCCCTACTTCGATTTTTTTCCTTCTGTTCACTATTTTAAAATGCCTGTATATAGCTGTAAATTTTAAATAAATGTTTTGTCTTTCTAAAAGGTAGTCCCTCTGTACCATATAGTTTCTCCAACCGCCTTAGACCACACTACTGCAAGAGGAGAATACAGAAAAGGGAGAAGGCGTACAGTTGGCAAGGGTGCCAATCCTCCAGGGGTCTCCCAAAGAAGGACTTTGGTCTCTGTGATAACCAGGTGCAGGGTTGGCAGAGGACCTTGAGGCCAGGCCTCAGAACTGGCAAGGAGGATGGGGAGTCCTGTTCCTCTCAGTCAGGAACCCCTAAATTGAACAGGTGGTGGCAGCGTGCCCTAGTGGCAGGAAGACGATAAACTCTCTTCAGGAGTTGGCAACTCAAAAGGTTGTTGACGGGACCAGGTCTGAAGGCAGAATCAGGCCGGTTCCATCACACTAGCCTTTAAATTAATGGGAATATTTCAGATTTTGTTGGGTTTACTTGTAATCCTGAGACTTGACTAAAATCACTAAGAGTTGTTTGCAATTCCTCAAGGGACTGTATTGGGTCATAGAATCATAGAGTTGGAAGGGACCTCCAGGGTCATCTAGTCCAACACCCTGCACAATACAGGAAACTCACAAATACCTCCCTCTAAATTCATTATATATAAAACCAAATCATCCACAAACTTATCTTGTGTTCTTTATCCCCAATTTTTATCCCCTCTATTTTTTTCATTAGATCTTATTATTTCCACTAGTGGTTCAATACATATCGCAAACAATAATGGAGACAAGGGACATCCTTGTCTAGTACCCCTCATAATCTGAAATGATTCTGAGCATATACCATTTGTTTTAACTTGTGCTATGGGTTCTGTATAAAGTGTCTCTACTGTTTTAAGAAATTTCCCCCAGAAGTCCATCAAGAATGGCAATTTTTGTACATATGGCATCTCTAAGCTTTCAAAAACTTTTTTGTATATCCAAAGCAAGTGATATTGTGTCCTGTTTGTATTTTTTGCCATACTCTGTAATATTCAAAGTCCTATTAATGTTATCTGTCATGGTCCTCTTAGGTATAAAACCCACTTGATCAGATTTTATGTAATCTGGTATCGTTTACTTTAATCTATTTACCGCTACAGAAGTACATTTTTTACATTCTGATTTATTTATTATATCTATGAATTGCCCAATCCCTGCTATGCAGAGCTCTGGGCGATATACACTGTGAATAAAAACATAAAATCGTAACAAGCAACACATTGTTAAAAGATGCAAATAAATTAATCCCCTTTTCAGACTGCTGGCTCCTTCATGGGCAGGGGAGGGTTAATGCAAATGTCGAGAGTAGGGGAGAGCGCCAGCTAAGATGGAAACCATCACTGTCCTCAACTGAAAGCATGGTGGAACATCTCTGCCTTGCAGGCCCTGTGGAATTTCAGAAGGTCCCACAGGGTCCTGATGGTACTTGGCAGAGAGTTCCACCAGGTTGGGGTCACGACCAAAAAGGTCCTGGCCCTGGTTGAGGACAACCGGATGTCTTTGGAGCTGGGGACCACCGATAAATTGCTGTCTGAGAAGCGTAATGCTCTCCTGGGGACATAATGGAGATGATGGTCCTGTAGATACATCAGTCCTAGACCAGTCAAAGCCTTAAAAGTTACAACCAAAACCTTGAACTTGACTTGATGTATACAGTATATGCTGTCCGTGACGTCCCTATCAGGACTCGCACTGTCACATTCTGGACCAGTTGGAGCATTTGGGTCAGTCTCAAGGGCAGGCCATTGTAGAGTGAGTTACAGTAGTCTAGCCTGGAGGTGACCACTGAATGGATTACTGTGGCTAGGTCAGGGCATGACAGCAAAGGGGCCAGTTGCCGAGCCTGGAGCAGATGAAAGGATGCCAGCCCAGCAATATGTGTGGCCTGGGCTTCCATATTCAAGAAGGGATCCAAGATCACTCAGAGGCTTTTGTTGGACTTTGCCAGTATCAGTTGTGTCCAGTCAAGAGTGGGCAATCTATGCCCCAATCATGAAGACCCCCCACCACCACCACCACAGAACCTCCATCTTAGCTGGATTCAGTTTCAACCGGCTCTGCTTCAACCACCCAACCACAGCCTCCAAACCCATGGCCAAATTTTATGGGATGGTATCCAGGTAACCATCCAATAACAGATACAGCTGGGTGTTGTCAGTGTATTCATGGCACCCAAGCTGAGTAAGGGGGTGCATATAAATGCTAAACAAAATCAGGGAGAAAAGTGCCCCCTGAGGTACCCCACTAGGCTTCCCAATCCCCAGGTCCCAGCGGGAGATCCCCTGGTTTTACAGGCTTCCCTTTGCCCCCAGCCAGCTGGCTGGTGGAGGAAGCCCCAACCCCACAGCCACCATGTACCTCTAGATCTCCGGCAGGACCTGCAAATAAGTCCGGTTTTAAAATGTGTGTGTGTGCCTTTAAATTGGAGCAGGAAGTACTTCATGGGGAAGGGTTAGCAACACAGACCTAGTCAGAGTGCAGCCCCTCCGTTTGTTTTGCTTTGGTTTCACAGCAAGTGAGTGTGCGCATAAAAGAGAGCAGCTTAGCCCCTGTACTTTCCAGACCTCGTTGTGGAGGCACCAGAGACAGTTAAGCGTGTGTATGAGTGAGGTGAGTGAGAGAGAGAAAGCAGTGGAGGGAACTATTATTCCCTATGGAGACTTATTCTCATAGGAAATAATGAAGATTCTAAAGCTTTTATCTTCATTAATAATTTTATCGATTATTTTACCTCCCCTCTTCCTATATTTTCTCTTTTATTCTATTCAATATCTCTGACTGTTCTCATTTCTTTCCTTTTTCAGGTGTGATTCTATGGATATAATTTTTCCTCTGAGGACTGCCTTAATGCATCCCAAAAGATGGGAATGGAGTCCCCGCAGGAGATATTATTTGTTAAATATTGTTATTTCCCTGTCTAGCTCTTCTTTCACTCTATCATTTAATAAAATCTTTATATTTAAAGCCCAATGAGACTTCTTTTCTGTTTACATCTGGATGCATGATAGCACATGCCGTCCAATTGTGGTCTGTCCAGATTTTAACTCCAATACTAGCGGATGTTACTCTATTTACTAGTTCTGGGGATAACAGGATATTTTTGTAGTTGCCTGGCAACCCCAATAGTGGCCATAAGGTTTCAGAGACCATTCGTTTCTTCATAGCTCAGATCTCTGAATTTAAATACCCGAAGGTAAGAATTAGATAGATTGATATTTCGTTGAAACTTTCAGACAGCCAAAGCAACAAATAAAAGGTATGCTTACTGAGCCTGCTGCACAGCGTAAGTAATCCATTTCAGATGGAAAAACATTCCCCAAATAAAGCGAAAATCCAGCGGTAACAAGAATGCAAGTCTGAAATGCAACAATTTGACATAAATCAGTACTAAAAATAAAGTGAGTTCTTCTTGGAGTAAAACACACTACAAGCCTTTAATAATCATTTCTTTGTATGAGTGATATTTGAAATCCAGCATAAAAAGATTTAAAGATCAGAAGAACATGTTTTGTTACTAGTAAGCTCTAGAACTATTATGCCTTAACTTGACAGCAGTTTAAAAATAATACCTTGGAAACTATTCATGCTTAACTAAGGAACTATAATTAAAAGGCTTGGGATCTAAATATAATGTCAAATCATGGCTGAGAACATACTTGAGGTTTGACATGCCCTTTTTTCTTTAAGGTTCCTGTTCCCTCGCTCCCTTTCTCTTTTGCAGCAAAACAGATTTTGCTGTTAAATCTGAAATGTAACTCTGTTTCCTGAAATTAGAACTGAAAGTTATATCAAATTGTGGTTTCTAGCACTGGTTTGCATATAAAGAACAGCTTGTCAAATCCGAGGTTTCCTGGTTTAGATAAGGTCAGCTATTGCTTGCTGCAAGTCAGGAAGGCAGGGAGGGAATTTCAGAACACGAGAACTCAGGAAGTGGGGAAGAAAGCACATGAGTTAATGATCATTCACATAATGCTAACCTAAGGCTTGGCATTACTGCTGATTGGAGGCAATCAATATTCACACCTAGCAAAAACATGGCGTATACTATCCACGTTTTGTCTCCCACACTATGAAATGCTATATCAAAAAGGAAAAGCACTGTCTCAAACCATAGTTGAATTATTTGGACATGACAATACAACTGTTTGTCTAAATTCTGGTTTATCAAATAGCTTCAAACTGCTGTTTGAAATTCTGGTTTAATATCCACCCTTACACTATAGCTATATTATTTTATGCGACACAAGTCATGGTTTGTTAAAAATATGGTTTGAGGAAATCATGGTTAAATTTGAACCAAGGTTGGGGGAAGATTCACACACAAAAAGTGATATCCCTCCTAGGCTTGCCAGTCCCCAGGTCCCAGTGGTCCCAGTCACCATGTACCTTTATATCTCAGGAAGCTTAGAAGAAGCCTGCAATTTGTAAACTGCTTGTGTTTTGGATTCTGTGTGGACCTTTAAATCCTGCAGTTAGTACTTGGATGGGAGACCAAAAGGAAAGCTGACTGTGTGGGGCAAAAGGGCAGAGCCACATGGGTCTTCCCGGTGTGTGTGTAAAACAAAGAGAAGGGAGCAGAGTCCCCCTGTTTCTTTGAAGAAAAACTCCACCTCCTAGATTGCTCTGTTTTCATTTTCCTGTTAGTCCAAAGAAATTTGTTGAAGTACAGCAGATGGTTACATTCAGCAGCTCCAGTGAGTAAATTGCCCCAATGAGATCACAAAAGTGTGTGCTTGAAAACTGTTTTGGCCGCTTAGTGAGAGTTATGTGCGTATGCGTGTTCACTTTCATTTAGTGAAGTGCAGCCAGCTGCTGAGAGACAAAACGAATACTGTAATCAGGGGACCTGCATGGCTTTATTTTATTGATTGATTTTGAATGGGAAAGTCTCCTGGCTCCACCCCAAAGCCTCCCGGCTTCATCCCCAAAGTTCCCAGGTATTTTCTGAATTGTACCTGTAATCAGGGCCAGTGTGCCTGCTAACCTGGTCACCTAGGGTGGTGGCGGCCCTCGGGGGCACCAAATTGTCTGATTCTCCAGATGCCCTATGGAGAGTGATCTCCATAGGGAATAATGGAGTGCCCAGAAGACATTTCCCTCCCCATTATACCCTATGGAGCCTAATCTCCATAGAGAATAATGGAGTGCCCAGCAGGGGGATCCCCTGCCCCAACTGGCAACCCTAGTTTCCAAGCACATAAATTATATTCCCATTTGGGACTCTGTGTTATACAGTACAATCCTAAATGGGGCTGCGTTTTTCTAAACTCACTGGTTTCAATTGGATTTGGGAATGGTTTAGATCTGCTTTGGATTGCAGCGACAAAATCTGCATCGTGTAGCTGGGATCAACACCTCCTTATCAAAGATTACCTGACAGACTGCAATGGATTTGTATTTCATAAAACAATTAGTGGTACCCTTATTCTTAAGCTCTTTTCACATTCTGTTAGTCAGAATTTCTTTTTATTTCTGAAAATGTCACAAAATAGCCAAGAATCTGATAGCCACTGATAGCCAAGAATTCAGCAACAATTTATCAGTTGTGACTCAGTATAAGAAAAGAAAACCGCACTAATGTACTAAATTAAAGCTAATTAAGGAAGTGAGTCTTACTTCGGTAGGCATGCTAATAAAAAAAATTAAAATCTCACGAAAGGCAGGCAGCTTATCTGCACCTTGTAATTATGCAGTTTTGCATTCCAAAAAACATTTAAGCTTGGCTAAATAAAAGACTCTAGGAGCCTCAGTGACTGCTACAGCTACCAAGAATGTCATAAACGGTGGCAGTGTCGTAAGAACTACAATGATCAGACCACCTGCTAAGAACATAAGAGAAGCCATGTTGGATCAGGCCAACGGCCCATCCAGTCCAACACTCTGCGTCACATAAGAACATAAGAGAAGCCCTGTTGGATCAGGCCAGTGGCCCATCCAGTCCAACACTCTGCATCACATAAGAACATAAGAGAAGCCCTGTTGGATCAGGCCAGTGGCCCATCCAGTCCAACACTCTCTGTCACACAGTGGCCAAAAATTTTATATACACACATACACTGTGGCTAATAGCCATTGATGGACCTCTGCTCCATATTTTTATCTAAACCCCTCTTGAAGGTGGCTATACTTGTGGCCGCCACCACCTCCTGTGGCAGTGAATTCCATGTGTTAATCACCCTTTGGGTGAAGAAGTACTTCCTTTTATCCGTTTTAACCTGTCTGCTCAGCAATTTCATTGAATGCCCACGAGTTCTTGTATTGTGAGAAAGGGAGAAAAGTACTTCTTTCTCTACTTTCTCCATCCCATGCATTATCTTGCTAATAAGCAGGTACATAATTTTCTTTAAATTATGATGGCTCTATTTGACGTGTGGCGGAATTTTTCAAAGGAATTGCAAGAGCTCGTGCTCTTCATTCTCATTAAAAATATCACAGTCCCTAGAAACTGATCATACTGAACTCATACATTGGTTACTGCCATAGACCCAGCCTGAGCACCGTTTGGAAGCATAATAAGACTGTTTAAGATGGATTTTGAGAACTGAATTGGAAAGGATTGGGGATACTTCTGAGAATAACCACCTTATGCAGGGTTGTTTTTTTTTTTCTTTTTGAGCACAGGAATGCAGTTCCAGCTGGCTTGGTGTGAGGGGTGTGGCCTAATATGCAACTAGGTTCCTGCTGGGCTTTTTCTACAAAAAAAATTACTGATTGTTATTATTGTCTTGATCCTTCAAGAAGAAGATGAAGATATTGGATTTATATCCCGCCCTCCACTCCGAAGAGTCTCAGAGCGGCTCACAATCTCCTTTACCTTCCTCCCCCACAACAAACACCCTGTGAGGTGGGTGGGGCTGGAGAGGGCTCTCACAGCAGCTGCCCTTTCAAGGACAACCTCTGCCAGAGCTATGGCTGGCCCAAGGCCATGCTAGCAGGTGCAAGTGGAGGAGTGGGGAATCAAACCCGGTTCTCCCAGATAAGAGTCCGCACACTTAACCACTACACCAAACTGTAGGGTAGCTACAAATCTTAATGAATAAATTAATAAGGTTTTCATCTTACTTAGCTTTACCAAAAGCAATTAATCTTTTTTTTTTCTTGATTCATACAAGTACCCCTTGGAAATTCCTTGTACATAATGTTTAACAACGCCAACATAAACATCTTGCATTATGAAGCATTCCAATTGTTAAACGAGTCGCATAGCAAGCCCACAAAAAGGGGGTGACCATTGTTTTATGCATATGATTGTATACTATAATTAGTGTTTATTTTCACTAACGAGAGAGAAGGCAGCATGGCACAGAATTCGTGGCCGCTTGCACAGTCTGCAATGTGCACTTAGGAGATTCCAGGATTAATTTTAAAATGTCAATCGTATTAAAAAAATAAAGTGTCAGTTATATGAAGTGTCCCTTAAACGCCAAATGGTTTAGTAAAATGGGTAATTTTGTGACAAGATAATTCATATGCTGTCATCTTACACAGTTGTAACGATTCAGTCCTGAGTGGATCAGAATAACTTACCCCCATCAGTAAAGAATAGATCCAAGTTCTATAACTAAAGCAAGGGTGAAATCGCTTTGACAGTTGAAGATCACTAGATTTCATATCTGAAACATAATTTCCATTTTCTTGCTTTCCACGTTCCAACGTTGGCATCCTGTCATAACTAAATTCTTCCCTATAAGTGTCTTCCTTGGTCATAATGCTTTAAAGAGAAACAAGCAGTCATTTATTCATCACTAAATGTTACTCTGTTTTCCCAGAAAACCAATTCTTCATTCATATGGAACCTCATGTTTTATTACTGAGTCACACAGTTGGTCAAGCCAGGTCAGTAACATTTGTTTTGACTGGCTGCAGCTCTCCGGGGCCAGTCTTTCACATCATGAGCTACTAGCTGATACTTTTTACTAGAGGTGCCAGGGATTGAACCTGGGACTTTTACACACCAAGCAGACCCTCTACCACGAAATCATAATTGCTCCGTGAATCATATACTTTATGTCCTGCTCCTGAAAAGATTAAGCAGAAGCAGTCCAACACACCTTTTACCTGGTGTGCTTGGCTGAGATATCCAAGTCTGGTCCTAAATATACTTTAGAACTATACTAATTTCTTTAAAATGACAAATATACTTCCAGATAAATGTGTTTAGAAGTAAGGTATATATTATTGAGTCAATAATGTTGTTTTCAATCTATTGACCACGTTTTCCAAGCATAGTTGACAATCACAGAGCGGCACCAAAGAAATGGTTAACATTCTGTATAAACTGGTCTCTGTTAAAATTTGAGTCTCATTCTATATTTATAATTCACTTCTTAACAACTTATGCATTTTATCAAGAAACAAAGAACTATTCTTTCATGTAAAGGTTCCTAACTTTAATTTAGGTATAATAATTAGCAAAAAGTGGCAGAGAGAGAGAGAATTAGAATACATATATTCAATCAAAACCGGGACTTTTTTTCCTTGGGGAACACTATGGAATGGTGTTCCAGAAACTCTTAATGGAAACCAAATTCTCCAAAAAAAAATTGTTTAAGTTCATGAGGGACATCTGTGTGTTTCTTCTTCATTTCCCTCTTGAGATTTCTGGCACCTGTTTTTCCAGAAAAAAAAAACACCCTGATCAAAACACTTCAGTTGCAGCATATGTTGCTATCTGGCAGAACTGTTTGCTTTGAAAACATAGCTTACCATATTAAACTTTTGTTTCCCAACCTCTTTAGATTACTCCTGCACGGGAGTAGGCAGATGACTATAGCCCAACCACATATTCATTAGCAGTAAAAAATATTTCATACTTACCTTAAATGTACTATATAACAGTCTACTTCAAATAGTTCTGTGGGTAGAGTTGTCTGTACTTGGTTAGTCTCACTGTTTAGTGATTCATGCTCCCTTTGAAAAGTTTGCTCTTCCACTTTGGCTTTCAACAAGACCTATTCATACGTGGAACAAAAGCACAGCAAAAAACCACAGTGAAGCCAGAGAACAGGGAAATGCCAACTGAATTTTAATGAAGGGAACATACTGGAAAAGTTCTGTACCTTATTCTAACAAGGCTGGTTCTGTCATCCTCTTAGCAGAAGCAAACATTTTAACAAGATAACGATTTTACTTTATTAATTGTTAGACTACCGAGTGCAAAATTTCATACAATTTCAAACCATGATATGCCAAAGAGCTCTCTCTCGGCTTGGCTTCGCGAACGAAGATTTAAGAAGGGTGCAATAGTCCACGTTTGCTGCAGGCTCGCTGGTGGCTGACAAGACCAATGCGGGACAGGCAGGTCCGGCCACAGTGGCTGCAGGGAAAAGTCTGATTTGGGGTTGGTGCTGTAGCAGTGCGATTCTTCCTCAATCTCCTTTTGTCCTCAAGACCAGCTATGCGTGCGTTCTCAAAGGAAGAGACAGCCTGGTGGATGGTGTGCCTCCATGCTTTGCGATCTGAGGCTAGGTCAGACCACTGGTGATGGTTGATGTGACAGGTGCTAAGGGATTTCTTCAAGGAGTCCTTGTACCTCTTCTTTGGTGCCCCTCTATTTCGATGGCCGGTGGAGAGTTCGCCATACAGGGCAATCTTGGGAAGGCGGTGGTTTTCCATCCTAGAAATATGCCCTGCCCAGCGCAGCTGCGTCTTCAACAGCAGTGCCTCGATGCTGGTAACCTCTGCCCGCTTGAGGACTTCAGTGTTGGTCACAAAGTCACTCCAGTGGATGTTGAGGATGGTGCGAAGGCAGCGCTGATGAAAGCGCTCAAGGAGTCGCAGGTGATGACGGTATAAAACCCACGATTCGGAGCCATAGATGAGGGTTGTCATCACAACCGCTTTGTAAACATTGATCTTTGTGCCTTTTTTCAGATGCTTGTTGCTCCACACTCTTTTGTGCAATCGGCCAAATGCACGGTTTGCCTTTGCCAGCCTGTTGTCAATCTCCTTGTCGATCTTGGCATCTGAGGAGATGATGCACCCCAGGTAGCTGAACTGCTGGACTGTCTTCAGAACTGATTCACCCACAGTGATGCAGGGAGGGTGATAATCTTCCTGGGGTGCAGGCTGGTGGAGAACTTCTGTCTTCTTCAGACTAACTTCTAGGCCGAATAGCTTGGCAGCCTCTGCAAAGCAGGACGTCATATGCTGCAGAGCTGATACCGAGTGGGAGACGAGTGCAGCATCATCAGCAAACAGTAGCTCTCGGATGAGTTTTTCCATTGTCTTGGAGTGTGCCTTTAGTCGCCTCAGGTTGAACAGGCTGCCATCGGTGCGATAGCGGATGTAGACACCATCGTCCTCATCTAGATCTACTGCGGCTCTTTGAAGCATCATGCTAAAGAAGATCGTAAAGAGAGTTGGCGCAAGAACGCAGCCTTGCTTTACACCTGTGCCTATTGGGAAGGGCTCAGAGAGGTCGTTGCAGTGTCTGACTTGGCCTCGCTGGTCTTCGTGTAGCTGGATGATCATGCTGAGGAACCTTGGGGGACATCCTAAACGTTCCAAGATTTGCCACAGGCCTTTCCTGCTAACGGTATCGAAAGCTTTGGTAAGGTCGACAAAAGTCACATACAGGGCCTTGTTTTGTTCCCTGCATTTCTCTTGGAGCTGCCTGAGAACAAATACCATGTCGGTGGTGCTCCTGTTAGCTCTGAAGCCGCACTGGCTCTCTGGGAGGAGTTCTTCTGCAATGGTGGGCACCAGTCTGTTCAGGAGTATTCTGGCAAGGATTTTGCCTGCGATGGAGAGCAGGGTTATCCCCCGGTAGTTGGAGCAGTCTGACTTTTCCCCTTTGTTCTTGTATAGGGTGATGATGATTGCATCGCGAAAGTCCTGTGGTAATTTGCCTTGTTCCCAGCAGGTGACAAGTACTTTGTGAAGTGAGCTATGTAGTACTGTGCCCCCATGCTTCCAGATCTCTGGTGGAATTCCATCAACTCCTGCTGCCTTGCCACTTTTCAGTTGCTTGATGGCTTTAACAGTCTCTTCTAGGGTGGGGATCTCATCCAACTCTGTTTTCACCGGTTGAAGTGGGGTGAGGTGGATTGCTGAATCTTGAACTACGCGGTTGGCACTGAAGAGAACCTGAAAATACTCCGACCACCGGTTCAGTATGGATGCCTTGTCTGTGAGGAGCACTTGGCCGTCTGCACTATGCAAGGGACTCTGAGCCTGATAAGATGGACCATATACTGCCTTCAGGGCTTCGTAGAACCCTCTTAAATCACCAGTGTCTGCACACAGCTGGGTTCTCTCTGCAAGCTTGGTCCACCACTCGTTCTGAATGTCTCGAAGCTTGCGCTGGAGGTTGCTACATGCAGCGCGAAAGGTTGCTTTTTTCCCAGGACAGGAGGGCCAAAGAGCACTAGAAAGGGGGAAAGGGGAGAAAAAAACTTAAAAAAGCTGTTGAGATTCTGAGAGCAATTCTAAGCAAATCTACTCAAAAGTAATCAGCAATGGTACTCCTAAGTATGTTTCATTTCTGGAAAAGCATATATGTAGTTGTTATTTTTGTTGCATTATTATGCAATAATAATCCAGTCTTAAGCATATTACATAAGACTGCAGTGAGATCATAATTAAAATTATGTGGTTGGGATTTGACAGAAGATTTCTACAAGTGGAAGAGATCTCCATCAGCAGAACACAACTTCCTATCCCTTCTGCTGCAGCACAAAATGCCCTCAAATGGTACTTCTGTAGACAGGAAACCCTCAGAAACAGCATGAGGAGTAGGGGCAGCCTTCAGCTGGGGACTGGAGATTTCCCACCATTACACCCAGGGCTTTTTTTGAGCAAAAACACACAGGAACACAGTTCTGGCTGGCTTGGTTTTAGGGGGGGTGGACTAATATGCAAATGAGTTACTGCTGGGCTTTTTCTACAAAAAAACCCTGTGCGAAACAATGGTGATGCCACGTGATTACACTTGATCGACAAACAGAGATGAATTCCCCTGGAGAGATGGTTGCTTTAGAGGGTGGACTGTATGGTCTACAATGTACACTTAGGAAAGTACCTTGCTGAGGACCCTCCCCCACACCCCTCCTACCCCAGGCTCCACCCCCCAAATCTCCAGATATTTCTTCACTCAGACCTGGCAACCCTAAGGGAGATGGAGCTCTGCAATGGGATGAGGAAATCAGTGAAAATCATTTCTGCCTTCTATTCATGGAAATCTTCCACTGAAACCAATTTAGACAAAAGTGGGCATTACACTGCCGTCTTGGCAATACTTGGTTATACTTGGACAAACTCAGGACTTTTTTTTTTTTTGAGCAGAACTCACAGAAACAGAGTTCTGGCTGGCTTGGCATCAGGGATGTGGCCTAATATGCAAATAAGTTCCTGCTGGGCTTTTTGTATCAAGAAAGTCCTGTGTGAAGCAATGGTGACATCAGGGGGAGTGGCTTAATAGGCAAATGAGTTCCTGCTGGGCTTTTTCTACAAAAAAAGCCCTGGACAAACTATTGGTTTGACATGTAAGAGTGAAGCGTTGGTAAACTGTAAAGAATGTTTGAATGAACAAGCTGCAGCTTGGATAAAGCATTTGAGTGAAACAGGAACTTAGACCAGTTACGCCTGTCGTGCTTTCGTTGTTATTGCTGCTGAATATTGAAAAATTGTTGCACGCAGCTATTGTAATGCTTTTGAAGGAAATCATTGGGGCTCTACAATTGATTATTTCCTCGCCTCTCTGCGACGCATCGCCAAGGAAATAAATAGAGACAACTGAAAAGCAGCTTTGCTTTATTGGATGATATTACTTCCATATATTGAATTCCTCACAGAGCTGGTTCCACACAGAGCTCTTTGCTTGTTCTCCAGTCTCGCACACAGTGTGACTCTTTTGGTTGCCCAACTGCGGATTGACAACCCAATTTTCCGTTGGGTTTCTTTGTCCCACCCACTCCCAGAAACCTCCAGCCCATTTTTTGATGATTGGACTGTCATCGCCATCAAACCAATCTTTCTACTCTCCCCGCCCCACCCCCTGAAGACAAGTGATTTCATTTTTATGGCACTCAAATATTGAAATACTGCTGTAGTTATACGTCAATCAGGTTCTCTGAATTCTCAGCTTTTAATTTTTTTTTTTTAAGTAAGTTCCTAGCTCATTCTCTTTGGAGATATGCCTTCTTTCATATATCTCAGTGAGAGAAACGACTAGAGACTTACTTCTTTTTTCTAATCAGCTCTGGGAATTCAGAAAACCTCCTTGACCAGTCACTACAGCAGTATATCCATATATCAATGTTGTAGTGCTTTTTTTTTAAAAAAAAAGCCATGATATCACTATATCAACACAAGTATGTGCAATAAGTAAAAAGAAGCGCTGTTATACCACCAATGACAACAGCATCCTTCCTTAAAAATCCTGATTATTTAATGCATGTGAGGAAGAAAATAAACTGAATCCACAACTGTGAAAATGCAGAGGGAGGGCAGACAAACAGAAGTACCATGCCCAAACCAAATCCTTGTGGATCGACTGCTAAGAAAATCTGGAGTAAGTCAAGCATGCAGAAAAGTCCTAATATTAGCTTCACTGGGAAACAAATGTAAGATACTCCTGTTTTTCATGTTATCAAAGAATTTATAAGCAACACTAAAAATAGGTAATAATCAGAAGAAAAAATTAGGATGTTATCAAGCACTAAATACGCATATTGCTAAATGCAAACGGTTCTGTGTAATGAAATCTATTCTAATTCCTAGAAACAAATTGTTGAACCTTCCTTCTGTATCTTTTAAATTCTATGCCACTAATAAGCTATATTATTTCTGAATCTTCTAAATACTTAGTATGGAAAACAAATGAAATATATTAATGAGCCATATTTGAAAACAAGCTACAAAGTGAAACGTTTGAAAAATCTCTGTATCTAAAAGCCATGTGTACAGCCCTGATTTTTAAAAATTGCCAGTGAAGCTATCTAGGGCTATGATTTTCCCAGCTTGTTGAAAAAATAAGAAGAGCTTTTCAAAACATGTATTTTAAAAACAGCCAAGAGACAAGGGAAATGAGATGGATGGAGAAAGAGGAGTAGGGAAACAGAAACAGTGGATAGGTAGGTGAACGGATAAGTAATAGCAAGGAGGCAGGTGGGGAGGGGGAAATGAAGACGGAAAAGGTGAAGGTAATTAGGAAACAGGATCAGTGGGGAACAGTAGCAAGGAGATAGGATGAGGGGAAAAACAAAACAGAGACAGAAGGGAGGTCATGGAGGAAATAGAATAGCAAAAGGGAGGCTGGGCAGAGTGGGAAAGTGGATCCACTGAAGGGAGTGCGGCTGGTGGTTGTGGGCAATGGGATTTCCCCTGGCCCGTAGCCAGAAAATTCCAGATGGGGGAAAAATTTTTGGGATGGAGCCCCCCCCCCCGGCGGTCCCCGCTCTATCCCCGATCTCCACACCACTCTGGTGGCCCCACCCCACTCCGTACGGCACCTTCTCCTCCCTCCCTCCTACCCACCTTCCCAACTCACCAAGGCAGCAAAGAGCGGACTTCAGAGGTTCTTTCAAGTCCCCCTGCCCACTCTTTCTGCGCTGCTTTGGTGGTCCCCACTGCACTCCGTGAGGGGGCGATGTACTAAAATGAATGACAAGAGGGATGTACTAAAACGAATGACAAGATTGTCCATAGGAAACACTAGCAGAGCCTGGATTGTCCATAGGATATAATGGGAGAGAAGATTGTCCATTGACTTGCATGGGCTTTATTGAAATACATTGAAACACAGAAATGGCTGCAACAAAAACCTGGAATGGATTTTTTCAAGAAAGTCAAAAGATACTACAAGTGTCCTTGAATGGGACTGTCGGGGGGGGGGGGGGAGGGTGGGTTGTCACACTTGACTGAGTTAAAAATACACCACTGTATTACTACTAGGCAACTGTGCAAGAAACGACAGAAAACGACTGCAATGCTATATCGGATCTCAGTCCTATGAACACGCTGTAGAGTTGCCAATCTCGAAGCAGGGCCAGGTATTATCATTCATGCCATCCCAGTTAGCTCAACTCATGTGGTTCTAAATTGATGAGGCGGTATCCATAATACCTGGGACTCCCAACATCCAGATGGGGTGTAGAGTTCTCTGGGAATCACAACGTTTCTCCAGGCTGTATCAGTTCCCCTGGAAAAAAAAAACAGATGTTCTGAAGGACGGACTCCCTGCAATCTAGGGTTGCCAATCCCCAGGTGGGGGCAGGGGATCCCCCAGTTTGGAGGCCTTCCCCCCCCCCGCTTCAGGGTCATCAGAAAGCGGGGGGGGGGGGGAGGAAATGTCTTCTGGGAACTCTATTATTCCGTATGGAGATATATTCCCATAGAAAATCATGGGGAACTGATCTGCTGGTATCTGGGGCTCCGAGGGAAGGGGCTATTTTTTGGGGTAGAGGCACCAGATTTTCAGTATAGCATCTAGTCCCTCTCCCCCAAAGTACCCCCCAAGTTTAAAAAAGATTGGACCCCAAAAGAAGGTGCCCCTATCCTTCATTATTTCCTATGGAAGGAAGGCATTGAAAAGGTGTGCCGTCCCTTTCGATGTGATGGCCAGAACGCCCTTTGGAGTTCAATTATGCTTGTCACACCCTTGCTCCTGGCTCCACCCCCAAAGTCCCCAGATATTTCTTGAATTGGACTTGGCAACCCTACTGCAATCATTAAACCCCACTGAGGTCTCTCCCCTCCCCAAATCCTGCCTTCCCAAGGGGGGTGGGGAGCCATTGAGGCTGCCTGGGCCAAGCTCCATCCCCAAATATCAAAATAATTGCCTAACCTTGAGCAGGAAACCCTGGAACACAGAAGGGTTCGCTTTTGGATAAATATGCGTAGGATGGTATGGACACACGATCTGACGGATTTCCAAGCAGATGTTTCCTTAGACTCAAACTGCAGCGTACCTAGAATATAGGGTTGCAAATCCCCAGGTGGGGGCAGGGGATCCCCCGGTTTGGAGGCCCTCCCCCCCCTCTTCAGGGTCATCAGAAAGCGGGGGGGAGGGGAGTTAAATGTCTGCTGGGAACTGTTATTCCCTATGGAGATTTATTCCCATAGAAAATCATGGAGAATTGCTCCGTGGGTATCTGGGGGGGCTGTTTTTGGGGGTAGAGGCACCAAATTTTCAGTATAGCATCTAGTGCCTCTCCCCAAAATACCCCCCAAGTTTCAAAAAGATTAGACCAGGGGGTCCAATTCTATGAGCCCCAAAAGAAGGTGCCCCTATCTTTCATGATTTCCTATGGAAGGAAGGCATTGAAAAGGTGTGCCGTCCCTTTCGATGTGATGGCCAGAACGCCCTTTGGAGTTCAATTATGCTTGTCACACCCTTGCTCCTGGCTCCACCCCCAAAGTCCCCAGATATTTCTTGAATTGGACTCGGCAACCCTACTGCAATCATTAAACCCCACTGAGGTCTCTCCCCTCCCCAAATCCTGCCTTCCCAAGCGCGGGGGGGGGGCGGGGGAGCCATTGAGGCTGCCTGGGCCAAGCTCCATCCCCAAATATCAAAATAATTGCCTAACCTTGAGCAGGAAACCCTGGAACACAGAAGGGTTCGCTTTTGGATAAATATGCATAGGATGGTACGGACACACGATCTGACGGATTTCCAAGCAGATGTTTCCTTAGACTCAAACTGCAGCGTACCTAGAATATAGGGTTGCAAATCCCCAGGTGGGGGCAGGGGATCCCCCGGTTTGGAGGCCCTCCCCCCCCTCTTCAGGGTCATCAGAAAGCGGGGGGAGGGGAGTTAAATGTCTGCTGGGAACTGTTATTCCCTATGGAGATTTATTCCCATAGAAAATCATGGAGAATTGCTCCGTGGGTATCTGGGGCTCTGGGGGGGGGGCTGTTTTGGGGGGTAGAGGCACCAAATTTTCAGTATAGCATCTAGTGCCTCTCCCCAAAATACCCCCCAAGTTTCAAAAAGATTAGACCAGGGGGTCCAATTCTATGAGCCCCAAAAGAAGGTGCCCCTATCTTTCATGATTTCCTATGGAAGGAAGGCATTGAAAAGGTATGCCGTCCCTTTAAATGTGACGGCCAGAACTCCCTTTGGAGTTCAATTATGCTCGTCACAGCCTTGATCTTGGCTCCACCCCTAATGTCTCCTGGCTCCACCCCCAAAGTTCCCAGGTATTTCTTGAATTAGACTTGGCAACCCTACTAGAATAGTACCTGGCTGGGTAATGCATGTGAATGGGGAATTTATGCAAGCATTAGGGGGGGGGGGGGGGAGGTAACGAGAGCCAGTGCGGTGGCATTGAGGCTAGGGCTCGGAGCCGACTCCGGTACAAATCCCCACTCGGGTCAATACAGTTCACAAGGTTGCTACGGAGTCTAAACGAGCAAAAGAGAATCTTGCAAACTGTCCTCGGCGGAGATTAAAACGGGACGCCGCGTTTGGATCAACGTTGCAAACGAAGCGCCGGAAAGAAACAGAACGGGGAAAGAACGCCGTAAAGCAAAGGGCACGCGAAAGGGGGCAAGGTGCTCGTTGGCTTCGAACGTAGCATTAAAAAGTAGAAAAGTCCCGGCAACTATCATTGCGCTGTCGCCATCAGGGCGCAAACCAGCCGCCGCGACGCCTACTGCCCTCTGCGCTTGCGCAGTTCTCCCTGCTTCGCGCCGCGTGCCTGGAACCGCGCGCAACCCGTGTCCCGAGGGGCGTGGCTTCCTTCAGGGCGAGCGAGGGAAGTGGTGGGCGGGGCGCTGGGGGGTTCTTGCAGGCTCGGGAGGAACGGCGCGTAGGTTGGTTCGGGCGGCTCTCAGCGTGCCCAGAGAGGTCTCCGATGATGTTCCGGTTCTTGTTTAAAGGTCTTGCGTTCTTCTGGCGAAAGGCCGACCTGAAAGAGATTCAGGCGGCCAAAGGTGGGCTTGCATGTCCTTCTTCCTTGTCCGAGCGTGCTTCGAACGGAGGCTTTCGCTGCTGAAGTCTTGTCCATCGATTGCTTTGCAACTCGATTGTAAGGCTTGTTCACTGGGAAAGAAGTTCCAGTGAGTTCAGTGGGGACTAATTTTTTCCCTGTTAAGTATTCATAGGCTGCACAAAGAGAATGATTTCGCACTAGAGCTTTAATCCTGGTTTAACTCTGTCCCCAAACTGACTTTCTACACCAAAACCATAGAATCATAGAGTCATAAAGTTGGTTTCTCTGATTCTAGTGTAGAAAGTCAGTTTGGGGATAGAGTTAAACCAGGATTAAAGCTCTAATAATAATAAAGTAATAATAATATTTTATTTATAACCCACCCTCCCCGCCGAAGCAGGCTCAGGGCGGCTAACAACATCGATCTATACAATAATGTTCCCCAGAGAGCACTGCGACCCAGCTCACAAAACCTGCTGGAAGTACCTGGGCCAAAGGAGGCCAAACTAAAAATAACGAGAGAGCAGGCCTTCTCTATAAAAGCACCCCAATGGTGGAACCAGCTGCCGGAAGAGGTGCGGGCCCTACGGGACATTAGCCAATTCCGTAGGGCGTGCAAAACCGCCCTCTTCCGGCTAGCCTTCCAAGATGGAACCTGAAATAAACACCATGCCATCACTAACATCAATATAACCGAGATAGCAATAAGATGAGATTATTTTAGATTGATTTTAGACTTTTATTATGTAAACTTAATGGTAAATTTTAAATGGTATATAAATGTATAATTGTTTTATTGTTCAATATGGCTTTTGCCACACCCTGTAAGCCGCCCTGAGCCTGCCCCGTCGGGGAGGGCGGGGTATAAATAAAATTTTATTATTATCATTAAATTATGCAACAGGTTTTAAAATCACATTCACTTAAAAACATTCCAGTTAAGTGCAATATTGGTCGAAGTCTCGGCCTGCTTGTGGCCAAGCCAAACACAGCTCTGTGATTAATTTGATCGGAGCTTCCAGTTCGGCTGTGGCTTATCAGGTGTGTTGGGGGCTGCTGAGGTACACCAGGGACTGGAAGATGAGAAGTCCCTGTACCCTTACCTCCACGCACACAACCAGACACAATAGCATATAACGGTGAATTGCGCAGCTTTTTCGCCGCCCCCCAGGGTCACTATATCCCGCCCCTCCACTCAGAGCGGCTCACAGTCGCTTTTATCTTCCTCCCCCACAACAGACACACTGTGAAATGGGTGGGGCTGGAGAGGGCTCTCACAGCAGTTGCCCTTTCAAGGACAACCTCTGCCAGAGCTATGGCTGACCCAAGGCCATTCCAATAGCTGCAAGTGGAGGAGTGGGAAATCAAACCTGGTTCTACCAGATAAGAGTCTGCACACTTAACCACTACACCAAACTGGCTTGAGGTAGAGGCACCAAATGTTCAGCATAGCATCAGTGCCTCTCCCCCAAAGTACCTTCCATGTTTCAAAAGGATTGGACCAGGGGGTCCAATTCTATGAGCCCCAAAAGAAGGTGCCCCATCCTTCATTATTTCCAATGGAGGGAAGGCGTTTAAAAGGTCTGTGGTCCCTTGAAATGTGATGGCCAGAACTCCCTTTGGAGTTCAATAATACTTGTCACAACCTTGCTCCTGGCTGCACCCCCAAAGTCTCCTGGCTCCGCCCCCAAAGTCCTCAGATATTCCTTGAATTGGACTTGGCAACCCTGGTTACAGATGACTTAACAGATCTGTTCTCCATAACTTGATCTAAGAGTGTAATTTTTTGCTGGGAAGGTTAAAATTAAAAAAAAGGACTGCTTCTGAAGCTTGACCTTTTATCCTCTCTAACAAACGATTCTTAGAGATGCTTAACATGTACGTATGTTACACAAATGTATCCTAATACATAGGGGTAAACGTCTATCTATTGGAGGATGCCTACTGTGCCTTGCATGCATCTGCTTTATTATTAGTTTTTGTGTGTTTGTGCTTGCAAATACGTGTGAGATCTTTGCGGCTGTACAGTATTATCATTATTCCTCAGTTTATTCCTTCACTAGTTCCTCAGTTTATTCCTCAGTTTATTCCTTCACTAGTAAGACAATGTTATGGTAAATGATATTCAGTTCCTGGCCAGGCTGAACCCTGTGGGTCCCCAGGGTCGGTCACACAAATGAGCAGACATTTCTTTTATAAATTTTATAAAAAGGGTTTATATAATTTAACTTTAGCCAAATTAAGGTTTGAGCTAAGAGCACGTATTATTATCTCAGGATTATTTAGCAAGGAAACTAGCTGAACTGTAATCTTTCATTGAAATCTGCCTCCGTTCCTGAGGACTGGAAGGTAGCAAATGTCACCCCCATCTTTAAAAAGGGTTCCAGAGGAGATCCGGGAAATTACAGGCCAGTCAGTCTGACTTCAATACCGGGAAAGTTGGTAGAAACCATTATCAAGGACAGAATGAGTAGGCACATTGATGAACACGGGTTATTGAGGAAGACTCAGCATGGGTTCTGTAGGGGAAGATAACCTGTTACATTTCTTTGAGGGGGTGAACACACATGTGGACAAAGGAGACCCGATAGATGTTGTTTACCTTGACTTCCAGAAAGCTTTTGATAAAGTTCCTCATCAAAGGCTCCTTAGAAAGCTTGAGAGTCATGGAGTAAAAGGACAGGTCCTCTTGTGGATCAAAAACTGGCTGAGTAATAGGAAGCAGAGAGTGAGTATAAATGGGCAGTCTTCGCAGTGGAGGACGGTAAGCAGTGGGGTGCCGCAGGGCTCGGTACTGGGTCCCATGCTCTTTAACTTGTTCATAAATGATTTGGAGTTGGGAGTAAGCAGTGAAGTGGCCAAATTTGCAGATGACACTAAATTGTTCAGGGTGGTGAGAACCAGAGAGGATTGTGAGGAACTCCAAAGGGATCTGTTGAGGCTGCGTGAGTGGGCGTCAACGTGGCAGATGCGGTTCAGTGTGGCCAAGTGCAAAGTAATGCACATTGGGGCCAAGAATCCCAGCTACAAATACAAGTTGATGGGGTGTGAACTGGCAGAGACTGACCAAGAGAGAGATCTTGGGGTCGTGGTAGATAATTCACTGAAAATGTCAAGACAGTGTGCGTTTGCAATAAAAAAGGCCAACGCCATGCTGGGAATTATTAGGAAGGGAATTGAAAACAAATCAGCCAGTATCATAATGCCCCTGTATAAATCGATGGTGCGGTCTCATTTGGATTACTGTGTGCAGTTCTGGTCGCCGCACCTCAAAAAGGATATTATAGCATTGGAGAAAGTTCAGAAAAGGGCAACTAGAATGATTAAAGGGCTGGAACACCTTCCCTATGAAGAAAGGTTGAAACGCTTAGGGCTCTTTAGCTTGGAGAAACGTCGACTGAGGGGTGACATGATAGAGGTTTACAAGATAATGCATGGGATGGAGAAAGTAGAGAAAGAAGTACTTTTCTCCCTTTCCCACAATACAAAAACTCGTGGGCATTCGATGAAATTGCTGAGCAGACAGGTTAAAACGGATAAAAGGAAGTACTTCTTCACCCAAAGGGTGATTAACATGTGGAATTCACTGCCACAGGAGGTGGTGGCATCCACAAGCATGGCCACCTTCAAGAGGGGGTTGGATAAAGATATGGAGCGGAGGTCCATCAGTGGCTATTAGCCACAGTGTGTGTGTGTGTGTGTGTGTGTGTGTATATATATATATATATATATATATATATATATATATATATATATATATATATATATATATATATATATATATTTGGCTGCTGTGTGACACAGAATGTTGGACTAGATGGGCCATTGGCCTGATCTAACATGGCTTCTCTTATGTTCTTAACTATCTTAACACTTTCTAGGACGTGTTAGATGACACAGACTTTAAATCAGTCAGAAGGCTTTAGCACAAGCGTTCTCTACATTGCTAGCAATTGCAGTTCAAGCGTGACGTAGTTCGGGCCTTTAGTCCATCAGAATCCAAGCAAGCTAGTGTTTTTTTCCCCGGGTTCTTAGCTCAATTATATTTTTGGTCATGTTGTGCTCAGGCAGTGAGGACACCCAGTCACCACAGTCTTGCTGGAATTCTCTCAAAAGTTACCTCACCACTCCTGACCTCCCCCTACCATCCAGTGACTGCGGGTTCTGGTGAGAAGCCAGTTACCACATTCCCAACTCTGGCCTCGATGATGATAAGAATTATGCACTGGAGAGATCAATTAGTAACACTTGCAGAGTGGACGAGCTCCTTTACCATTCAAATTAACCCTTGAGGGGGAAAGTCGGGGTGCTTTGCCACACAGTGGCCTTCAGGTAAGGACGGGATCATCTTAACAGGGTTTCTTGCTTTCCTGTCTTCATAACCTAGACACGTTGCTTAAAAAAACCCCCAAACCTTCCAGTGAATCTGGAATAAATTAATTTTATGTTTACTTGGTTTTAGCTGCTAAAAAGACTTTCTAAGAACTCCGGGACATTTTAGGCTAATTTTTAACATTTTCTGGTCGTGAATCCTGCTGTTTATATAATTTTGTTGAACTCTTTTTATAAGCCTTGTTATGTGGTGTTTACTGGTAGCTGGTAGTAAACAGTGAATTTCCAAGAGCTAAATTTCTGTGAATATTACTGCACAGGGATCCCGCGGGAACATTGTTTTGAAATTGCTCTCTGAGAAAGAAAACTTCAAAGTTGCTTATTTCAGAAGTGAGGTGTCATAGAAAGCAATTTGATGTTATTTGGACAAACTGTGCCAAGACACATTTTTTTAAAAAGATACGCTAGAAGTTAGTGGAATTTTAACTTTTACGAAGCGTGTTAATAGGACTCAGCAGTGTATTACTTACAGGTTCCCATTTAGAGAAGTCATTCTGAATAAGTTAAGTGAAATTATTCATTTTCTCCTACAGCCTTTATTGGAAGAAAGTTCCCTTGTCAAGTAGATTGTGGGTTAGGCTGGTTAAAATTGAAGCTGTTTCTGCTATCTTGTCCTGAACATAAAGGGCAACTATTTAGATGTGGGTAACTAGCTATTTCTATTCTCTTGTCCTAAACTATCATGGGTTGCTTTTCTTACTGAAACTTAAACATTAGTGGCTTTATCGGTTTTTTTCTTTGTCACCACTAGTCTGTTGCATGATACTTTGTATTTATTTTTGTTTAGAACATTTTTATACTGCTTTTCCACCCAGCTTAGGGTCTCCAAGATAATGAACAATAAGAAACATTCAAACAAGTTTTTAAAACATAGTAAAAAACATTTTTATCTGATTCGAACTCGTAACTAGTAATGGGGGCCAATGAGGGAATGCTAGATGAAATAAGTAAGACTTCACCTGATGGCAGAAAATAGTCATAGAAGGGGATGTACAAATCTCCCTGAAGAGGGAATTCCATAATTTTGGTGCCATTGCCAAAAAGACCCTTTCTTGAGTGCCACCCATCTGGCCTCAGATGGTAGGGGCACCCAAAGGGGCCCTTGACTGCAGTACTTGGGTTGGTTCGTGTGGGAGTAGGTGGTTTTTAAGATATGTTAGTTACGAGTCATATAGGGCTTTATAGGTCTATACTAGCACCTTGAGTTGAGCTTGGAAACTACTTGGGAGCCAGTGGAACAAGACTGGAGTGATCTGGTCCCTACAGCCTTCTCAAGTCAGTTTAATAGTGACAGAAAAAGCCAGTATCAGCATCTGCTGGCTGTTTGTGCTGCCAGACTCCACATTTTAAAGTATCCACAGGGTGGGGCTGTGTTGAGACTTCAGTATGAATGTACAATTATATCTGTTAAGTAAGTTCTCAATAATGCTTTTTGTGCCAAAGCTGTAAAATTAGCTTGATGAGAATAAAATTATGTATTTTCATTTTTTTCCCAAAATTTGAATGTATTTTCAGTTTTTCCCAAAATTCAATTCCCCATTCTATGGTTTCAAAATTTCTGAAAAATTTTATATGTCTTTAAGAAGCTGGGTAATCTTGGTACTGGTGAGGAGGCTGCATGGAGGAATATCATTTCATCCCTCCTTTTCATAGAAAAGAGAGTCATGACAGAGGTTGGCTAGTAGTTGCCTAGAACAATATTACTTTAACTGTGTCATGTTTTACTACAGGGGTCCCCAACATGGTGCCTGTGGATGCCATGGCACCCATTGACATATTTCCTGCCAAGTGTTTCTAGAAAGTGACTGTCTCTGCCTCCAGTGTGTACCCACAACAGTGTATCAGAATTTCAGATGTTCCCGTGAGCTCAAAAATTTTGGAGATCCTTGTCTTGCTAAACATGATTTACAAAACAAAATATTTTCGTTCATCCTGCTTAAAATGTGAAAGGGTTTCTGTTTCTTTGGGATTCTATATTTTCATTTACATAAACCTTTCATAGTGGCTAATTCTTTTTATTTTCTAGTCACACTCAACCGCTGTGTTAGGCTTATATGTGCTAGCATAATTTTGTTGACAGTATTTCTGTCACCGCAGCGACTACAGCAATTTTTGTTTTGCACTGATATAAAACCTCTCTTTTTTTTTTAAAGGTGGCAAAGAGATAAAAACAATGGAAGGCGTCGTGACAAGATTTTGCCAAGACTATGGGATGATAGATGATTTGGTTTGTTTCACCAGTGATGCTGTGATGGGGAGTGTGGTACTGCAGGTTGGACAAAGAGTTGTAGCTGTTGTTGAAGAGGATAAAAATACTAGTGGATTAAAGGCAATCAGGGTATGATACAAATGAGTACAAAATCTGATAGAGTTTTTGTTAATTTTATGCAAAATGGAAGTCTTTCCTTTTTTTAATGTATTGGTATATCAGATTGATACGAGAGCCCCGTGGCACAGAGTGGTAAAGCTACAGTAGTGCAGTCCTAAACTCTGCTCACGACCTGAGTCCGATCTTGGTGGAAGCTGGATTCAGGTAGCCGGCTCGAGGTTGACTCAGCCTTCCATCCTTCCGAGGTCAGTAAAATGAGTACCCAGCTTGCTGGGGGGGGAAAGTGTAAATGACTGGGGAAGGCAATGCCAAAACCACCCTGTAAAAAGTCTGCCGTGAAAACATTGTGAAAGCAACGTCACCCCAGAGTCAGAAATGACTGGTGCTTGCACAGTGGACTACCTTTACCTTATCAGATTGAGAGCACAAAATTTTTCTCAGCAGGCCTGTAGCCACAGGGAGGGCATTTGGGGACAATGCCCCCCACTGTTGAGTGCTCCACCCTGGGACAAAATTCAAGAAGATTAAAAATAAACCCAAATTTAATATATATTTTTTTTAAATGTTGAAAAGGTAAGATGCTCATGGGGTTTCCAAGATGATCCTGGGCACAGTCAGAGAAGTTTCAGTCTCATTTTTTCCCAGGCAAGAAATAAGTTTCTTAAAAGGCAAAGTAAAATAAATCACAAAATACAAAAGAGAGAGAGTTAGAGATTCCCTCCACTGACTCATGTAGACAAGGAAGCCGGCAGAGTCACCAGGACTCTGGGTGGGGGAGCAATTCTGTTGGCAGCTTCCAACTTATTTCTCTCTCCGCCCCCCACCCTCCCTCCCAGCTGCCCTGCCCCACAGGCTTTTCCAGTGCTCCATGACCCAAAAATTTCTGGCTACGCTCACGATTGTAACATTTTTGTTTTTTTCTGTGTGACCCCTTTTTATGTAATCTCTGCAAAGGCAGCTCTCTCTAGCGTTTTGAGCTGATGCGGGTTACGTTGCCTCCTAGCGTTTCTTATTTTCACTGCCACTAAAGGCTGTCACCTTAGAATTCTTGGACACATAACAGGATGGAGTAGTTAGATGTGGTAGATCACCTCTTGCGAGTGGCTCGGAGGTAAAAGAGAATCCTTTAAAATAAACAGTTGTTTTTCTTGAACATAAATAGAGCTTATAAGTATGCAAGCATAATGGTTTCTGTAGGGTTAATAAGCGTAATGGTTTTAGGTAGGTACGTACGCACAGTGGTTCCTTAAAAAGACCAAACAACAGAGGCTTATTTTCTCACTTGCCACGTCTTAGGCCGATAACTTCCACAAAGTTTAACTTCCCAGATTACTCTATAGACCTACATTAAAACTGCATTAACACAGAAATGAAACAGTATTTACACAGCAAAATGCCACATCTGTGTACTGTTAGCCATGTCTGGTCCCCATCTGTGGATAGCTATATCTGTGAATGGGTACCACATGTAGACTGAAGAGATTTTTCAGCAAACTTGAGGAGACTCCAGGTTTGCAGAAAAATCACCTCAGGCAGTAGCTGTGCGGTCCAGATTTCCACATTGGGTCCAGCAGTTGTGGCCGCACATTCTGGGAGCCAGGTTGAGCCTAGCAGTGGCAGCCACACAGCCCGGGGGCCGAACTGGGTCTGGCAGCAGCACCGTGACGCAGTCTGGGAGCTGCACCGGATATGCTGCCACTGGTAGTACCTCCCAGAAGTCATACCAGGCTCGCCAGTGGCAAGAAGTCCAAGTGTGGCCCAAGCAAGAACGTGGTGAGGAGTCCCCCTGTCTAATGGGGGTCTGTAGTAGTATCTGCTGTGGACTGGGTGTGATGGACAAAGATGTTGTAGCAGATGAGGCGCAGCAGAGACCAGTGGCCGCTATGGGCATGGTTGTAGTGGCACTGAAAGCAACAGGATTCAGGGGGGCAGGGCTAGAGCCTAATCGGGCTCATATCCAAACAGGGTCCAGGCAAGTAGGCGTGAAAATCCTCAGCTTGAGACCCTGGAGAGCCGCTGCCAGTCTGAGAAGACAATACTGACTTTGATGGACCAAGGGTCTGATTCAGTATAAGGCAGCTTCATATGTTCATATGAGACCAGTGGCTCAGTGGTAGAGCATCTGCTTGGGAAGCAGAAGGTCCCAGGTTCAATCCCTGGCATCTCCAAAAAAGGGTCCAGGCAAATAGGTGTGAAAAACCTCAGCTTGAGACCCTGGAGAGCCGCTGCCAGTCTGAGAAGACAATACTGACTTTGATGGACCAAGGGTCTGATTCAGTATAAGGCAGCTTCATATGTTCATATTCTTCCTGTGGATGGGTGGGGTGGTGTTAAATGGGATAGTAGGTTCAAATAAAGTAAGTACAATTTGATTCATTTTTAGTTTCTCCCCACAATGAGGATGGAGGTGGGGGAGGTAGGGTTGTTTACCAAGTTGATTTTTCTATGTTTGTAGTTAATGGCCTAGTTATTTTTTTTAAAAGCCAGCTCTGAAGACAGCTATCTTTTAAACTGGCATTCCTCAGAAATATAGAGGTACGTTGGAAAATGGATATTCTTTAGCTGTGTATGGTATAGCTTATTAACTATCTGGAACAATGTATTAAGAAACCTTGCTTATGAATATTTCCTGTAGAAAAGCATGTTTTTGTTTCTTTTGCAGGTAGACGTTGTCTCAGATAAATGGGAAGATGGTGGTAGCAGCATGCTTCGTTTTGGTGTGGATTCTGAACCAAAAACGTTGATTGGCACTGTTACATCTGTTACTGCTCTTGGTGGCTACATCAATCAAACAACATCCTTCTGCATGAAGGAGGTTCTTGAAAGTAACTTAATTTTTCTTTTGGTTTAGGACTTTTTAGATGTTAAGTAGCACTGAATATAGTGCTAATCCTTGTGGTTCCTTTTACAGTCTCTCGAGAGCCAGTTTGGTGTAGTGGTTAAGAGCGATGGACTCTAAGCTGGAGAACTGGGCTTAATTGCCCACTCTTCCTCATAAAGCCAGCTGGGTGACCTTGGGTCAGTTGCATTCTCTCAGAACTCACTCAGCTCCAACTACCTCACAGGGTTACTGTTGTGGGGAGAGGAAGGGAAGGTGATGGTAAGCTGCTTCGGGTAATGAAGGATAGGTTATAAAACCAACTCTTTTTTTCTTCTCTCCTTCATAAACATTCTTTAATGCTAACTAATGTGCCTTCCCCAAAAGCTGATTATCTGGCACCACCCCTAAGGTGTGCATAAATTAAACCATAGTGATGTGGCCAGGGTAATAGCCTCTGTTTTGCACCACTAAACGGCTCACAGATCTGTGATGCAGCATTTTTAAAAACGGACCTTTTTTGGGGGGGCCAAATACAACCTGATAGCCCCTTGGGACCACAAAGTGCTGAGCTGAACCAGTTGGGGGTGGGGTCTCAGCTGGGCTTAGGGGGCTAAAACAGCCCCACTCCCTGAGGGAGGAGGTGCCATGGGTGTGCAGCAGCGACTTGCACCTGCACACATCACATGAGCTGGGTGGGCAGCAGGCTGGGTGGTAGAGCTTTTTGTGGTAGCCTCAATTGTAGATCTACTCCTGGGGCTCAGTATGGATATAGAAGTCTCCTACTATTATAAACCTGAAGCTCTCCAGTGCTAGGTCAGAGACCGTCTCCATCAGCTGAGCCAAAATGCCCATGGGGTAGTATGACAAACAGCAAACCAGTAGAATCCCTGATCTATCTTTGGAGCCTGACAGCTCAACTAGTGAAGGCAAACCCTTCTCTGCACTGTGTATGTGTGAAAGAACAGTACAGAAAGGATTATTATTACACCCTAACACTGCCCCCAGTACGTGGTGACTGATAGACAGAATATCCATTTGTTGTGCAGTTATGACGCTCCCCGTGGATTGCGGTTTAACATTTCAAAGGTTATATTAAAAGTTGTAGATAATTCATACTAAGCTATTTTCTAAGTGGGTCATTAAAATTGATTTATCATTTGTAGCGTTTATACCTTACCTTACTTTCAGTGTTAGTACCTAATGTGTCATATAAAACTAAAATATTTTAAAGCCGTAACGATTTCTATGAAGATAAAATTAATGGGACTGCAAGGAATTCTTTTCAACTTTGGCCGCTCGGGGGGTCAGGGGGACAAAACTAGCAACTGTCTTCAGCCCAGCACTCTCAGTGGCTCTACTGCCACTGCAGCTGCAGTATCTTTAAAAAAGGGAAAAGTCCCCTGTGCAGGCATCAGTCGTTTTCGACTCTGGGGTGATGTCGCATTATGACGTTTTCACAGACTTTTTACAGGGTGGTTTTGCCATTGCCTTCCCCAGTCATTTACACTTCCCCCCCCCCCCCCAGCAAGCCGGGTACTCATTTTACCAACCTTGGATGGATGGAAGACTGAGTCAACCTTGAGCTGGCTACCTGAACCCAGCTTCCGCTGGGATTGAACTCAGGCAGAGAGTTTGGACTGCAGTACTGCAGCTTTACCACTCTGCGCCATGGGGCTGCTATATCTTTAACCTGGTGCATATAGCCCCATCACAGAAGTAGTTACTGAACAGCACCAGGGAGGGGCTACAGTTTTTAAAATAACCCCTGTTCTGCCCTAGGAGAGAACGAACAAGATCCACCTGTTCAGATAGTTTGCTGCTGCCAGAGCCGGTAGTTATAAATGCAATGCTATACGGTGTCTTTGATATGACTTTTGTTGCATTTGGAAAATTTTGATCATTGTTTTCTTTAAAAATATACAAATGAGGCAGCTAATGATCCATGAGCAAATATCAATTCGTTAAAACAACAATTAAAATCATACAAAGTTACAGCCAGTTTCTACCATCCTTCAGGTGGTTAACAAAGCATTACAGCTCAGCAAAGTAATATCCTCTGGAAAAACCTGCCTTACATTGCTTCTGTAGCAGTAGAAGTTGAAGAGGTTCTCCAAACCATTTTAGAAAGCCCCAGTCCTCTAGAATAGCTTATTGTAGAAATTGTTTGCAGGTTGGCTGCGGAAGTCTGTAACTAAGAAGCATCAGTTTACTGCTAGAAGTCATAGGCATATATGTCTGTAAAAGACAGTGGGTTTTCTGGAAAATTTTCTGATGACTCTACTAAATTGGGTGTGACCTGATCTAGCACAATCAGTTGTTTAAAATGTACAAAAAGTACCCATATCAACTGTATGTCTAAGAAGCAATTGATGCTGAAATATTTTTTATTAGGAAACAATTCAACTGTACAAACAAATTCAAGGCCTTATAGGGAAATTATTCATGCTAGAATAATACTGAACAAAAATTTGACCTGCACAGCCAGTGAGTGAGAGCCATTGAGGTGCAGTAGTTAAGAATATTGGACTAGTATCTGGGAGACCCTGGTTCAGATTCCTGCTCGTGCCATGGAAGTTGGCCAAGTGATCTTGGGTCAGTCACACTCGTTCAACTTAATATACCTCGCAGGGTTGTTGTGAGGATAAAATGAAGGAGAGGAAACTGATATAAAGCTTCTTTGAGCCCTCCTTTGTGGAATACAAATGAATTAAATAAAATTAATACTTATTTTTATTTGGTTTATTATGAATTTGTGGATTCATTCCTTCCCTTCATATTTAAAGTGGTGAAACATACATGTACAAAATTCCTATGAAGAATCACCTGGAAAATTAATTCTAGCTTTGAAAGTCCCAAGCTTGCCCAGTTTTGTGTTGGTAATACTATACATTTGTTATTGCATTGATGAAACAGTGACTTTCCACAGAAAATTAAGCTTTGGCAATTTTTCACCCTATATCATTATGTGTGAAGAGACAGTCAGGTCTCAGGTTATGAAAGATTTCATAGGTGATAGCCAGCACCTAAAATTAAGCCCAGAAAGTAATAGGAAGCCACTAAAGTAAAAATGTGTGTGGTACGCTCATGGCAACCCATACCAGGTAATACATGGGCCAAAATTATTTTGTACTAGAGAGCCAGTTTGGTGTAGTGGTTAAGTGTGCGGACTCTTATCTGGGAGAACCGGGTTTGATTCCCCACTCCTCCATTTGCACCTGCTGGAATGGCCTTGGGTCAGCCAGAGCTCTGGCAGAGGTTGTCCTTGAAAGGGCAGCTGCTGTGAGAGCCCTCTCAGCCCCACCCACCTCACAGGGTGTCTGTTGTGGGGGAAGAAGATATAGGAGATTGTAAGCCGCTCTGAGTCTCTGATTCAGAGAGAAGGGCGGGGTATAAATCTGTAGTCTTCTTCTTCTAATTGAAGACTCCCACTGCTTGGCAGCCCTCAGCCCTGTTACATAGGAAGGGAAGATGTTGATATTTGAACAGTTTATGACATGTCAGATGTAATAAAATATGTATGAACTACTGACATTTTTGTAGCCTTTTTCCAGTTTGCTCTTTTGAAATTTAATCTCCACTGTCAGGTAGAACAATAAATTAACAAGTTGTGATATTATAACTATGTTACCACGTATTGTTCTGTGTCTTGTTTTGATATTATACTTCCAACAAAACTGACTCAACCTTTTATCTCTATTCTCTCCGTACTTTTTGTAACTTATGCTGGTTTTATTTTAAAGACTTTGAGCCTTACAGAGGGGATTGGGTGCAAGCTGAATATGTAATTAACCCAACGACTTGGAGTAGTGAAGCCGTTTCTGTAAAGCCTTTGAGATATAAGAGAATTGACAAGGTAGGGCATATTGCTGATTAAGTTTTGGAGGGTTGTTACAAATACTTTCTCAAGTGGTGTAATATAAGGATGATGGGTAACTTTGGAAACGTCTGCACAGCTTGCTGGTATTGGAGTAAAACTTCAAAAATTAAGCTACTGAAAGGTCAATTCCCATTCAAACATGAAGCGCTTTAGTTGTCATGGCTTTTTTTTTAGGCAGTCTGAGAGTTTTAATTTTGTGAGAGCACTTAAAACTTCTTTTGGAGTGAACTCTCATCACCCTGTACAAGGTGTGGTTACCAATGTTCCTTCAAGGAAGCCATGGCTTTTAAGCTGCGTTGTCAATTTTATATTTCCACTACAACATTGTAATGAACATGTTGGATCAGGCCAATGGCCCATCCAGTCCAACACTCTGTCACACAGTGGCCAAATTTTTTTTTATATATATATGTATATATACACACACACACACACTGTGGCTAATAGCCACTGATGGACCTCTGCTCCATATTTTTATCTAAACCCCTCTTGAATGTGGCCATGCTTGTGGCCGCCACCACCTCCTGTGGCAGTGAATTCCACATGTTAATCACCCTTTGGGTGAAGAAGTACTTCCTTTTATCCGTTTTAACCTGTCTGCTCAGCAATTTCATCAAATGCCCACGAGTTCTTGTATTGTGAGAAAGGGAGAAAAGTACCTCTTTCTCTACTTTCTCCAACCCATGCATTATCTTGTAAATCTCTATCATGTCACCCCGCAGGCGACGTTTCTCCAAGCTAAAGAGTCCCAAGCGTTTCAACCTTTCTTCATAGGGAAAGTGTTCCAGCCCTTTAATCATTCTAGTTGCCCTTTTCTGGACTTTCTCCAATGCTATAATATCCTTTTGGAGGTGCGGCGACCAGAACTGCACACAGTACTCCAAATGAGACCGCACCATCGATTTATACAGGGGCATTATGATACTGGCTGATTTGTTTTCAATTCCCTTCCTAATAATTCCCAGCATGGCGTTGGCCTTTTTTATTGCAATCGCACACTGTCTTGACATTTTCAGTGAGTTATCTACCATGACCCCAAGATCTCTCTCTTGGTCAGTCTCTGCCAGTTCACACCCCCATCAACTTGTATTTTATAATGTTAAGCTTATCCTACGTAAGTGTTATAAGTTGGCCAGAGTGCCTGGCAGTCTTCCCTAGATTCTAAAGAACCTGATGTTTTTAAACCATGAGCCTCTCTGATGGTTACTGGGCGCTTGAATGCATAATGGGAGTTTGTCCAAGACTGACTCACAATCCCATCGTGATTACAAGTGCAGAAGCATAGTAATGTTCAAGCGTATAGCCTGTCTTATTGTAGTGATTTCAAATGTGATTTGAAACCAATATTAGTGCCCCAGAATCTGCTTTAAACCAAAATTTAGTACGTTTAATATTTTGTATAATCCTATTAGTTTATAGGAGGTAGCAAATTAGCTCTGCCAACTTAATAACTAACAACTAAAAATAAGTACAATAATATGTAATGTTACGTTTCGGTATAGTGGTCATGCAAAAATGGCAGCATTTAGCTGTAAAGGTCCAATAAAGCATGCTTGCCTGTTTCCTTCACATGTGCAGCATGGTTTCGGGGATAGGGACTCTTGAACAAAGCTCCTGTTCGCCCAGCATTTAGAAATCTCAGTGAACTGGATTTTTCTCCCTACACACTCAAGCTGCATATATGAAGTATAGAACTGTGGTTTGCCGGGAAGAAACAAGCTTCAGTTTGACCAGGTTCCTACAATGGAATGTTTCCCCAAATTAGAGCTTGAGTCAAGGCCTGTCAGACCTGGAAGCATTTGGTTGCACTTTGTGCTTAATTGGGAAGCAGTTTATGCCCATCACTGCTGAACCTCTTTTGCTAAAGCAGCAGGATATAGCCAGGGTTCTTCCTGTCTGAAGAGTGATTGAACATTTTGAGCTACTGTTATTTCTGGGAACCTCAGCCGAAGTATGCATGAAGTAATGTAAAGGGATATTTTGCTTTTTGATCTTAAGAAGTTTTATTACAGCTAGTGGTATCTGTTATTGTTGCAGGTTGAGATTTCCAGTGTTTGTGGAAGAACTGGTGTGGTAGATGACAGTGTGTTTTTCACTATGGATTCATTGATACTTCCTGATGGTTATATGCCCCGTAGACATGATCTGGTCAATGTGGTTGTGGTGGAGAGTAATCAGTCATGTTATACTTGGAGAGCGCTTTGCATGACTCCATCAGAAAATAATAGGTAAATCTAGTTTATGTAATCTGGTTTGTGCTAGAAAATTTTATTTGCCCACAGTAAAATAAATGTCTGACAGAGTAATTAGAATGTGATTTCTTCTTGAGTTTTCTGAACAGCATGATTTACTAACTATTATTTTGTAAAACTGTCACTGTACCACTGGAGGGTATTTTCATGTCAAAACAGAAAGAAAAATATGTAAATCTCTTTCCAGAAGAGAAAATTCTCCCCTCTCTCAAAAGGATACAGTGTTTGCAAGGGAAATCTTGTATACCTGTTCTCTCTTGTGTAGACCGTTGTTTTCAGTGTTGTTGTCTTGACTACCACTGAAAATGCCGTTTCCTTAAATTATTTATTTATTATTTTTGTGGATTTATAGTCCGCCCTTTCCAAGGTGGGCTCAGGGCGGATTACAACACAATAAAGCCATTAAAATCACACAATAAAACAGTTAAGAATTGAACAGTTAAATCAAGTATTAGTTAATTCAGGGAATACATGATCTTTGTCGTAGTCTTTGTGCGTCACACTGTTGGGATTGATAGCTCCTGCGCTGGCTCCGACAGTGATTCTAAAGCTCCCAGTGAGGATTTCTGTGCCCAGAGACTGGGCATACTTGGGAACTCTACATGCATGCCCAGAGGAGGGCACCAGGATCTCACCGCTTCTGTTCTGATTGCCCACATGGGATATATATGAACATAAGAGAAACCATGTTGGATCAGGCCAATGGCCCATCCAGTCCAACACTCTGTGTCACATAAGAGAAGCCATGTTGGATCAGGCCAATGGCCCATCCAGTCCAACACTCTGTGTCACACAGTGGCCAAAAAACCCAGGTGCCATCAGGAGGTTTATTGGTGGGGCCAGGACACCAGAAGCCCTCCCACTGTTGTCCCCCCCAAGCACCAAGAATACAGAGCATCACTGCTACAGACAGCGAGTTCCAACAATACGCTGTGGCTAATAGCCACTGATAGATTTCTGCTCCATATGTTTATCCAATCCCTTCTTGAAGCTGCCCATGCTTGTAGCTGCCACCACCTCCTGTGGCAGTGAAGTCCACGTGTTAATCGCCTTTTGGGTGAAGAAGTACTTCCTCTTATTCATTCTAACCAGACTGCTCAGCAATTTCATTGAGTGCCCACGAGTTCTTGTATTGTGAGAAAGGGGGGAAAGTACTTTTTTTCTCTACCTTCTCTATCCCATGCATAATATATACACACACACACATATATATCTGGATGTCCAGTGCTGTGCTCAGTCTATTGTCAGATACATGGCTCTCCAATCCGGGTGCAATTAATATTTTATAAGTATGTGACTGATATAACTCCTGCCAGCTTCCACCTCCAGGTAGGACTCAGCTTGCTGATCTTCCAGCAACGTGAAACACAGAGACCACGATGAAGATAAACAGCTCGCTTACCTGTAACTGATGATCTTTGAGTGGTCATCTGCATTCACACTTCCCTGCCCCTCCTTCCCCTCTGCTGTCAGCCTAGTTGCCATGTTTCTGGGTTGCTCAGTGGTCAGAAGGAACTGGTGGATCCTGGTGCCCTCCTCTGGGCATGTGCAGTGGAATTCCCGAGCATGCCCAGTGGCACAGAAATCCTCTCCGGTTTGGTGTAGTGGTTAAGTGTGCAGACCCTTATTTGGGAGAACCGGGTTTGATTCCCCACTCCTCCACTTGCACCTGCTGGCATGGCCTTGGGTCAGCCATAGCTCTGGCAGAGGTTGTCCTTGAAAGGGCAGCTGCTGTGAGAGCCCTCTCCAGCCCCACCCACCTCACAGGGTGTCTGTTGTGGGGGAGGAAGGTAAAGGAGGTTGTGAGCCGCTCTGAGACTCTTCGGAGTGGAGGGCGGGATATAAATCCAATATCTTCATCTACCTCACAGGGTGTCTGTTGTGGGGGAGGAAGGTAAAGGAGATTGTGAGCCGCTCTGAGACTCTTCAGAGTGGAGGGCAGGATATAAATCCAATATCTTCTTCTTCTTCTTCTCCTTCTTCTCCTTCTCCTCCTTCTCCTCCTCCTTCTCCTCCTCCTTCTCCTCCTCCTTCTCCTCCTCCTTCTCCTCCTCCTTCTCCTCCTCCTCCTCCTTCTCCTCCTCCTCCTCCTCCTCCTTCTCCTTCTCCTTCTCCTCCTCCTCCTCCTTCTCCTTCTTCTCCTTCTTCTTCTCCTTCTCCTCCTTCTTCTCCTTCTCCTCCTCCTTCTCCTCCTCCTTCTCCTTCTCCTCCTTCTCCTTCTCCTTCTTCTCCTCCTCCTCCTCCTCCTCCTCCTCCTCCTCCTCTTGGAGCTTTAGAATCACTGTCAGAGCCAGTGCAGGCTTTGTGAATCCCAACAGTGTGAACACAGAGGGCCACTCAAAGATCATTAGTTATAGATAAGCAACCTATTTTTCCCTCAAAAAAAAATAATCTTTAAGCAGTTAGAATGTTACAGCAATATTAATTAATTAGGACTTCAGGGTTATGGGTGGTGCATTTTTGTCCCCAATTCTTGCGGGAGCATTAACTCTGACCGATTTCCCACTCACCCTACGCCGCTCTAACGTTCCTCTTTTCAGCGCGGCGTCCTTCCGATTTCCACTGTCTGCCCCGGAACTTCAGCCTGCATTGCCGTTTTTGCACAGCAAAGAGAAACTAGTTTTTAGCGGTTTCTCTTTGCCGCGCAGAAATGGCAACACACGCTGAAGCACCGGGGCAGATAATTGGAAATCGGAAGGACACCGCGCTGAAAAGAGGAACATCAGAGTGGAGTAGGGTGAGTGCGAAATCAGTCACATATTTATAAAAAATAGTATAGTGACAAACTTAGTGTGTATTAAAGCAAAACAGTTAGCATACCTAAAAAGTCGCTTCACCCATAAACATACAAACAACTTTCAAATTCTCAAATCGTGGGCAGAAATAACGTATGTATTAGAAAGCATAAGCAGGTTGAAATGCTGTGGTAAATTGCCTCGCCTACCCACACACACATGCTCACCGAACTCTTGTATTGCATGATGTTGAATCAATTAAAAGCTAAAGCAATTACATGAGTGGCCTTGCACTCTGTCCCACTCCCCCCTGTCACTGGGTAGCCTCTCTCTGTGACCCACCTGCTGCCAGCCCTGTCAGGCCAGAACCCCACCAGTCACTCTCTGATGTCTGAGGGAGACAGTTATCTGCTGAGAGATTCTCCTGGAATCTTACTGATCACTACTGTCTCTCCTCAGTCCATTCCTCCCCCCACCCAAGCAACTGTTTTGCAACCTCCAACACTCCCTGCCGAATTTGCACTTGCTTGGTACACACCCGCCCATACTGTTTGGGAGGTGAGGTGTATATATTCAATTTATATGCCAGAAACTCCCCCTTATGGGACAGTATTCCACCTCTTCATTTATAGCCCAGTCTGTGGTGGAATCCAGTGTGAACTAATATCATATGGCAGACGTACTTGCTTAAGTAACATTCAACATCATTTAATAACTATATACACTGAAGCAGACTCTGACAGAAAACAGTTAAATCTCTTAAACGGGATGTAAAGGAATGTTCCATCATAACGGGGGGTTGGGGAAGTTCAGTAAAGCAGAGAAGCAGACTCTTTGTTCTATACTCAAGCCCCCTTTCCACCTGCAAATAGTCTTCACTCTCTCTATTCAAATTAGGCTACAGTGGGCTGCTTGCTTTAAGAGGCAGGAAGTCATTTGAAGGCTCCCTTTCTTCCCCCCGCCCCACACCTGCAAGTGGGAGGGAGTGAAAGAAGGCTTCTAACGCCTGCCTGCCTGCTTGCCCGTCTTCCTGTCATTTCTGTCTCCCTGTCTTCCTTCCTTCCCCTTTATTTTATTCTTTTCTCCCAAACTTTTACATAACTCTCACTTTATTCATTTCTCTCATTTTTTCTCTCTCTCTGTGTCTTTGGCTGTTTCTACACTTGGCAGAAGATCCTCTCTCAGTACTCATTTTAAAGCGATCATCTACATTGCGTATCGTCTTCACTTCTGTCTTGCTTTGCATTTTCCAGTGTCCTCTACAATCAGTTTGTTGAATGGGCATCAAAAACGGTTTCACCCAGGAGTTGCTCCGCACTTTACAAGAGTTCTTTTGAACAGGAGTTTTCCTGAACATCCAGGTCTAAGGTCATAATTGTAGAACTTTCTCTCCGAGTTTTCAAACTCCTTCCCAAAACCCTGTCCCACATTTCATCGTTTGCTTGAGAGAGCACTGATTCAGGAAGTCGCTAGGGGTGCACTGCTCAGAGGCATGTTGGCATGTGCTCTTCTCCAAGCAGGGCTTCCCTTGCAAAGAAAGCCCAGCTCAGAGAACACATCCCGCCCAGCTGCTCTTGCTTTCAAGGTGAAAGTAACCGGGTGGGGCATTGGCACAGCTTGTCCAAGCCAGGCTTCCCTCACAAGGGAGGCCTGACTGGGAGGAGAACACACCCCACCTGGCTGCTCTCACCTTTAAGATGAAAGCAGCTGGGCAGGGCATCAGCATAGCTTCTCTCAGCGCAACTCAGAGGAGAATACCTCTGCAGTGTGCTCTTGGAGAGGCTCCATGCTTGGACATTGCCCAGGGCTGGCTCAGTCAGAGCCTGCCCAGTCCTTCTGCCATGTCCCATTGCCTGCTCTCCCCGAGGGTGGGAGTGGGGCGGCAGGGTAGGCATGGTGGGGGGGCGGGGCACAGGACAGGTGCCAGCCTGGGGAACCTAAGGCCCTAGTACTGGGCCTACCCATATCCCAGGCAGGCTTTTGCTAAGTATTTATTTTTATCTTAATTTGTGTAACATTATTGGTGAGTTGATGTTGTTTCATATTTTGGAACTTTTATGTTTTTCTGTAAGATGTTTGAGTTTATAATAAAGAAAAAAAGTATTTAAAAAAAGCGGCGGCGACATGTGCACCGCTCAGAGGCTGCCTTCCTTTGCAAACAAAGGCAGCCTTTGAGTGGCAGAGAGGCACCCCGCAGCCCCCTTCACCGTCCTGGGCAGGCGAAAGAGGTGGTGCGCGGCAGCAATGTGCTCACCGCCGTGAGGGTTGGGGGTCTTTGGCTAGGGCAGCAGGACACATGGCCAGTGCATGAGAGTAGGCAAGGTTGGCTGTGGCCTGGGGTGCCAGCTCGCCTATGGGGCGGACCCTCCCCACCACTCTAGGCTGAGAGCAGCAGGACGGAGTGTCAGCAGCAGTCTCCACTGAACCTGGCTTCCCACCCAAGGGAAGCTGGGCTCAGAGGAGAATGCATTCTGCCCGGCTGCTCTCACCTTGAAAGTAAGAGCAGCCGAGCAGGGCATGTTCTTTTCCTCCAAGCTCGAAGGAGAAGCCTGCCCGGATGCTCTCGCCTTCATGCAAGAGCAGCTGTGTAGGGTGCCTTATTCTCCTCTGAGCTCAGCTTCCCTTGCAAGGAGAAAGAGACAGCATGTGGCAGCAATGTATGTACTGCCATGCAGGGGTGGGGGTCTTTACCTGGGGCAGCATCTCTCCCCTGCTCCAGGTTGTTGGTGACTCTGCCCACTTCTCCTCTCTCCTGAAATAAAACCGAGTTCCAACCAGACCCAAACCAAAGCCCATTTTGGGTGGTTTGTAGTGTATGCGAGACAGCAATGTCTTGACTGGGGTCTCAACCTTCCCTCCCCCCCCCCCCCCCCACCCATGGCAGGGCAATCTTAAGAGACAGCTCAATTTAACCTCCAACCTCTGGGAGGGGTGAGGACGTGCAGGCTTTCTTCCTCCTTTTGCAAATGTAGATGTAAAACTCTGCAAAAGGTGACAAGCCAATTTTTAAATGCGGAAGCATTTTGAATAATGCGAGTTTGTAGCGGTCGGATTCAGTACTCGCTAGATCTGAAGAAAAGCTGAATGCGGAAAGGGCCTTTGCCTTTTTCTTTCATTCTGTCTGTCTTCCTTCTCCTTTTTCTTTCTCTCACTCCTTCCCTCCGCCCTCTTTTTTCTCCCTCCCTTCTGTACTTCCTCTCATTCTTTCTCTGTATTTCTGTCTTTATTTTATTCTGGCTGCGATCACACTCACTAAACAGTGCACTTTCAATTAGGGTTGCCACATCCAGTTCAAGAAATATCTGGGGACTTTGGGGGTGGAGGCAGGAGCAAGGTTGTGACAAGCATAATTGAACTCCAAAGGGAGTTCTGGCCATCATGTTTAAAGGGACCACACACCTTTTAAATGCCTTTTGTCCATTGGAAATAAGGAAAGATAGGGGCATCTTCTTTTTGGGCTCATAGAATTGGACCCCCTGATCCAATATTTTTGAAACTTGGAGGGTGTTTTGAGGAGAGGCACTGGATGCTAAGCTGCAAATTTGATGCCTCTGCCTCAAAAACAACTCCCCTAGAGCCCCAGATACCTGTGGATCAATTCCCCATTATACCCTATGGGAATCAGTCTCCCTAGGGAATAATGGAGTGCCTAGCAGACATTTCTTCTCCCCCCCACTGGCTTTCTAATGACCCTGAAGCAGGGGGAGGGCGTCCAAACCAGGGGATCCCCTGCCCCCACCTGGGGATTGGCAACCCTACGTTCAATCCACTTCTAATGTACTTTCCAACTGGATTTTACTGTGTGAACTGGCAAAATCCAGATGGAAACATGTGTGATTGCAGGCTCTGTTTACCTTCCTTCGTTCCATTTCTCTTTCACTCTTTCCTCCCCTTATTTTTCCTGCCATTCGTTCTGTCTTTCTTTTTCTTTCATTCTGTTTGTCGATCTTCCTTCCTCCTTCCACTTTCACATTCACCACCCTCCTCCCGAATATTTTTCTAGGGCCCGTTGTATGTCTTTCTACAACTGACCTTACTGCTAGCCTAGACATAAATGTGGATTAAAGTCAGGGAGGCAGTGGTGTATGATCCTTCTGTCCCATGCAGTTTCAACTACCGTGTTTCCCCGAAAATAAGACACTGTCTTATATTTATTTTTTCTCAAGAAGACACACTAGGGCTTATTTTCAGGGGATGTCTAATACAACATAAGTATAATACAACAATCTACATTTATTAAAATACAGTGGGGCTGGTGATGTGTGAACTCCTTTCCCCTAGCCATTCGCGCGTGCGCAATAGGATGCCTGCGACCGCGGTTACCACCCGTGCACCCGCGCATGCACGAACGGCTAGGAGAAAGGAGTGATGTGGTTGCCACTCGCGCATTCGCACAAGTGCGAACGGCTCGGAGAAAGGAGTTGTAGCAGATAAAAGGTATTTCAGTCTTCCTTACTGCTCCGCGCCGAAATGCATGGCATGGCTATGCAGATACGCTGCATAGCCACGCCCATCACTAGGTCTTATTATAGGGGTAGGGCTTATATTTAACAAATGCATAGAAATCCTGCTAGGGCTTATTTTTTGGGTAGGTCTTATTTTCGGGGAAACAGGGTAGCAACAAACTTCTCATTCATCCTAAGACACTTTTCCCTCTCAATCAAATCCAGTCTTTAAAAAAAAAAATTTACAAGGTGTACCAGTGAGCTCCTATGCTGTGTTGGCAGGATTAATTTTCACTAGAGCTGCATGTGCCTGAAAAATTCTTTAAAAGGCTGATAAGTCCACGGCTTTTTTCTCAGTTTAACATTGAGTTAATTTACAGACTCTTGACCAGATCAGAAAAACGCAAAAGTTGCTGCTGTTTCTAAAATTAAGGAAGAGTAATGTTTACCCTGTGGCAACAGAAAAGCCCTGTGGTACTTTATCAGTGCAATCCTAAGGAGAGTTACTCCATTCTAAGCCCATTGAAACGAGTAGGCTTAGACTAGAGAAACTCTCCTTAGGATTGCACTGTAAAGACTACCAGATTTATGGTAGCAAAAGCTTTCATGAGTTTGAGCCATTTATCAGATGCATTAAATGAGAATCCAGTCAACAAGACTTTATGTAGGGAGAGTGTGACACATTTATGCATAAAATTATATCATGATCATTGATACCAGTTAATTTGCCTTCAGGGTACATTCTTCAACACAGTTGTATTTCTGTTAATTCAGAAGGAGGAATAAAAGCCAGTTTCTGATCAGTATTTCATATTAAGCATTTCATTCAGTATTTTTTAAAAAACTGCTGGAGTTGCATTTTGTCTATTAGTGTACATGTAATTGGAATAACAAGCCATTTGTGTCTTGTGACACAACACAATTCTGTCTTCTTCCAGAGCATCTTCAGGCAAAGGAGTGAACTTGAATGAGCCATATGAAAACTTACTGAAGGACAAAGGAGGACTCAAGGTGTCAGAAACTACAAACTTTGGAACACTCAAACTAGGAGAGAAGAAAAGCATGGAAGTCTGGATTGAGTAAATGGCTTGCTTTGTTACTGTTTAGATTTTTCCTCTTAACTATCCAAAGTCAATTTGAACCCTAAAACGTAATGTGCTTTTTCCTCAAAGTGAATTTGTGCTGTAATTACCTAGATTTTATTCGTCCAAGTGTATTTTTGGGGAATTGATATTTTAAAGATAGGACAGGTTGTGAAACTGACAGCATACCTTTTGCCAGTAACTGCTGCACTAGTTCCATGATGTTTGTGGGTGAGAGAGATAGCGTACCAGTGAGCTCTGGCTCAGGAGAAGAGGAGATTGAATTTATACCCTACTCTTCACCTGGAGTCTCAAAGCAGGTTACCTTCTTCTTTCACCTCCTCTCCTCACACCAGATATCCCGTGAGATAGATGGGGTTGAGTGAGCTCTCAGAGAACTGCTCTTGAGAGCACAGCTTTGAGAGAACTGTGGCTGATCCAAGGTCAGACCAGCAGGTGCATGCGGAGTAGTGGGGAATCAAACCCGATTCTCCCAGATTAGAGTCCGTGTATTTAACCACTACATCAAACTGGCTCACAAAAGCTCATGCTTTAAATAAATGTTATTAGTCTTTAAGGTACTACTGGATTTTGGTTTTAGATTCCCATAAGGCTAGGGAAAGAATGAAGCGGCTGGGCCAAAGCCAAAAGGATGCTTGGTTGTGGATGGGTCTGCAAAGAACAATACTGTATTGGAATGTGGAATGTAAGATCTATGAGTCTAGGTAAACTGGATGTGGTCAAACAAGAGATGGCAAGACTGAATATCAACATCTTGGGAATCAGTGAACTAAAATGGACAGGAATGGGTGAATTTAAGTCAGAGGGATCACTACATCTATTACTGTGGGCAAGAGTCCCGTAGAAGAAATGGTATGGCCTTTATACTTAACAAGAGAGTGAGGAAGGCAGTAATGGGATACAATCTCAAAAATGACAGAATGATCTTGGTCTGTATCCAAGGCAAACCATTCAGTATCACAGTAATCCAAGTCTATGCACCAACCACTGACGCGGAAGAGGCTGAAGTGGACCATTTCTATGAAGATCTACAACACCTTCTAGAATTAACACCAAAAAAAGATGTCCTCCTCATCATAGGGAACTGGAATGCCAAAATAGGAAGTCAAAAGGTAACCAGAATAACTGACAAGTTTGGCCTTGGAGAACAAAATGAAACCGGGCAAAGGCTAATAGAGTTTTGTCAAGAGAACAAGCTGGTCATAGCAAACACCCTCTTCCAATAACCTAAAAGGCTACTCTACACATAGACATCACCTGATGGGCAACACAGAAATCAGATTGATTGTATACTCTGCAGTCAAAGATGGAGAAACTCCTTACAGTCAGCAAAAACAAGACCTGGAGCTGACTGTAGCTCAGATCATGAGCTACTCATTGCAAAATTTAGGCTTAAACTGAAGAAAACTGGGAAAATCATCAGGCCATTCAGGTTTGACCTTGATCACATCCCTTATGAATATACAGTGGAGATGAAGAATAGGTTTAAAGAACTAGAGTTGATAGAGTGCCTGAAGAACTATGGACAGAGGTTTGTGACATTGTACAGAAGGCAGCAATCAGCGCCATCCCAAAGAAAAAGAAATGCAAGAAAGCAAAGCGGCTGTCTGATGAGGCTTTACAAATAGTTGAGGAAAGAAGAAAAGCGAAAGGCAAAGGTGAGAAGGAAATATTTACCCAACTGAATGCAGATTTCCAGAGAACAGCAAGGAGAGATAAGGTGGCCTTCCTGAAGGAACAATGCAAAGCAATAGAGGAAAATAATAGAATGGGAAGGACGAGAGATCTCTTCAAGAAAATTGGAGAAATCAAGGCAATGTTTTGTGCAAAGATGGCCATGATAAAGGACAAAAACGGTAGGGACATAACAGAAGCAGAGAAGAGATCAGGAAGAGATGGCAAGAATACACAGAAGAATTATACAAGAAGGATCTCAATGTCCTTGACAACCATGGCGGTGAAATCGCTGACCTCGAGCCAGACATTCTGGAGTGGCAATACTATAATGAGAATAAAACATAAACAGTATAAAATATAATTTCCTCCCCAAAACACTGATTAAATTCCAGAACCAAGGCGTTCAGTTGGGTATTCCCCTTAAGAATTGCTTCCGGAGACTTATGGCTCGCGAAGCAAATTTTGCCACACATAAAGTGGTTCCTTTGTTCCTATCAGCCAATAATCTGTCTAGCTGAAATCTAGTATTTCTTCCAGGGACACTGGCACAGATCGGGAGTATATAATCGGCCCTAATATGCTGATATAATTTACATTGGAATAATACATGCTCCCTATCTTCCGGTTTATTGTCCCCACAAATACACAGTCTCTCCTCGTATAATTGTCCTGTGTATCTGCCTTCAATAATAGCTGACGGTAACATATCAAATCTGAGAAGAGTAAATGCTCTCCTATACTCTGCTTTGTCAAGATTTTGCAAGTATGGCATCAGTGTTATTTTATGTAACTCCTCTATTCCTGGTAAATAGCCTTTAAGCTGATTCAGATCATGCTGTCTTTCAACATCCAAGATCCTCTGTTTAAGAAAGGGTTTAACCAGATTATGCTCCATATTGAGCAAAAATTGTTTAGATAGTCCATAATAGCCCAACTTGGACTCCATTTCTCTGATCCACAGAGGAACAAATGAATCTCTTACTATCAGCCCCGCCAAACTGGTGGGCTGAATCATTAGTTTGTACCAGTAGAGAATAGCAGCAATCCACAATCTTACTTTCACTGTAACCATACCCGTTTCTACTCTGATAAGTGAGTTGGGAGCACATGGAGGGACTTGTAGTATATGCCTAAGGAATTTAGATTGCACTTTCTCCGCTAACTGCCAGAGATGCTGATATGGTGTTATATTCAAAGGTGCCCCATATAACATTTGGGCGAGGGCCTTGGCCTTAAAGACCTTGAGTGTGAAGTCAAATGGGCCTTAGAAAGCATTACTAACAACAAAGCAAGCGGAAATGACGGTATCCCAGTTGAGCTAATCAGAGTCCTAAAAGATGATGCTGTTAAAGTGATGCACACATTATGTCAGTAAATTTGGAAAACGCAATAGTGGCCACAGGATTGGGAAGGTCAGTTTATATTCCAGTCCCAAAGAAGGGTAATGCCAAGGAATGTTCAAACTATCACACCATTGCACTCAATTCACATGCCCGGAAGGTCATGTTAAAGATCCTACAAGCTAGGCTTCAGCAATATGTAGATCAGGACCTACCAGAAGTTCAAGCTGGGTTTTGGAGAGGTAGAGGAGCTAGAGATCAAATTGCCAACATTCGCTGGAGTATGGAGAAAGCACGGGAGTATCAGAAAAATATCTATTTCTGCTACACTGACTACACTAAAGCCTTTGATTGTGTGGATCACTACAAACCGTGGCAAGTCCTTAAAGAGATGGGAGTACCAGCCCACCTCACATATCTCCTGAGAAATCTATATAAGGGGTCAAGAAGCAACTGTCAGAATGGGATATGGAGCAACTGATTGGTTTAGAATAGGAAAAGGAGTTCGACAAGGATCTATATTGTCACCCTGCTTAATTAATTGATATGCAGAATACATCATACGGAATGCCGGCCTGGATGAAGCACAAACCGGAATTAAGATTGCCAGGAAAAACATCAACAACCTCAGATATGCAGATGACACCACTCTAATGGCAGAAAGTGAGGAGGACCTAAAGAACCTCTTGTTGAGGGTGAAAGAGGAGAGCAGAAAAGTAGGCTTGAAACTTAACATTAAAAAAAAAATAAGATCATGGCATCCGGCCCCATCACACCTCAGCAAATAGAAGGGGAAGACATAGAAGCAGTGACAGACTTCATATTTCTGGGATCCAGATGGTGACTGTAGCCATGAAATTAAAAGACCTAGGCAGTATAATAAAAAGTAGAGACACCCTGCCAACAAAAGTCCATATAGTCGAAGCAATGGTATTCCTAGTAATAATGTATGGCTGTGAGAGTTGGACCATAAGGCCGAGCGCAGAAGAATAGATGCTTTTTAGCTGTGGAGCTGGAGAAGAATCTTGAGAGTCCCTTGGACTGCAAGAAGATCAAATCAGTCGGTCCTAAGGGAAATCAACCCAGACTGTTCCCTGGTAGGTCAAATGCTGAAGCTCAAATACTTTGGCCACCAAATGAGAAGAGAGCACTCGCTGGAGAAGACCCTGATGCTGGGAAAGACAGAAGGCAAAAGAAGAAGGGGACGGCAAAAAGATGAGATGGCTGGACAGCGTTACTAATGTAACTAACACGAGTTTGAGCAGACTTTGGAGAATGGTAGAAGACAGGAGGGCCTGGCGTGACTTTGTCCATGGGGTCGCAAAGAGTCAGACTCGACTGAGTGACTGAACAACAGCAACAAGGCTAGTTGAATTTTGTCTGATGAAGCTAAGCAGGGTCAACCATAGTTAATATTTAGTTGAGGGGGGCAGAGCAGCTGTCGATGAGGAAGCAGGCATTATCTTGTCCTGGCAGCAGTTACTAAGAAGTGATTACAAATGAAATAGGAACCTTGTTGTAGTAAGGGCTTATTACATTTTGCTTGCGTGTAGTTTAACATTAGCGTGATACTTGAATATGTTGTTAGTATGCAGAAAGCTGTAGAAAGACAGCATATGGAGATGACACAATGTTATCAACATGTAACCCAAACTGGGTGTTCTTTATTCACACTATTATATATTTATTAAGATATATTCTTCTATCTTTGGGATAATGTCTGTATTCTATTAAAGTGTTGTTTTGTGTAACCATCAGCTCAAATCTGAAATGCCGCCAAAATCTTGACCGTATATCATTGATGGCTTGGGACAAACACAGTTTCCGATGTGGTTGAATTCCTCCTAGCCCATTAATTTAAGCATGGTTCTAATATCTTATACTTGTTTATTATTTAATTTTTAACTGTTTGTGTTACTTCAAGCATCTGTTGGGATACAAATTACTGGGGGGAAGAAACGGAATGACCATCTTGTACCTTGATTTTTTTTAAAGCCAAAAACTAAGCACCAACACATTAATTAATGTTATCGTTTTAGAATTTTAATACAATTTTAATTAAACTGTTAAATTATTATCGTTAACATTGTACAATGTATATATTGACCTGTGTTGTTAGCCGCCCTGAGCCTGCCTCGGCGGGGAGGGCGGGATATAAATAAAATCGATGATGATGAATTGATGATGATTAGGTCTCACTGTTCCCTTTTTAGGAATAAAGGACAAATAGCACACAGTTTAATTAGCTGCAAATTAGGTGGCTGGGAAAAGGAGAAACAGTTTTGTCTTCAGATGCCAAGAGAAGACCCCAAGAATTCTTCAGCATCTGTAACATCAGCCATTACACCAAGTAAATATATATATATATGAACATCTTAAACATGACAAATGGCTGTGTCTCTTCTGTTCCTAAGGAACCCCCTGCATGTCAGACTTAATTTGGCTTAATTTGATATATCTTTCTGTAGAAGAAGATCTAAAGAAAACTGAAGACCGGGACAAGCCCAGTATTGAAAGACATGAAAAACTAAGCAATGAGAAAGAGAATATAGAAGGAAGAACAATGCCTAGTACAGAGGTCTGTCTGCTTCCTGGTACAAAGACTTGTATAATGATTTTATGCACAGCAAAGTAAGTGTACTGTGTAATTAGTATAAATGTTTTTGCAAAGTAAATAGATTGTGACCCGCTGTGTGGGTGGCCAGAACGAACTGCTAAAGGGACTTGGGAGTGGAGCATGCGCAGCAAAAGGACCGTTGCACAAATCTGCAGTTTGATATAGTTTGAGCGCTTAATGCTCGACTAAAATTGATTAATAAGTGGTTTATTTAGGGAAGTAGTCACCCAGGAAGAAAATCTAGCTGCAGAATTACGTACTTATCGTTTATAAGTGGCTTAAAACAGCACAACCGGTTCAGACTGTGCAGCTTGAACCAAAACTTTATTCCCAACTTACAGTCCAGGTTTGTGCGGAGCAACACAATGCCAGTCACTTAAGACAGGGGTGTCAAACTCATTTGTGATGAGGGCCAGATCTGACATAAATGAGACCTTGTCAGGCCGGGCCATGCGTGTCATCCAGTGCAATGCCAGGTAGTAGACACACAAACTTTACAAAGGACGCAAACACAATTAAAGACGTTGTTTTTTACTTTAAAAACAAACCTGCTTAAAACATAAAACATAACAATTATAAAATTAACAATAAAACACATTTGGAAGCCCTTCCCTCTCCCCCCCCCCCCCAATCAAAGCAAAGCAACCAACAAGCATAGCAAAGGGTCCTTTCTCACCCGTTTCTTGATACTGCAAGGCAGGAAAGAGGCAGCCCCCAACTTCATGGCAGTCGCTATGGGCCTTGACCTTCTGCAACAGGCTGCCGTAGGGCTACCAATCCCCAGTTGGAGGCAGGAGACCCCCCAGTTTGGAGGCCCTCCCCCTGCTTCAGGGTCATCATAAAGTGGGGTGGAGGAAATATCTGCAGGGCACTCTCATTATTCCCTATGGGGACTGATTTCCATAGCTATAATGAAGAATTGATCTGTGGGTATCTGGGGCTCTGGAGGGGCTGGTTTTTGAGGTAAAGGCACCAAATTTTCAGCACAGCATCCAATGCCTCTCCTCAAAACATCCGCCATGTTTCAGAAGGATTGGACCAGGGGGTCCAATTCTGTGTGCCCCAAAAGAAGGTACCCCTATCCTTCATTATCTCCAATTAAGATAAGGCATTTAAAAGGTGTGTGGTCCCTTTAAAAGTGATGACCAGAACTCCCTTCAGAGTTCAATCATGGTTGTCACACCTTTGCTCCTCGCTCCACCCCTACTGTATCCTGGCTCTACCCCCAAAGTCCCCAGATATTTCTTGAACTGGCTTAAAATAGCACAACAGGTTCAGACTGTGCAGCTTGAACCAAAACTGTCTCCTTCCCCCTGCTCAATCTGCACACCTTGCAGTTCATCTCCTTCAGCCTCCTCTGTCCTACCCAAACAACAAAAGGCCTTGTGTGCCCAACCCCTCACAGCTTGAACTTTGTGTGGCTGCTGATGTCTCCCCAAACAGCTCCTCTGGCCAAGGCCCTTCCAACCTTATCCGTGGCTCTGTGCCAATTGTCTACTCCCTCCCCCAGCCCAAAGTGCGCCCCGGCGAGCCCAGGGCTGGGTAGCTGTTCATGGGACCCAGGCCTTTCCGCCCTTCTCCAAAGCTCTGTACCAGTTGTCTGCTCCCAACCCCAGCCTGAAGTGCGCCCCGCCACCACCCAAACACCTCGGCGAGCTCAGGGCTTGGCAGCTGCTGGTGCGGCCAAGGCCCTTCCGGTCTCCTCCACTGCTCTGTGCCGGTTGTCTGCTCCCTCCCCCAGCCCAAAGTGCGCCCTGCCGCCGCCCAAACACCTTGGCGAGGCCAGGGCAGGGAGCTGCTCATGGGGCCGAGGCCCTTCAGACCTCCTTCGTGGCTCAGTGCCAGCTAGCTGCTCCCTCCCCTGGCCCGAACACCCTACCTCAATGAGGTGAGCAGCAGGAATTGAGCAGCCTGATTGCTTGAGCTGTGCCCGAGGCTCCATCTTTCCGCCTGTCCCTACTACAGCCCGCCCGTCCCTGTTGCCACCAACCCAAATGGGTACGTTCGTTTTGAAAAGAAAATATATTTGCTTACACTTATCAGGAAGTCAACTTTAGGTAGGACTCAGTGACATAAGGTATCAGTTCCCCTGTAGAAAGAACGGGGGCTCGATAAAACAGAATGGAGGCTGGAAGGCAAAAAAGACCAGTGGGGTCATGTGACTCTATTAGTCACATGAGGCAGTTCAGGCAGGATAGAGTAGCCGACCTGATTACTCGGGGGGGGGGGGGCTGTGGTCTACCCGCAGGCCGGATTGGGGCCCATGGCGGGCCGGTTTGGGCCTGCGGGCCGGACATTTGACACTCTTGGCTTAAGGCACCTACATTTCCATGATGAAGTAGACCATTGATCAAGTCAGGAAATGTTCAATGGAATGCCATGTGTTTAGAGAGAGATGTGTGAGCAAGCACAGCATTTTCGTGCCCGCTTGGATTCAACTGCAGTTCGTTGAACTATCTGACCGTAGCCATATAAGCTTTGCAACAGTTGAACTAGTTGTCCTTCAGACAGCTTATTTGAATTTAAAACAAGTGCTGATACTTATTTTTTTTTAAAAGGTACTTGAAGGGGGATTTTTTTTTTAATGACGCAGGGGCGTCACAGATGTATTCCGTGGGCCACAGCCGTCCCATGCAGGACTTAAATCGGCCTCCCCAAGCAACTTTGTCGTCCTGCTTCCTTTCCAGGGCTGCTACTGCAGCCATACCAAAACTGGCTTTTCACCAGCTCCCTCGGTGACTTCTCACTTCCTGTTTCCGGCCTGCCTCCCTTCCTCTCCCTTCTCTCACTCACACATGCACGCACACACAGAGCTCCGTGGTTGCTTTCTGCTTGGTATGGGAGAGAGATGAAGACAAGTCACTCACACAGAATACACGCAGCTTCTGCTTTCTTCTTCGGGGCTGCTGCTACTCTTTTGGTGGGGGGGGGGGAGGAAAGAGAAAAAACAGCTTTAAAACTAACAGCATTTATTCCAGGAAAAAGCTTTTGCGTGCAAACACATTTCTCCTCTCCTCCTCCTCCTTCTGAGGGGTGGGTTTCATTTTTTTTTAAAGGGTGGGTCGTTAAAGCGATCAAGTTTGATCCTACTTCTTGAGGGAGGCTTCCACTTTTAACCTGCACCCCCCCCCCAAAAAAAAACCCTTCCTGATTCATTTTGCAAAAAAAGGGAAGGAGAGAGCGCCAATCCAGTGGACTAAAAAGTTTTCAGTGGCTTTTATGAGGCTTTCGATGTCTGTGCATTTGTTGATGCAAAAAGGGGGTGGGGAGGAGAGGAGAGAGAGATTCCTCTTAGTCTTGCTCTTCGGCCATTCAGCTTCCCAATGCATTTTGCACCCGCTGAATTCTGTGCAATTGGAATAATATTTTGGAGAGGTCACGGTTGGGGGAGGTGGTGTTTGTGTGTGGTTTGATTGGGGAGGAGGATAAGGAGGGAGGTTCCTGGAGATAGCATTGCCTACCAGAAAATGCTGATTCCCCCAGTGAAAGTAAAACATTCGCTGGGGAAGTTGCAGTGGCATGGAGGCTGTGTGGAGGAGTTTAAGTTGCTTTCACTTTGCAAGCGGCAAGATTTCTTTTGGGGAGGTGGGAACAAGCTAGAGGAAGGAGACTATCTTCCTCTCAGCCAGGAAGCCAGAGTATGGAAGCCTGCAACTTTGGAAGAGAAGGTGCTAGCTATAGAGAGGTGCTGGTGGTGGTGAAGAAAACTGTTTATTATTGGAAGGATCACTTCAGCAGTGGTTCCCTCCTCCCCAAAAAATCTCCTATTCCACACACCTCCATTTAGAGGTGTTCTCTTGCTTGATATCTATAGGTTTCTTAATGTAAATCCTACAAATGACTTTGCTTCTTTTCCAGAAATGGGCGGGGGGGGGGGGGCCTAAATAAATTTTATTTATTTATTTATTTATTTTCGTAGATTTATAGGCTGCCCTTTCCCATAGTGGGCTCAGGGCGGCTTCCAACACGTTAAAACAGTCAAATCAATTTAAAACAGTTTAAAAATTAAAACAATTATGCCATAACTCACAATTAGATAGGGCGGCAAAGATGGTATTAGCAGATCAATTCGGCTTGCTTGTCCCAACCTAGATGAGCCATTCTCCCACAGTTGATGCTCATACGTGAAAAAATTGGGGGGGGGGGGTGATTCTTAAATGGGCATGGATCAAGTTTTAGATGAGAGAAAGACAAGAAAGGCTTTTTTAAACATGCTTGTAGATACACATTTGGCTGAGTGCAGGGGAATGAAATTCTCTCCTGCTTCCTACTCTGTATCACTACTTAGATCTTCTTTGTGGTCTCTGTGCTTCACACCCATGGAATGAAGCACCAATGCCTATCCCCGATCTGGGATTTTGACATGCCTGCATCCCGTGAGAATGCGCAGAAGCCCCACCGCGCATGCTCCTGGGACGGCACGGAGATCCCACCAGTTCCTTTTTGACCGCCGCGTCGGACAGTCATGTTTCGGCTTCTCCGGTCGGTACTTACCCTTTTCTGCCTTTCCGGGTGTTTTTTCTGGTGTTTTTCTTTCTTCTTCCTTCCTAAAAAAAAAGAGAGAGATTGTTAGTGTTTTTCCGGCCCTTCGGGGGGCCCTCCCCTACTCCCCACCACCTTCCCGAACTTTTCCTATGGCAAAGTGCTGGGGTTTTTTCAAGCGCTGTCATCAGTGCAGGAGTAAAATTCCACCCCCGGTCGGACATTCCCTCTGGGAGAGAGACATAGAGTGGAATCCTGTTGTGAGGGAGCCGGTCAGAGGCTTTACTTGGGAGGGCAACCACTTTAAATTTCTCCCCGGTCATATCCCCTCAGTCCCTGTGTCAGACTCACAGAAATCCTGTCAGAACCCTTAATAATTGGCATCAGACAGTTTTAAAGGCAAAAACCACAAAATATTTACTAGGTAACAAAAGGCGAGGAGGGGGATGAAATAATATTGATTATAACTGTTCAGTATTAAAAGGCAAATCAGTTGGCAGCTGGTTAGCAGAATAGAATAATTACAGAGAGTAGAGATTTTTCAGGCTGAGGTAAAAATAGAACAAGACTTCGGCAGAAACAATAAACCAGGCTGGTTTCAGAGTCCCGCTAGACTCTACTTCACACAGGCTGTCTGTGCCTTCTGGGCACTCAGAATGCTGTTTCTTCAGATATTTTACCCTAACTTAGGCAGTGCCAAATCATATAAATAACAAACTTCAATCACTCTTCCACACACACATAGAGAACTCCTGACTGGTGTCAGTATTCTCCCTCACAGACCCTTTCACACTAGCTATCTTCCAGGACTCGCACCCCTCAATACCGATGCGTCTCAGCCCCACAGCTAGTCCTCTGGTCCGAGTCTTGGGTACCTCTGCTGACCCCCCAGAATCCAGTTCTCCCCTCAGTGTGTAATTGTGTGATCTAGTTTGTACTTGGAGATTACCTGATGCGCTGGCAAAATCTCCCTCAGAAAGTTTCAAACTGTCTGAAAACTCCCTTTTCCAGACAGAGTCCACTCAGCTCTGTCTGCCACAAGGAGCCCAGCCGCTCTCAGCCCCTCGTCCAGTTGGTTTTACAACTGCCCGGCCTAAGCCCACTGTCTTCACTTCAAACTGGTATTCTGAAGACTTCTCTCGAAAACCCCCTGGCTAAGACTAAAAATCCTGAGGAGATTTTCTGCTGAGCAAACCTCCAAAGGATATTTTTCCGTTGCTTGGGCAACATTCCAGCCAATCGCTGCAAGCCTATTTCTCAGCTACTCAGGCTAAGGGCCTGAGTCTGTCATACCTGTCATCACTGCTCCAAATTTTTGAAGAAGACCAGGAAAAACAGTGGCTAGGCTTTCAACAGCCCTCCTCACGTTGGCCCTAACTCCACAGATGTTGGCCTCAACGTTGGCAGCGGCTGTGGCAGCCACCACAACATCGCCATCGACAACGACTCGATCGACTCAGCCTTTCAACACCGACCACCCCCCAAGCGCATGGGCTCTGTGTCAGCTTCCAAATCTTCTAACGCGGCAAAGAAAGCCAGAGAGGAGGGAGCCCATCATTCCCAGGAGCCGAAGAAATGGAAGAAGGAAAAGTGCAAATACTCGGAACGACACACTCCTTCTCCGCTGCCGAAGAGGCCCTCGGACCCGATGATCAGGCAACCAAAACAGCTTCTTGCCTCACTGGCACGATCGAAAAGCCCTTTGGGACCGAGTGATACACAACCCATTTCGCTCTCAGACTTTGACCCCGAAATCGATCTCACACAGCGATCGGTTTCTTCAAAGGCTGCATCGTGCTGGGGCAACAATTCTACCTTACCATCGGAGACCGACACCCCGCATCCAAAAGACAAATCGGCGCCAGTCGTCCAACACACCGAGCAGCAGAATAGAGGACAGGAGCAGCCTGATCACTTTCACCGCCTGCCACCATCACCGAATTGGGACCCGCGGCCTTTGCCTTTTCCATATCAGTCACCGTATCCATGGTACGCCGGCCTTGGCCTTTTCCATATCAGTCTCTGTATCCATGGTACCCCCTCGCAATCGTGAATGGGATCAGTGTTCAGAAGCTTCCCATCGGTCCAGAGTTTCTCATCACTCACCCACGACCAAACTCTGTCATAGTTGCATCTTCCTCAAAGGCCAAGAAAACGCACTCCACACCTCCTTATAAGGAGGATAAGAGACTGGACAGTTTTGGCAGACGCGTCTACTCTGCTGGTGCCCTAAGCATTAAAATCTTGAACTACTCTGCTTGTATGGCCAAGTATCAGTACTCCCTGTGGGAGCAGCTTTCTCTGATCTTAGCTTCCTTACCTGATGAGAAGCGGGCCTTGGCTAAGAAACTGCAGAAGGAAGGTCTGCTTCTAGCGAAACAACAACTGACAGTGTCGAGGCATATAGTGGATACCGCGGCTAAGACCTTAACGTTTGCAGTTACCTTAAGATGGCAGTCCTGGCTCAGATCCACGGCATTGCACTTGGACATGAGATCTTGGGTGGAGGACCTCCGGCTTGAAGAAGGACTATTTAGTTCGACCACAGTCTCAGTCCTTCAAGAAATGGATAAGAGCATTAAAACCTCTCAGAACTTGGGAGTCCCATCCACGTCTCGTCCCAATAGACCTCGTCCAGGTTCCAGACAGTGGTCTAAGAAGCCATACCTCTCCAAGTTACCGGAAAGGTCATGGAAGCCATGCACTCCACAACACGATAATAAGAGCCCGTACTCTTCAGGGAGTAAATCGAAATTTACCTCTTCAATTCCACACCCTTCTAAACCCAAGGGCTCCAGAAACCCTAAACAGAGTGTTTGACTTTGGCCTTCAGGCCATCCACCCTTCCCCCCCCCTCCTCTGGCCCTACCCGCCTCCACAGTTTTCTGCTAGCATGGAGGCAGATTACCACCGACAGATGGGTTTTGTCTATAATAGAGGAGGGTTATGCGATAGAATTTGTTCAGCTTCCCCCATGTTCAAAATTGGTAATCACTTACCCTACACAGGTTCTACTAGAGGAAGTACAGAACCTCTTAAGCAAGCAGGCGTTAGAACTAGTCCCATCTCATCTCAGAGGACAGGGATTCTACTCCCGGTATTTCGCAGTCCCCAAGAGGGACAGTGAGCTCCACCCAATTATGGATCTGAGGGACCTGAACATCTTCATATCCTACTAGAAGTTCAGAATGCTCATGTTGCATAATATTCTGCCACTGATCAAGGAAGGGGACTGAATGGCCACGTTGGATTTGAAGGATGCATACTTCCACATCAGCATCCTACCTGGCCACAGGGAATTTCTCTGGTTTGCAGTAGGTCAAAACCACTATCAATACAAGGCCCTCCCGTTTGGACTTTCTACGCCCCCCAGGGTTTTCACAAAGACAATGGTGGTTGTAGCTGCCTACCTGCGCCTCCAGGGCGTGGTTGTCTACCCATACATAGAAGACTGGCTGGTCATTGTCAGCTCCAGGTCTCAGCTTCTCACTCATCTTCAACTGACTCTAAGGCTGTTGCAAGATCTAGACCTGCAGGTGAATACAATAAAGTCACATCTGACACTCTCGAGAAGAGTACAGTTCATCGGGGCAATTTTGGATACCACCCTACACTTGGCTATACTTCCGGAGGGCAGGCCCTCGGACATTATAGCTCTGATTTCCCGTCTGCAATCTCAGAAGATGGGGATGATGCTGCAAATCCAGCATCTCTTAGAACTGATGGCGGCTACAACAAACGTCCTCCCATTTTCAAAGTTGCTGATGAGGGTCTTACAATTGTGGTTCCTCAAGCACTTCAATCCATTGGTGGACTCTCGAAGGAGATCTCTACCCATTCCCACACTGGTTCTTCGCTCACTGGACTGGTGGAAAGTGAGAGACAACCTTTGCCAAGGGGCCCCGTTTCAGCTGCTGTCCCCTTCAGAGATGGTTGTGACGGGCGCCTTTCTGTGGGGGTGGGGTGTGCACTTGGGCGAAATGAACATTGGAGGTCCCTGGATCCCGTCCTTTGCTCAGCATCACATAAACTACTTGGAGCTGATGGCAATCAAGCTGGCAATCAGCTCGTTCAGGCCCTTACTAGAAAATCAAACAGTAGCAGTTCTGAAAGACAACATGACTGCCATGAGCTATGTTAATCGGCAAGGAGGTACAGTGTCATGGAAGCTGTGCGCACTGGCCATGAGTCTATGGGAGGATTGCATTTGGGCAAAGAAGAAGAAGAAGATATTGGATTTATATCCCGCCCTCCATTCCGAAGAGTCTCAGAGCGGTTCACAATCTCCTTTACCTTCCTCCCCCACAACAGACACCCTGTGAGGTGGGTGGGGCTGGAGAGGGCTCTCACAGCAGCTGCCTTTTCATGGACAACCTCTGCCAGAGCTATGGCTGACCCAAGGCCATGCTAGCAGGTGCAAGTGGAGGAGTGGGGAATCAAACCCGGTTCTCCCAGATAAGAGTCCGCACACTTAACCACTACACCAAACTGGCTCTCTTTGTGGTAGCCATAGACTTGCTGGGAGAGCTCAATGTGTAGGCGGACTCTTTAAGCAGGGGGGCAGCAGCCCCTCACGGGTGGGAGATGAACTGGAGATACCTCCTGTCTTCAATCGCTGGGGACAACCATCGATGCTTTTGCCTCAGTGGAGAATCGCAAGTGCAACCGGTATTGCTCCAGAGGGGGGAAGGGGCTTGGATCCCTAGGGGACGGCCTACTGCTACCATGGGCAGGCAGATTCCTGTACCTCTTTCCCCCGCTACCTCTCCTCACCAGGGTACTTCACAAGCTGATGAGGGAGAGACCGGAATGCATCTTGATCACTCCCTGGTGGCCTAGACAGAACTGGTTTCCAATCCTCCAGGCAATGGGGAAGGATCAGTACCTCATGTTTCCTCCAGAACCAGACCTCCTGCTAGCTCAAGGGGGCTCTCTGTTTCATCAAGACATACCCCATCTGAAGCTGACAGCCTGGAGGAACAGCTTCCAGCTTTCTCCGGCAGAATCAGACATGTATTGCTGAATAGTAGAAAGCTTTCAACTCACCGCTCTTATAGCAGCAAATGGTCTAAGTTTACTGCCTTCTTAAGAGAGTGGGGCATGCCAGCTCACAGTGCAGGACTAGAACTGGTCTTTGAGTTTCTGTTAACCTTAGTGGATGCTGGCTCAACCACTCCTCCATCAGAGTTTATTTGGCAGCCATCTCGGCGCACCATGATCTGGTGGAGGGCAAGTCAGTGTTCACGCCCAAGCACACAAAACGTTTCCTGAAGGGTTTGCTTAGGTTATACCCTCCTTCAAGGGCAACCCCTTTCTCCTGGGACCTGCCATTAGTGCTGGACCGGCTCACGAGATGGCCCTCTAGCTATGTGTCCATTCCATCTTCTCTCATGGAAGACCTCCCTGTTGATCGCCATCACTTCAGCTAGGAGAGCGGGAGAGTTGGTAGCTCTCCGTTGTGACCCTCCTTACATCACTTTTCATGCTGACAGAGTGTCTCTGGCACCGGATGTTTCCTTCATCCCTAAGGTGGTGTCAAGCTTTCATCTGGATTTGGAGGTTGTTCTTCCCACACTCTACCCCTCTCCCTCTTCAGCAGAGGAGAGGTGGCTGCACTCCCTCGATGTTAAGCGAGCAATACTCTTCTACCTACATCGCACAAAGTGCTTTTGCCGGGACCCCAACCTTTTTGTCTCTTATGCGCCTCCGCAGTTGGGGTGCAAAATATCGGCTCAGGGACTTTGCAAATGGATCTCAGAGGCAATCAAGCTGTGTTACCTTTTGGCAAAGCGGCCTTTGCCGGGACCCATCCGTGCCCATTCTACCAGGGTGAGGGCCACTTTGACTGCCTTTTTTAGAGGTGCTTCCTTAGCTGACATCTGTAAAGCAGCTACGTGGGCGTCTCCTCACGCTTTCATGAGACATTACGCCCTCGATGTCAGGAGGCATCATAAAGCGCAGCTGGGCAATTTGGTTCTTCAATCTGTTCATTTAGCGTGAACGACAGCTCCCGCCTCCAGGTAAGCCTAGCTTGCTAATCTCCCATGGGTGTGAAGCACAGAGACCACGAAGAAGATATACAGGTGGCTTACCTGTAACTGATGATCTTCGAGTGGTCATCTGTGCATTCACACCACCTGCCCTCCTTCCCCTCTGCTGCTGGTCACTTTCTTTTTGACTGGCTGCGGTCAGAAGGAGCTGGTGGGATCTCTGTGCCATCCCGGGAGCATGGGCGGTGGGGCTTCTGCGCATGCTCACAGGACGCAGGCGCATCAAAATCCCGGGACTTGGGTACTGCCGATCAGGGATCGGTGCTAGTGTTTCATCCCATGGGTGTGAATGCACAGATGACCACTCGAAGATCATCAGTTACAGGTAAGCAACCAGTATTTCTTGTGACCCTTTTTACACACCCAGGGAAATGCTGATTGCCACTTTGGGGTCTTGCAGCAATTTTTTTCCCCAGCAGTTTGGCCAGGGATCCTGGAGGGTTTTTGCCATCTTCTGGGCATAAAGCAGGGGTCACTGGGGATGAGAGGGGGGAGTTATTTGTGAATTTCCTACATTGCGCAGGAGGTTGGACTAGATGACGCTGGGGGACCCTTCCAACTCCTCGATTCTGTGATTCCCAGGGGTTGCTGCTGCCTCCCGTCTCATTTCCAGTGCTGGTATCTATGCCTGCTATCCCTCTGCTTACCATACCTAATCTAATCAAGCTGCTATTGTCATTCATCTGCCATTCATTATCTGGAATCACCTTTATCGCGTTTATATCTCCTTTCTATAGCAGTCCATGAGCAAGATACCTAGATGCTCTGCTCTCTGACCATCAAGGCCTTTCTGACAATGCCAAGGCCCGCTTTTTACTTCACGGGAAACACAACTTTGTCACTACTCACGTTGCTTGCTTTTTACAGGTTGCGATCCAAATCAGAGAGGCGTTTACTCATGCATAGCCCACAGCTATTTTATGTCATTTAACTTTTGCTGGTTTTTTAAGGTTTTATTATATTCTATAGTGTTACTGTTGGTTTTAAAGTATACTGTACTCTTCTATCAATGTTAATAAAGGTCTATGGTATGGTATGGTATATCTCCAGTACCTGATATTGCATTTTACGGCACACGCGACCTGGCACAACAAAGTGACATTTGCTGTATTTTTTGCTCCATAAGACGCACTTCCCCCCCCCCAAAAAAAGTGGGGGGGGGAGTGTGTGCGTCTTAAGGAGCGAATACTGCAAGAAATTCACACAAACGCCTCTAAATTCACACAAACACCTCTAAATTCACACAGACGCCTCTAAAAACTAGGTGCGTCTTATGGTCAGGTGCGACTTATAGAGCGAAAAATATGGGTATGTCATATCCAGCCCTTGTAACAAATGAGCTCAACGCTTCTGAGCGAAAGGCACCATGTTGGCGCTGCTATTTCCTCTGGCTGTGCTTGCTACAACGGGCAGCTTCCTCTGACTTGGCTACGGTTCCAGTGATGGCAGACCCTTGGGGTAGCAATTATGTAACTCACCACTTGAACACACGCCTGGGTTCATTAGTTGGAGAGTCTTGCCTCCCCTTTGTATTTTTACAGATAGCTGCCTCAAACAGTCTTCTTGAGGGGCAACTAATGTGACTGATAACTAGCCCTAAGCACATCCTTTTAGACACAGTAGTGGTTTGGCATGTTTTTCTTAAATCTCTCACTGCGAGAAGCAAACTTGCACCTATTGTTCCTCTCTGCCAATCAACTATCTAGTCCTTACTTTGCACTTTAAGCTTGTTGTTTATAAAACACCGATCGAGTACTCTTTACTTGTCTTTCTTGCTTGGAGCGTGTCTTTTTTTTTAACTCGCATAATAATAGCTGTTCCTGTAAATCTTTTTCATGCAAAGCTTTAATGATATTCTTACCTTTGCTTTATTTCCTTGAAGAAACCCTGGTCGCTGTCGAGAACTGCTGCTGCTCTGTTTTTCTGACTGCATTATTGGGCGCTACATTGAAGTAACTATAGTAACTGAGGAAGAGTTGCAAATAGCAGCTAGCAAGCCTTTTTGCCCGAGAAAACCTCAGATTACGCCAGAGCTCCAGTACCCAAAGACAGTTGTGGCTTTACCAGAAGAAAAAAGGTACCGTGCGTTGCAGTAGGATGACCAGCTTTAAGAAAAACGATTGGTTTTTAATGAAATTTCTAATTAAATCTAGAGCCTTGTTTTAAAAGTCTATTCATAGAATATCCTTTCAGTACAGAGACGGACATTTACAGAAGATGGTACAATTATAGATGTCTTAAGTTGAGGCAAATACTTAGCGCTTGCATAAAAGGAAAAGAATTTAAATGTGTAAAGCTAGTGCCAAGGTGGTACGAGCAGCCATTGGGATTTCCGAGATTATGTTAGTATGGGGGAGGGGTCTGCACTAGTAACATGGGAGCGGTGTAAAGGTTGTATGCAGTACTCAAAGAGCTGTTACTTCAGAAGGTGAGAAAGTGTCTCTCTAATTAGACTGGTTGCCCAGCTGCACCTAATCAGGGCCAAACTGGATGTGATGTTTTTAGACACTTCCGGTTTGGATTCCCTGCAACGGCGCGCATGCAGCTTTGCAGTGCAGCAAAAAACTACCTCCTATGGGATCATTTTGACTTAGGGGAAAGTTACGTCACAGTTCTGAGCCAAATCAAGCCCCCGTGGTGTTTTAAAAATAAATCCCTTGCAGTTGCTGTGTGACTGTGGGGAAAAGAGTTTGGTGTGGGAAAACCAGGCCCAACAAATGAAAAATTATCCCGTCTAATTTGGGCCAAATTTGAGCAGGTTTTGTCTCCTTACAGCTTATGCGAGTAAAATAGCAACGAAGCAACTTGACGGATGCATGTTTGTTGTTCAGACTGCCAGCTTCTTCTGATTGCTCTCTATTTTCTGCAGTTCATGGGAAAGAGGAGTTATCTGAGACTGTTGTGAGAAACTTGCAGCACTTCTGTCTCCTACTGGAAATGAAATGAGGCCAGATTCAGGCATGCATGCACATTACCCCCCCCCACACACACACACACCCCTTGCAACAGCTGTAAATAATAGGTCACTAATGAACCAACCCATTTATTTGCTGCTGTATTGACCATGAGGCCCTCAGTGCCCCTTACAATATAAAGAGACGATATAATAAAGTAAATCTGTGAAAACAGCAGCACAGTGGTGCAGTAAAATATGGTGTAAAAGAAGTCAATGGAGCAAATGGACCTCTTCCCTAGGGAAGAAGATAGATGCTACCCCAACTGAAAACCCTGTTTCTCCTATGTTCCTAACTTCTGAAGGCTGGGTCTCACAAGTACATTTGAGCACACAGTAGAACTTTTGCAAGAGGGATATATACTCCTTAAGCTATCCTGGCCCCATACCGTTTATGACTTGAGAGATAAGAATCTCCTGCTGTCAGTTGTTAGTCCTGTATGAGCCAGCTGCAGCTTTTAAAGCATCTTTAAGGGGAGTTCACATGTACAGCATAGGGCAGTGGTCTGAAAATGAAGTGCTGACTGAAACAGGCCACTACCTTTGTAGAGATAGCATTCCTCATCTGTAACTTAAGTAGTTGGTGTTAGATCTGTTTGCATGTGAGGCTGTCTCTGTTTTGCTTCCCCTTTAGCAAACCTGTTGATGTCTTAAAAACAGCAACCTTGGAGCTTGACCCACTGTCTTAACATAACTTCCAGCCTAGCGTTCTACTGGAAGATGTAATCTTTATTCATGATGTGATCCTGGTTACGACTGAAGTTGAGTTTTAGTTTCTTTACGAGAACATCTTTCTCTCTTCTTCCCTCCCCAGCTGAGTTGAATACGCGAGGATCACTTTATATACTGTGAAAATTTATGGGTTTTATCTTTTTTTTGTTCATCGTGTATCTTAGAAAGTCAAGGAGACAGCTACCGAACTTCATTCCTCAGTATCCCGTTCCAGACAGATTAAGGAAATGCGTGGAAAACAGATGGGATATTTTGATTTTCGAACCACATCTTGGAGAGGTAGGATGGTGCTGCTGCAGTAAAATTAAAAAAGGTCAAGGTAGTCCCCTGCAGCGCCAGTCGTTTTCGACTCTGGATTAAATATACAAAACGCATAATATGCATGCAGCTGTAGCCTCCAAATGTACAATATTCCTATCCTTAGCAATAATGTCTGGTTCTGATATTTGCTTGCTTGCAGTAGGCGTTCCATAGATTTGAAGGCGTACAGGAATGGTGAAGATTGAACGTAGGCCCTAGGAGTAGGCTAAAACAAATCGGATGAGCCATAAGTAGCCCTTGTTCTGCGAATGGTACGCAACTGCAGTTTAGCTGAGGCCAATCAGAAAGAGATTAACCCTTCAGTCTCCGCTAGGTCTCGCTAATAGAAACCAAGAGCATTTCAAAGGAGAAAAGTCAGCTGTTTAAAAGGATATGTTGTAGAGTTTTTAATACTGCTAGCGCAGAGGCCTGAACCAAGTGGACCTTGAAGAGTTGATCCTGTCTTCCTTTCCCCTATTCGTATGGTGGCTGCATATACGGTTTTGTTTTCACAGACTGATTCGTGGCCCTCATTCTACCTGCTCTGGCCGTATCATACAAGTTCCTTTGAAACAGCATAATACATTTGGACGGGTGTGCAGAGCGGTGATGTGAAAGCAGACAAAATATGTGTATTCTGACTTCTTATTAAGGACTGGGGAATGAATACAGGAAATAATCAAGACAGTGTGCGTTTGCAATAAAAAAGGGCCAACGCCATGCTGGGAATTATTAGGAAGGGAATTGAAAACAAATCAGCCAGTATCATAATGCCCCTGTATAAATCGATGGTGCAGTCTCATTTGGAGTACTGTGTGCAGTTCTGGTCGCCGCACCTCAAAAAGGATATTATAGCATTGGAGAAAGTCCAGAGAAGGGCAACTAGAATGATTAAAGGGCTGGAGCACTTTCTCTATGAAGAAAGGTTGAAACGCTTAGGGCTCTTTAGCTTGGAGAAACGTCTACTGAGGTGTGACATGATAGAGGTTTACAAGATAATGCATGGGATGGAGAAAGTAGAGAAAGAAGTACTTTTCTCCCTTTCTCACAATACAAGAACTCGTGGGCATTCGATGAAATTGCTGAGCAGACAGGTTAAAACGGATAAAAGGAAGTACTTCTTCACCCAAAGGGTGATTAACATGTGGAATTCACTGCCACAGGAGGTGGTGGCGGCCACAAGCATAGCCACCTTCAAGAAGGGTTTAGATAAAAATATGGAGCACAAGTCCATCAGTGGCTATTAGCCACAGTGTGTGTGTATGTATAAAATTTTTTGCCACTGTGTGACACAGAGTGTTGGACTGGATGGGCTGTTGGCCTGATCCAACATGGCTTCTCTTATGTTCTTTATGTTCTTAAATAATTCAGAAAGGAGTTTCTTTATCTCGAATCGATGGTATTCCACTTTTCCATGGGATCTGTTAAGCTGCAAGCGTGTGGCTGGGTCATGGGTTAGAAAGTGAGGGCGCCTGAGTTGTGACCTCTTTGGTGATGAGAGCAGAACACCGCAGCAGACCAAAAAAACAGTCTGGAGGAAACACAATGTTGGGAGGAGATGTATTGTAGTGGTGAACAAGTGAAGAGTTTCTGGAAGAATCCTGTCTTTTGCTGAGTGGGCTTGTCTTTTTGTTCTGTTGCTCTTTCAGCTTTCATGCAAGAAGGACAGAGGTATAAACTAGCAGTACATCCTTAAAATAAATACAGCAAAAAAAAAATGGCAGCTCTGTAGGAGTTCTTGACACAGTAAGTAGGGTCTGAACTCCCTCTGAGGGTTGCAACATTTGCATTGAAGATCGTTGCCCTAAAAGGATGTCCAGACTGTCTCTTATACTCCTCTTCCACTCACTCCAACCCTCTATACATAGTAAAGTTGGGATTGGATTCTGGGCTTAATTTGTAGTCTCAGCATGACTAATACCTGAACTAAGAGAAACTGCACTACTGGAACCTTCTTTTTCCAGCATTGGGTTCAGAGGACAATATAGTGGAGAACGGCAACAAACATGCACGTTCATCTTCTCATTGAGCTAAAACAGTCCAAAAAACCTGGAGACACACACTTTCTTGCCATGTATAGGGGAAGTACAGGCTGCATCAAATGTATATTGATAAATTAATGTATCTGAATGTGTGTTTCTAAATCAAGCGTTTCTAAATCAAGTTTCTAAATAGACTTTTTATTTTTATTTTTTTAATTTTATTTTATTCGATTTATATCCCGCCCTACCCCACCGAGGCGGGCTCAGGGCGGTTTGAGTGCATTCAGCAAACACCAGATAAGGTTTGGTCCAAAATGTTGGGGAGGGGGCATTTTTGAAATGAGGGACAGGTGCCCCTGCCGCTACAGAATCACAGGGTCAGTTGGTCTTGGTGATCAAAAGATACAACCTTAGTCATGGTTTTAAGCCAAGAGCATGATTTAGCCACTTTAATTTTGTTTATTACTATCATTGTCAAGGAATGTAGATTGCCAGAATTGGCACTTGTCTTTGTTTTTCCTTATCTACCTCACTAGTAAAGGAGTGGGTTGAATGGGAGAAGTGAGGAGCTCACATATTTTACCTATACAGGATTAAGTGTGGTGTGGAAACACTGGCGGAATAGAGTAGATCCTTGTTTGATTATTGGATAAATCTCATTATATAGGTACTAGTATTCAGGTGTATCCCTCAGTTTCATGGAGTCTTCTCTCTGAAACTCCTTTTAATATGGACATTCTGTGGGGGTCGGGCATGAAATATATTCTCAAAGCCCTAATCCTTGGTGTTTATCAAAGAATTTAGGGGGTGGTTCGTTCTTGGGGCACGGAGATAAGATGAAGGTATGTTGAACTCAGCAATTTTTAATTCAGCTGCATATCGTACTAGTGAGGTGTTAGCTATCTTCTTGTGGTTAGAGCAATAGAACAAAAACTGGGGATATCTGTGTTGTATTTCTAGAATTAGACTATAATATGACCTTGGCCAACGCATTTCATTCTATACTTAAGGGTTTTCCAAGTGAGATAATCTTTTTCCTCCTCCTTTTGTGGCTAGGGTCGTTGGTCATCTGTGCAACGCTTGCGACCCTTTTCCTTAGTAGCTGTCCTGGCATAGAACATTGTTCTTGAAAGCATGCTTTGTATTGTGTATTTTATTTTATTACTAAGGCGTCAGTCGATATATCAGTATATTTAATTTTCAACATGGCCAAATTTGTGGCTACTTAAATTTAGATTTTGGAGCAGCAAACAGTCAAGGCAGATTTTACGACAAACTTTAAAAAAAAATCCTCTAGGTTTAGGTCAGCCTAGCCCAGTCGCATCAGAAATTGGAAGCTAATTGGGGTCAACCAAAGTTACTACTTGGATGGGAGACCACCAAAGAAGACTGGGGGCGTTTTCGCACAGGGCTTACCCCGGAGCGACGTCCCTCTTCACCGCGCAGCGTCTGCGCGGATTTCGCACCAACTGCTCCGCAGAACCCGGAAGAGCCGCAAAGTCCCGCGGCTTTTGCGTCGCAAATGTAAACCGCCAAAAACCAGTTTATATTTGCGACGCAAAAGCTGCGGGACTTTGCGGCTCTTCCGGGTTCTGCGGAGCAGTTGGTGTGAAATCCGCGCAGATGCTGTGCAGTGAAGAGGGACGTCGCTCCGGGGTAAGCCCTGTGCGAAAACGCCTTGGGATTGCTATGCAGAGAAAGTCAGTGGCAGATCACCTTCTCTTTCCCGTAGATCTGAGTTTGCCATGAGTTGGTTGCGATTTGATGGCACTTAATCATTTGCACAGAAACCCGAAATCTTAAGTAACGTCGGGAGGAAGAGCCAATACTCTACTGACTTCACTGCAATTAGTAACAGCTTATTTCTAGCTGGGGACTTGGCTTAGTCCAGTTGACTCAAAGCTTGCCATGTTAAGTGTGAGCCTTACTCCAAGGGACTTACGGAACAAATCCTTGTCAGTTGTACAGAATGGATTATTTAAAGAAGATTGGGCTATCCTAAAATTTTAGGCTGATTGGAAATACTCCCTTATTCACTTCTATTTATCTTATCAAAAAATGTTTGAATTGCCTAAATACTTATTTTATTTAACAGTCCCAATATATTGTCACTCTTTCCTGTTACTAAAATGTAATGCAGTACCTTCTGCTGAGATAAAGGGCCATTTTAGTAGAATTCCTCTTTAGAAATACTTCTGTATTTATTGTAAAGACCAAAGTTGCCCATATCTTTTGTAGTTGCCCCATTATACCTCACCGTCATCAATATATTACCCCTTGAACTGGTAGCCTACAGAACATTTCAGAACAACAGAAACAAAAGATTTTGTTGTCAGTATTTAAAAAGTGCACATGTGATTTAGCCGTATTTATCTATACAGTTATAAATATTCTGAGGTATGGCTTGTAGGCTTTTAGGTTTCAGGGAAAGGATACCATGTGGTGTGCATGATTCCCCCAGGTCTGGTTGCTAGCTACTGTCCCACAACAGCCATCCAACAATGACCAGTGTGTGCAGTGGTTAAAGTTCCAGGCTAGGACCTAAGACCCAGGTTTCAATTGACAATATGCTATGTAAGTTCACTGGGCAATTGGGCCAGTTATATTTTCTCAGCCTAACCTATCTCACGGGGTTTTGTGAGGATAAAATGGAGGAGAGAAACAGGAGAAGGAGAGGCTGTAATTGCTTTCCCTTCCTTAAAAGCGTGGGGGAGGGGAAAATAAAATGAGATGCCATCTGCAAATCCTTACTGGGCCCTTATTTGTTACTACCTATCTGTAACTGTGGAAGTGCAGTAGCTACGTTCTTAGGCTAATTTACAGTGTGCACATTGTTAGCTACTTGAAAGAGAAGTACAGTACCACAGGCCTTAATGTGTGTTGTGAGTTATGGGGGTTCTCCAATCTAAGCCATGTCATAAACTTCATTTCAGGGCCTCTCTCTAGCTAACTATGGAGCATTTTTTTCTACTCTGCTGTGGCTTGAGGAAATCCACGAAGAGATGGAAATGAAGGATTTTGCCTTGTGTGGAGTCTCCTTGAAAAGGAATGGAAACTTCCTGGTTCTTGACGTGCCGGGGATCACAGAGGGTCGCCCTCGCGTGTCTATAGGTGTGCCATTCTTCATATTGTAATGTAGTGTTAACATTGCGTGTAGCAGAGTAGTATTCTAGCCACATTAACAGCATTGGCAGGTGTTGCAAACTATACTTTGTTACAAAATAACTGTATAGGAGTTACAAAATAGCTTTTTTTTTCTTTTTCGAGTTTGAAATACGATAAGGTTTAAAACAGAACCTTAAGCTGCTTTTCTCTTAAATGGAATCTGTTCCCGTTAAGTATCCCAAGTTATAATAATAAGTTTTTATTTATACCCCGCCCTCCCCGCCAAGGCAGGCTCAGGGCGGCTTACAAAGCATGATATAATATCATGGTATAACAATAAACAGATAAGAAAATCAATAAACAACGGCATAAATACAATATATAGATTAATATTAAAATTAAGCTAAAAACAATGCAATGGTGCTACAATTTCTGTTTATCCAAGATAGCGTAATATTAATTCTGGTTCCATCTTAAAAGGCTAATTGGAAGAGGGCAGTTTTGCAGGCCCCTACGGAACTGATTGAGATCCCGTAGGGATTTGTGTGCACAAATGGTTGCAATCCTTATTTCACAACATGGCTTAAGACATATCAAAATTTCCATGTTAGCCTGCATACATATTTTATTCCTTAAAATCCTAACCTACTGGAAGAGTCCTGAAGCCATAGATGAAACTATTTCCTGTTTTTATGGAAGATGGCAGGAGCCTGCTGATCATTTTTCTGTGCATTATTTCAAAAAAGGTATCTCCTACCATACCCCAAAAATCTCAAGAATGCCATATAGGGCAACAGTGAATGATAAAATCCAACTAGCAAAATAGCAGGTGTGTGGATAAAGGAATTCGTCCTTAGCGTTGTATTTTGGGTGTTTTACTGGAGCCTTCATTATCAATGGAGGCCCAGATAACTGCCACTGCCAAGTCAGCATTCTTCCACCTGAGGCGGGCGAGGCAGTTGGCCCCTTTCCTAGAGCGTCGGGACCTAGCAATGGTGATCCATGCGACGGTCACCTCAAGACTGGACTACTGTAACGCTCTCTACATGGGGCTGCCTCTGTGCCGGACCCGGGAATTGCAGCTAGTGCAGAATGCGGCGGCCAGGCTGTTACTTGGTCTCCCAAGATGGGAGCATATACGGCCGGGGCTGCGCGGACTGCACTGGCTGCCGATTGTATACCGGATCCAGTACAAAGTGCTGGTCATAACCTTTAAAGCCCTATATGGCCAAGGACCGACCTACCTGAGGGACCATCTCTCCCCATATGAGCCCCAGAGAGCACTGAGATCAGTAGGAAAAAACAGATTGAATATCCCTGGGCCAAAAGAAGTTAAACTTCAAAACACCCGCACTCGGGCCTTTTCCGCCGCGGCCCCACGCCTTTGGAATCAGCTCCCAGAGGAGGTGCGGGCCCTGCGGAACTTAGACCAGTTCCGCAGGGCCTGCAAGACCACTCTCTTCAAACAGGCATTTATTAACAACTGAAGTATAGGTGCACAATAAAGGAAACGCCAAAATGGTCTGTCTAGGGATCTACCATCACTATACCATCTGACAGACACAATGTCAAATAATAATGTTTACCGCCAGATTCAATAGTGTTAGATTTAGGAATGTTTTAACTAATTATTGCTTGGTATTAATGTGAATTTAATGTTTTATTATTGTATTGTTCACTTTTAAATGCTGTTAGCCGCCCTGAGCCTGCTTCAGCGGGGGAGGGCGGGATACAAATAAAATTTTACATTACATTACATTACATTTAAAGACATCATTGAAGCCCTGAAAATGGAAGCACTTTACTTTGCTTAAATTTCCTGTTATGTATATGGAAGTTTGTTTGGAGTGGTACGAAGAGGAAAAAATTTCACATGTGTGTTCTAAATTAGGTGACAAAGTGATATTGAAGACCCAAGATTACTTGAAGCAAATAAATTACATTGCATCTGTTGCTGAGGTAAGCTGCCTTTGCCTTATTTATTCATTATGACATCCAGTGTCTGCCCTAGGGCACATGGGGCCCCAGGCATGCTCCCTGCCTGCCGCCGCCTCCCACCCTCCCTCTGCAGCGCTGCACTCCTTTGCGCGCCCCCCATCAATCAAAGGAGCGGGCCGCAACGAGGATCAGCCCTACCGACTTCGAGGCGGCCGGCATCTGAGTGTTCTTTGAAGAGAGAGCCGGAGGAGGCTTCTCCCCCCTCCTTTTCAGAAGCCTCCTCCAGCTCTCTCCAAAGAACATTCAGATACCAGCCACCTCAAAGCTGGTAGGGCTGATCCTCATCGCGACGCACTCCTCTGATTGCATGGGGGGGGGCAGAAGGGAGGGGAGGGAACTGGCAGTGGCGGCGGGGGATGGAGAGGCAAATTTAGGCATTTGTCTTGGGCACCAGGAGCGGGGAGCCTCCCCCAGTGCCCCTAGGCAACTGCCTAGTTTGCCTAGTGGGCGAGCTGGTCCTGATTACATCCTTGGGCCTATATTTGTACTGATTTATAGAACGTGTCCAATGGAAACCACCACCGATATATACTGCTTTGTTTTACTGTACTGTTATGGTTTTAGTTTGTAAGTTTTAATTGTTTTTAACCTTTGCTGTTTTCTGTCCTGAGCCTGTTCATGGGAAAGGGTTGGAATATCATTCAACAGAAATAAATAACCTGCCTTTCTCCCTATCGGTGACTCCAAGTGGCTTACATTGTTCTGCTCGCCTCCATTTTATCCGTACAGCAACTCTCTGAGGTTGATGAGGCTAAGAATTTGTGACTGTCCCAAGGTCACCCAGCAAGCTTCCATTGTCGAGTGAGGATTTCAACCTGGATCTCCCCTATCTTAGCCTGATACTCTAATCACTACATTATACTGGGTTTTGGGGGGTGGGGTGTGATGGAAAGGGGATACAAAAATTTGTCTTGAGGGTTGTATTTAGCCCCTTTGGCTTTAGAATTAATTTCATCGAAGGTTTTTTGTGTTTTGAGTTGTATAAATTTCTACAAATGTGCTTCTGTTAAACGCATGTCGAAATATAATTTGGATAGTATATAATAGTTTTAGGAGGTCTGAAGTTCAAACTCTGTTTTCATCCTCTTACACGTAGATTCATGAAGAAGAAGTTACTCTAAGGCTTAACCCAGAATTTGAACAGGCTTATAATGGCGAACCCATGGATGTAGAGTTTACATTTAATAGGTATGCGCTATAGATTTTACAGTTGGATGACAGGGTGTTTTGTGGCACACGTATATGTAGTTGAGAAGATTTGGGAAGCTCATTCTTGAACACTTTGATTGTGTGCATTGTAAAGGTTTTTACATAAGAGAAAAAGTAGATAACTCTATTAGGTTGTTTTGCACAGGTTGCTCTAACGTCTCTGTGAGTGAGGGAAGCAAACGTGGTGATCCTAAAGGATTTTTCTGGAGGAAGAGTAATCTACGGCAGCTGAGGCTTCCATGTGTGGAGCAGTGTTGACTTAAGGGCCTTTTCCTCATTAATATGATAGCAACATTGTACATAAAAAAAATGCAAATCTTCACTAAAGATGAGATTGTCCTAATTTAGAAGACCTGTTATCTTTTATTTTTAAATGGAGTACAGCTTTGTCCATCTTTAAAGAAATACTGGATAACACCTTTAGCTGCTAATGAGAAATGGTTGGACTGAAACTGGTAGCTTTAAGGCATTTGTGTTTATTTGTAGATAGAGCACTAGCTCAAATATGTTGATTGTGCGCACTGTTGTAAGTTCCGGAACACTAATTCTAGCTTCTGTTCTGATCTCTTGTTAGAGCTACTACCAGGAGATGCCATTTTGCTGTAGAACAAGCCATCCATCTACGAGAAAAAGGTAGGATATGTCTTCTCCTCGAATGAATGAAAGACCCAGCCTTTTCCAAACAAACTGCCACCATTTGGAGGCTGCTTTAAATTACTTCTGCTTAAGGGCTGCCCTATACCCCACTCAGTTCAGAAGGCGCAAACTGTGGTGTGTTGTGCTACTGATGCCGCTGAAATAACTCTTTTAACTGAGGTGTCAATTCTACACAGCTAATCATCTTGGACAGGAGAAAGGGAATTTATTCAGAGCTCCTCTGGAATGGGAACCTTCAGCCTTTTGATCTGTTAAGATCCTTGTATGGTCTGGACCAGGGGTCGGGAACGTACGGATCAAGAGTCGCATGCGGCTCTTTCATGACATACTTGCGGCTCTTTGGCTGCCTGACTGGAGCAAGGAGGAAATGTCATCGTGGGCTCTCGCTGTGTCTCTGGCTCGCGGCGGCAGCGCGGAAGGGAGGGGGAACTCTCACGAGGTTTGGGCACAGGGGGGAACTTTCGCAAGGTTTGGGCACAGAGTGGCGCATTTTGGGACTGGCTGAATGGAGCGAGGAGTTGTGTGCGGTGGCAAAAAGGAGCATTCAAATTCGGGACCCCGCTTAAGCTGCGAGCTTTGCTGGGACTTTGGCTGGCAGGTTAGAGCCACGCTGCAGGGGGTGAAAGCGGTGCGGGGGTGGGGGAGAGGGTGAAAAAGGAGCTTCTCTGGGGAAGGTGCGGTGGTGCTGGCGCGGCTCCTCCTACTGCCGGGCTCCTGGGCGGGCAGCACCTGAGGGCAGGCGGGGGGGGGGGCCTCCCTCTCCTTTCCCTCACACACAAGAGTGGCGACAGTGAGGAGGGAGGCCCGGGCCACGTGGGAACATCTCCTCAGAGGGCCCAGCTGCCTCCCTCCCTGCGAGCCCCCTCACCTCCCCCCCCCCCCCTGGACCCAGGCGGTGTTTGGCCCCATCCTCCTTCAGGAGTTAAAAAGTAAAGGTCAATCTCTCCCCCCCCCCCCCCCCCCACTTTCAGTCTTATTTATAGAGGAGGAATATGAATATAAAGGCGCTTCTTTCTCCCTCTCCCATTTTATAAGGTTTTTAGAGTCCGAGCTTTTACAGTTTCCCAACCTGGCTGCATGTGGACCTTGGCATAAATATAGACGAGCAAACACAGTGTGATTCTTTGTGGCTTTTTAAAAATTTTCTTTGTCAGCTATGTCAGCCAGTTCCATTTCAGGATCTGGTTGACTCACACCTGCAAATGCAGTCATACTCAATAGGGATGGATCGATGTTCAGGCGAGTGACAGGGAAGGATAATGTGTTTTTTTCCTCTCTGAACTCTCAGAATCGTTATGCAAACGATGTTTGCATTGCGGCGATTGCAGAATGCAAATACTCCATATCTATCATATTGTGAGCTTGTTTGAACTCCCTCAAAGAGGGGAAGTGAGACAGTGTACCTCTCTGTAAATCTCTGGCAAACACTGTCAAGTTGCACTCAGATGCAAAACCTCCTCCAGCACGTGCAAGGCTGTGCTTCCTTTCCCCTGAAGACTTGCGTTCAGCGTGTTGAGGTGCGCTGTCGTATCTGCCATGAAGTGTAGCTTTTCCAGTCACTCTGGCTGTTCCAGCTCAGGAAAGGGGAGTCCTGTGCTTCCCAGGAAAGTTTTCACCTCTTCCAGACACGCGGCAAAGCGTTTGAGTACCTCCCCTTTGGACAGCCAACGGACTCTGTTGTGCCGACAGGAGATCAGAATACGTGCTTTCCACCTCCTCCAGTAGCGAACGGAACTGACGGTGATTTAAACCTTTTGCCATTGTTTTATTGACAATCTGAATGACGACATTCGTTACCTCTGTGCATTCTGGTGGAAAGGTGTGAGCGCACAATGCCTCTTGGTGCAGGATGCAGTGAAACGTCATCAGCGTTCTACCCAGCGACTTCTGCAGTAAAGCCACAAAGCCCTTCTGCGCTCCTGTCATACTTGGTGCCCCGTCTGTAGCCACTGACACCAGGTGAGTGGTGTTTATTGCTTTAGTTCTTAAAGAATCCAAGACAGCCTCACAGATGTCTTCCCTCCGTGTCTGACTTCTTAGTGGTATCAAATCATTGTAATTGTAATTATCATGTATGGTTTTATTATGTGTTGTGAGCCGCCCTGAGCCTGCCCCGGCGGGGAGGACAGGATATAAATAAAAAGTATTATTATTATTATTGTTATTATTGTTGTTGTTGTTGTTATTATTTCTTCCTGTGTCCAGCAGAGCTCACATATCGGCGGAACAGCGCTATTTGTTCAATATCACTTCTGTCTTTGGACTCATCACAGGCGATCGAGGACACCATTGCTGAACGGATGTCTTTAATTTGCTGTCTGGCGATGTTTTCTGCCGTTTTTATGGTTCTTTCTTTGACAGTCCTCGCAGAGAGAGGCATCTCTCTGATTTTCTGCACAATTTCACTCTTGTTTTTAAAGTCCGAGAATAGATGTTCTGAAATCTTCATGAATGATTCTTTTATATAATCTCCATCTGTGAACGGCTTCCCATGCCTGACTATTTCCTGAGCAGCCACAAAATTAGCATATGTAGTTGAATTGGCAGACTTAATCCACTTCTTGAAGTGAGTTTTACTCAAATCAACCTTCCGCATCAGTTCCGAAACAGATTTTCTTCTCTCATCTCCATCCGGATATTTTTCAGCAAAGGCTTTGTGTTTAGTTTGGAAATGTCTCGCAACATTCGACTTTTTGTTGTTTGCCAATTTCTCACCACATATTAAACATAATGGTAAACCAGTCTCGTCAGTAGTGAAAGCGAATGAATCTGCCCGTGCTCCAATAAATGTTCTGTTTTCTTCTGAAATTTCTCTTTTCTTGGATTTGTCCATGGTTGGCCACCAGAGATCAAAAAGCACAATAAATCTCCCGAGCCTTCTCTGCAGTGTACTGGTCAATCTAGGGGGTGGGGGGGGGGGGAGAAGAGAGATTCACACACTTCACTGAAGTGTAACTGAAGGAAAGAAATTTTTAAAAGCCACAAAGAATCACACTGTGTTTGCTCATCTATATTTATGCAAAGGTCCACATGCAGCCAGGTTGGGAAGTGTAAAAGCTCGGACTCCAAAAACCTTATAAAACGGGAGAGGGGAGAAAGAAGCGCCTTTATGTTCATATTCCTCCTCTATAAATGAGACTGAAAGTGGCGGGGGGGGGGGAGATTGACCTTTTCTTTCTAACTCCCGAAGGAGGCCGGGGCCAAACACCGGGGCCAGAGGGGGAAGGGGAGGAGGCTCGCAGGGAGGGAGGCGGCCGGGCCTTCTGAGGAGGCGATGTTCCCATGCGTCCCAGGCCTCCCTCCTCGCCACCACCACCCTTGCATGTGAGGGAAAGGAGTCCGGTAGCAGGAGGGAAAGGAGTCCGGTAGCAGGAGGGAAAGGAGTCCGGTAGCAGGAGAGAAAGGAGAGGGAGTCCCCCCCGCCTGCCTGCCCTCAGGTGCTGCCCGCCCAGGAGCCCAGCAGCAGGAGGGAAAGGAGAGGGAAGCTCCCCTGCCTGCCCACCTGCTCTCAGGTGCTGCCCCGCCCAGGAGCCCGGCAGCAGGAGGAGCCACGCCAGCACCACCACCGCTTCCCCAGAGACGCTCCTTTTTCTCCCTCTCTCTCCCCCCCCACCACTTTCACCCCCCTGCGGCGCGGCTCTAACCTGCCAGCCAAAGTCCCAGCAAAGCTCGCAGCTTAAGCGGGGTCCCGAATTTGAATGCTCCTTTTTTGCCGCCACGCACAACTCCTCGCTCCAGTCAGCCAGTCCCAAAATGCACCACTCCGACGATGCTGTGCCCAAACCTCGCGAGAGTTCCCCCCTGCGCCCATATTTTGCCAGAGTTCCCCCTCCCTTCCGCTCTGCCGCCGCGAACCGGAGACGCTGCTGTTGAGAGAACCGCGCGAGCCCACAATGACATTTCCTCCTTGCTCCAGTCAGCCAGCCAAAGAGCCGCAAGTAAGTTATGAAAGAGCCGCATGCGGCTCTCGAGCCGTACGTTCCCGACCCCCGGGCTAGAAACATGCTTTTTCTGCTTCTATAACCTTTGTTGCTATTAAATAAGATGCAGCTACAGTTCAGAATAACGTATCATCCTGTTCTCTTGGCCTGTCCAAAGTTTTATTTCCAGACAGTCTTGCAGTGCAGTCTCTTCAAGTAGTCAAGCAGTGGTGTGGTTCGGAGTGTCCTGGCAGCGCTGAAAGACTGAGCACAACACAAGGAGATGAGGTACACTACAATCACCAGTGTATTGTTGGTTTTGCGCTAGACGGCTTACTACTTTGAGTGCCAAAATGATGAGCACCAAAGCCTTGAATAAGACGTCTTGCTAATATTGAAAAACTTCAGTGCTGTGTCGTGTAGTCATTTGGAACAAACTCCAAAGGTGTAGATCTTGGAGACTGCTGCCTCATTCTACAGCTCAGCTCACCCCTTTGAATTTTTTTTTTTTTAAAGCAAGCTCTGTGTTTCTCTCTCTTTCTTGACCAAATGTTTTTTCCAAGCTCTTTTCAAGCAGTATTATATATGGAAAACAGTTTGATGGCTATTAGGGTTTGTAGAATCTTTCGGGCTCAAGTGCCGTGTTCTACTGGAGAAAGTTTTCCTTCCAGACGTTTCGTTCTCAGCTGCGGAGAACATCCTCAGTGGCGTTGCAGCCGGAGCAGGCGCTCACACCTTCTTGGCTGCTGTGCATTGAGTGGGGCCAGGGCTGCTGGAGAGCTGCTATTTCTAGGCTGGAGGGGGTGTGATGAAAGGGCAATTGGTTTGTGGATGTGCCCATTGCTTGGTGGGGCTTCCTGGAAGGGTAGTGATAAGGAAACTGGCTGTTGAATGTGACCATTGTTCCGTGTTAATTGCTGGGAGGGTTGGAAGGGGTTTGAAGAGAAGGAAGATGGTTGTTGACTGTGCTGATTGTTCTTTGGAATTGATGGCTTTTTAGAATGCGCAACTGAATAAAGCTGTGCATACAGTTGTCAAGTTATTACTCTTACAGCAAAACTTTAACAACTTAAACAGTAACAATGGTTACTGTTTTAATATGACAAATGTTGATGTTTATTGCATTTTCCCTATGCTGTTTTCAGAATGAGAAGGAGCTAAGCATTAACCAAAAACGGCTTCCAAAGGAGAACAAGGTGGCTATTCTTCCTGACATGGCTACATTTGGCACATGGGCAAGTAAGTAGATATAATTCAGCGCTTGCTTTCTTTTTCCATATGTTAAGTCATTTTGTATATGCAGTTTAGAAGCTCTTCTGTACCTTTTGCTTATGTGTAGCTGAAGATGATAAGATATTTAAAACTGGGCATACTGTGAGGTCTAGAATACTAGGGAGGGGTGTTGAGTAATGGTTAGAGGGACTGGTGAGACCTAGGCTCAACTATTGACTTACTCATGAAGCACAACGATCTTAGATTGGTCATTCTCAGCCTGTACTATTGTATAAGGCTGTTGAGAGGATAAATTGGAGGAAGTATAAGGCTGTCGTGAGGATAAACTGGAGGAAGAAAGATCCATATATGCAATCATGAGCTTCTTGAAGAAAGGGTACAATAAAAAAAATACAGATTGAGCTATAGCAACTTTTTCTTAAATATAAATTACTGCTTAATCACTTACAAGTTTTTATAGTCCTTCACTGATTTGGGTGCCTTGATATTGCTGACTTGTTAATCAGTTTGATTCATGTTGTGTTGGGTGAGGCAAATACCTTATTTGCTACTTGGTGGACCAAGGAAAACCTAAAAGCAGGTTAGTGGTGTTTTAAATACAAGTTGTTTTTAATACAGGGAATGGCATGGCAACTTCTCAGCCAAGAAATGGTGATGTCTTCAATCCTTTGCTGAATGAGCATCAGAAATTAGCAGTGAAAAGGATACTTAGTGGTGAATGTCGCCCCATGCCTTATATTATCTTTGGACCACCTGGAACTGGCAAAACCGTAACACTAATTGAAGCAATTTTGCAGGTAAGGGTGAATGGAGTAATTAGGTCTTGCTACTGCCATTTGTAAAATTTAATACAGGACTTATTAGCTATAACTCTTTCATTCAGTCATCACTTAATCTTAGTTATAAATGATTTCCATTTTTTAATTTTAAAAGGAAGGGGGAAGCAAACCTAATACCTTGTCTATGGTGGGGGGAAGGGGGGTTCGGAAGAAAAGTAGAGTTTGTGGTTTGCTTTGTCCACCCCAAATAATCTTGGAATAAGAATAATTGCAGTAGTTTTGATCTAAACCAGGGGTGTCGAACTCTTTTGTTAGAGGGCCGGATCTGACATAAATGAGACCTTGCTGGGTTTGGCCATGTGTGTACCTATTTAAGATTAGGTAGCCGAGATATAAATTTTATAAAGAACACAGATAAACACTGATATATTTTTTTAAAACTTAAAACATGCTTAAAACGTTAGCACTTGTTGGTCTTAAAGGTGCTTTCTTTGTATTTCTCCCATGGGATCCAGGGAACTGGCCAAAGGAAGCTCTGGTTCTTTCCTTCCTTCCCCAGGGGACTGGGAGGGGGAGCCTCAGCCAATAGAAGGAAAAGAAGTTTGGCTCAGTAGTTCTGTTATGATATTGAGAGAGCCTGGCAAAGCAAGCTCTTCCTCCCCAAGGAAGGAGCCTTGGCCAATTGAGAAAACAGAGGATCTTCATCGTGGTCTCTGTGCAGTCCCACACATGGGTCTTTCCTTCGGCAACGGATCCTAATCTCAGAGACTCCAAAAGCTCGCTTGAGCGTTATTTTTGGTGCACTTTCAGTCTCGCCCTAGGGAGCAGGCACCGACTGTGCATGCCTGGAGCGAGCGGAAGGCGCCTCTCTCACTCTGTTTCTTCCTAACCGCCGCTCGGACAGCACCTACCTCATTGCGTTCCTCTCCTTAGCTCGTACTTCTCTTCATCTCTTCGTGTTCCTGTGGTATCGTATTCTTCTTTCCTTCCCTATTTTCGTCCCTATCTGTTAAAAAAAAAAAGCCTTATTCTGCGCTTTTCTTTTCTTTTCTTTCCTTTCCCCTTCCCCCCCCCCCCCCCCCCATCCAGAGCGTATGGAAGGGAAAACCACCTTCAAAACGTGCTGCAGTTGCAGAGCTAAAATCCCGTCCACCGACGGTCATTCCCGCTGTCTTTTCTGCCTTGGGGAAGCCCACAGGGTCAACTCGTGCACCCACTGTGCTAGTTTCGGCAAGCAGGCACGAAAAAGCAGGGCCGCCAGACTTCAGAGCTTTCTCCTTGAAAAGTCTCTCCAGGCTATGCCCACTTCCAGCAATTCACTGCCCTCCCAATCTAGAGAGGGAGGTTTGGCTGCTATGGCATCGCTAAGAAAGCGTAAGTCTGACAAATCTGCTTCCCGCCATTCCGAGTCCAGTCACAAGTCTAAGAAGTTGAGCCGTCACTTGGATCCATCCGCTTTGGCGCCCAAGAAACATCGGGAGTCTACAGCCAAAACCAGGAAGCCTTCCACTAAGTCGGCACCTTCGGCTTTGATGGCCTCGACTTCGACTTCCACCTCGACTCCGATGGCCTCGACTTTGACGCAGCATACAATCCCAACACTTTTGGCTGCAGAACTCACAGTGCCCACAGATGTCATCACTGAAATGCCCCAACTCGCTCAATCCACAGATGTGATTCCAATCCCATGCAGATCTCCATCGCTCCATGGCTCCCTGCCTCTGGATATCCTGGAACCGGACCCCAGGCATCTTTTGGATCCAAATGCATTCCGGGACATTGGGGTTTCTCCCCTGTATAGAGAACCAAGCACATATCGAGACGTCGGGGTTTCTCCCCTGTATAGAGAGCTTTGTGAGTCATCCACCCAAGTCTCAACCCAGCTTTATCGAGAAACATTGACTCAATTCTCAACTCAGGACTACAGGGCACCTCTCGATGGATTTTTCTCACCACCGTTCTTGCTCGCACATCCGCGCGGATCTCCACCATGACTACTGCCACGACTATTCCTCGGCCTTGAGATTGTCTTCGCCTTGGTACCATAGGGCTTACAGGTTTTTCTCCAGATCTCCTTCACATGAAAGACTTCAACACTCTCGGTACCGTGATTACGCTGAATACAGGCACTCTAGGAGTCGACATACTTCACCTACATATGTTCCTCGACTCCAAGTCTTGGCCTCAACCTCCACCTCGGCTCTGGCTCCTAGGTTTCTGATCCGAGCTCCTCATTCACCAATCGCAATGACTTCCTCAGCTCCAATCCAAGTCCCTTGCTCAGCGGTGGTAACCATGCGCTCGACTCCTTTAGCTCAACTGACAGATCCCAACAAATGGCTGTCTTCCTTGACTCCGAACCAGCCTCTGCTACCTCCAGACGACTCCGACTCAGAATCAGTGAGTTCTAGGCCCTCCGGCTCCGACCAACCTAATTCTCCAGCCTCCCCTGGCTCCGACACGCCTCGCCCCGACACGCCTCGCCCCGACCGCCTTTCTCCATCTGATGGCTCTAAGGCCTTTCTCAACCTAATTTCCACCATGGCGGAGGCTCTCAATGTCACCTTACCCTCTGACACCCTGGCAGTCACTGATGTGGTGCATGACGTAGTACAATCCGACCTGGCTGCTGGATCTTTACTGCCAATGCTCCCTGTACATCTTGAGGGACTTAAGGAAGCCTGGGACAAGCCAGCCTCCATCGCACCTACCCCTAAGAGGTTTGACTCTCTTTATAGAGTTCATGCCCCAGATTCGAAGTTTCTCTCCTCTCACCCTGCTCCCAATTCTATTATTGTACACTCTGCTTCCAAGGCAAAACCCTCACGACACCCTGCTCCACCGGACCGGGAAGGGCATAAACTCGACATCCTAGCACGAAAGATCTATGGCCTGGCTACCACCAACTCTAAGATTAACATTTATTTGGCTTATCTTTCGGCTTATGTTTTCAACCTTGCCAACCAGTTCACACCCCTAATTCCAACTTTACTAGACGCTTCTCAAAAGCTGGCTCATCAATTGGTTTCAGAACTCTCCAGAGTCAGTAAACAACAAATCATTACCGTTCGACATGCAGTGTCCTGCTTCTCCAGGGTCTTTGCGTCATCAGTAGCGCTTTGGCGCCATGCATGGCTTCGCTCAACCAACCTCCAGTCTGACATCAAACAAAAGATTGAGGATCTACCGTTTAATGGTCAAGGGTTGTTCCACGCATCCACAGACGAGGTCCTTACATCCATAGACAATGGCCGTAAGCGCGCTAAACACCTAGGTGTCACCCAGCAACAGCAGTCCCAAACTTTCAACTGCTCCCGACCCTGGAAACAGCCTTATCTGAAACGTCAACGTTCCCCTAAGCAGTCAGAATATTGGCGTCGGAAGCGACCCCCCCAAGGCAAGCAACCCTACCAGTCCTACCAGCAAAAGTCACACCCGCTGCCAAGCAAGAAGACTATGCCACCCTCCAAACAGTCTCTTTGACTTTCCCCTCCTGCTCTCTCCAGGCTGCACAAGGCTTTCCCCATTCCTCAAGACTTGGCAAAAGATCACCACAGACATCTGGGTACTTAGTATAATTCGAATAGGCTACTCCATAGAGTTCATTTCGCCATCACCATTTTATTTTAACTCTGCTGTCCCCATTTCTTCACAAAGAAATCCTAGATCTCCTTCACAAGGGGGCTATAGAACCCGTTCCCCTCCACCTTCAGAAGACGGGGTTTTACTCCAAATACTTTCTAGTCCCAAAATGAGACGGAGGCAGACGTCCAATTCTAGATCGCAGGAAACTCAACAAACAGATAATTTACAAAAAATTCAGCATGATCTCCATTCAGTCAATCCTGCCGTTAATCCCGCAGAACATCTGGATGGCATCTCTGAACCTTCAGGATCCCTACTTCCACATATCGATAAGGCCTCAACACCGGAAATACCTGAGATTCGTCATTGGTCACCACCACTTCCAATATCGGGCCCTCTCGTTCGGACTGTCCATGGGCCTTCGCATTTTCACAAAGTGTATGGCAGTGGTAGCTGCAGCTCTGCGTCTTCGAGATATCACCATCTTCCCGTACCTGGACGACTGGCTCCTGACTGCTCAATCACTTCAACAGCTCGAATGGGACATTCAAGTCATGCTATCGCTTCTAGCATCCTTAGGTCTGTGTGTGAACCTTACCAAGTCACAACTCACCCCTACCCAGGACTTACAATTCATAGGTGTCCACTTCTGCACACACCTTCATATGGTTTTCCTTCCTCTTCCACACAGTCTACAACTCATAGCGACTGCCACTGCTATTCTTCAATCTTCAGCTTAACCTGCTGTCGTGTTTCAACGTCTTCTGGGATACATGGCAGCAACTACATCCGTCATCAAATTCGCCAGGCTTCAGATGAGGCCTCTGCAACTTTGGTTTGTCCGCGCCTTCCATCCTCACAGGCAGCCCCAAACCCCGATTCTCACTGCACCCAAGGAGGTCCTCCTCTCTTTTCACCGGTGGACCCTTCAGCCCAACTTACTTCAGGGGATGCCCTTCATCCTGCCTTCCCTACTGCAAATGTCACCACGGATGCCTCGAAGTGGGGTTGGGGAGCCCACTTGGAGGACAAGACTGTCAGGGGTCTGTGGTCTTCTACAGAGAGAAAACTCCACATCAACTGCTTGGAACTAATAGCGGTCCACAGGTCTTTTCAATCCTTCCTTCCTTCTCTAATGGGTCGTCATGTTCAATTCACATCAGACAACATGGCAACCGTCTTCTACATAAACAGACGGGGGAACGAGATCTCTTCGACTTTGCCATCTCTCCATTGCCCTATGGAAGCGGTGCATCAAGCACAACATTTGCATCACTGCAATCCATCCACTCTGAGCAGAGAATACTCTAGCAGACTCTCTCAGCCGGTTTCGACTGGACGACCACAAATGGTCACTCAATCCTGCACAGCTTCACCACATCTTCCGTTGCTTCGGGAGCCCCAGTGTAGATGTCTTTGTCACACGACTCAACACCAGATGCCATCGCTTCTACGTGAGGGGGAGCAACGATGCATTTCTCCACGTTTGGACAGGAGGTCTCCATTACCTGTTCCCTCCATTTCTACTCATCACATGCTCGATCCTCAAGATCGAGATCAGACATACTGCATTCTCATCACTCCATGGTGGCCGAGACAACTGTGGTTCACAAGGCTTCTTCAGCTATCCCGCCACTCCTATCGCCGCCTCCCTATGGTACCCGACCTCCTCACTCAACATCAAGGTCAAGTCTGGCACCACAATCCTCAGATTCTACGCCTCATAGCATGGAGGATCCAGCCCTAACACTGCCCCCGGAAGTGTAACAGGTTATCCTCAATGCTAGGAAACCTCCCACTAGATGTTCCTACCTTCTCAAATGGAAGCGCTTCTCCGCATATGTACAATCTCATGACATTAATCTGGACATCGCTCCTATCTCCTTTATTCTATAGTACCTATTGTCCCTGCAAGCTTCAGGACTTAGTTACTCTTCGCTAGAGGTTTCATTTGTCCACCACCTCATCGTTCCATGTTCCTGTTGATGTTCAGACAGTTTTTTCCCCACTGTTTATCTAAAGCTTTTCTAAAGGGACTTCTACGTCTGTATCCCCCAGTTAAACCCATTGTTCCTGCTTGGAGTTTATCTCTAGTCCTAGCACAGCTTGTTAAACATCCTTTCAAGCCCTTAGCGTCTGTTGACTTACGTTTACTTTCTTGGAAGACTACCCTATTGGTTGTCCTTACCTCAGGTAAACGAGCAAGTGATCTGTTTGCCTTCCGCTCTGATCCACCTTATACCGTCTTCCATAGTTCCAAGATGATTCTTCAGACGGACCCCACCTTTCTCCCGAAGGTCGTCTCCCCTTTCCACCTTTCAAGAGCTACTTCCTTACCAGCTTTCTTCCCAGAACCCAATGACTTAAGTCAAAGGATACTGCATACTCTCGATGTGAAGAGACCCTTATCCTTCTGTCTTGCACGTACACAATCATTTCAAAAGGACACTAATTTGTTTGTAGCCTATGGCAAGCCCCATAAAGGCTCCAAGATATCCACCCAAAGACTTTCCAAATGGGTGTCTAGTGCAATTTGGTTGTGTTATGAGACTGCTGAACAACCATTACCTGTTGGATTCAGAGCTCATTCTACTAGAGCCGTCTCAACTTCTTTGGCATTTCTGCACGGAGTATCCCTGGAGGACATTTGTACCGCTGCAACCTGGTCCTCTCCGTCCACGTTCGTCGTTCATTATGCCCTGGACGTTCGTGCTAGACGTGATGCCTTCTTCAGCCAGGCAGTCCTCCACTCAGTATTTTACTAATCCTTCTCCAGGTGAGTGCAAGGTGAGTGCCCATATGTGAACTAACTATTATGTTTGCTTACCAATTGCCAGCACCCAGCTCCTGTGTTTAGCTTGTTAATCACCCATGTGTGGGACTGCACAGAGACCACGATGAAGATAAACAGGTTGCTTACCTGTAACTGATGATCTTTGGGTGGTCATCTGTGCAGTCACACACGCCCACCCAGCCTTCCCCTCTGCTGGCTCTTTGCTTCTCTCCTGCATGGATGTCAGTAGCGGCTGGAAGAAACTGACTGGGAGAGGCGCCTTCCACTCGCTCCAGGCATGTGCAGTCGGTGCCTGCTCCCCAGGGCAAGCCGGAAAGCGTGCCAAAAATAATGCTCAAGCAAGCTTTTGGAGTCTCCAAGGTTAGGATCCATTGCCAAAGGCAAGACCCATCTGTGTGACTGCACAGATGACTACTCTAAGATCATCAGTTACAGGTAAGCAACCTGTTTTTTTTGCTCTGTAGCTCCTGTGCAATTGAGCAAGTCTGGCAAAGCAAGCTGTGATGCAGAAGGAAGCAAGATATAGGGAGAAGGAAGCAGATGACAGCCAGTTGCTCAGGGGCCTGATAGGAGCCCTCTGGGGGCCTAATTCAGCCCCCAAACTGCATGTTTGACACCCTGATCTAAACAAAAAGAGGTGTGGGAACTATCAAGAAGGAAATGGAGAAACATACGGGTGCCTCTCATGAACTTGTTTGAGAATTATGTTTTCGCAAAGAGCATTCCCCCAGAAAAAAAGCCTGGGGTTTGAAGAGGAGGAAGTCTTTTGCTTGAGAAATTATGTTCGTAGAAGGCACTTTATTGTAGACCAGAAAAAGTCATCTGAGAACTACTTTTGTGTAGATAAAAGGATGTTCCAAAGAAAATGTTACACTTATGAAGTCCAGTAGTAGCTCCAGTCTCTCTTCACAGAGATGTTCTAATAGTAAGTGGGGGAAATAGTATTTTGAGTATAGTTACTTTGTTTAAAGCGCAGACACGTTACTTACAACATTGCAGAAAATTTTCTTCCAGATCTTGTTTTGTTTACAAAGGTGTTAAGCTTTTTAAGAGGATCCCAAGAAATGGGAAAACTGTAGAAAAAAAATGTCGTGTTTAAAATTTTAGATACATTACAGTCTACCAGACAGCCGAATCCTAATTTGTGCCCCGTCAAACAGTGCAACAGATTTGATTTGTTTACGACTTCATGACAGCAACATGTTAAAGCATGGCACTATGGTCAGGGTGAATGCGTCCAGCAGAAATGAAGAGGTAAAGCTGATCTTGTTTTCTTTTACTTTGTCCTGTCTGAATTGCATATTGACTTCCATCAGCTTCCCATATTTGCACCTTTCGGTACATATCAGGTAAGCTGTACAGATTTTTTTATGTCCTTCAAGAATGTGCGCGTTAATGTGGATAAACATTTACAATTTTATAATTTATAAAACAATTTTTACTCTGGGTGATTTGTGATTGATGCAAGAGCCAGCCATTGAGCTTTTTTTTGTAAATATGGCTCCAGTCCAATAAACCATTTCTCCTAAATTCAGTATAGGGGAGAGAAGATGGTTCATTTGGCATAGACTAAGTTAGCTTGGAGAAACGTCGACTGCGGGGTGGCGTGATAGAGGTTTTACAAGATTATGCATGGGATGGAGATGGAGAAGGTAGAGAAAGAAGTCCTTTTCTTCCTTTCTCACAATACAAGAACTCGTGGGCATTCGATGAAATTGCTGAGCAGTCGGGTTAGAACGGATAAAAGGAGGTACTTCTTCACCCAAAGGGTGATTAACATGTGGAATTCACTGCCACAGGAGGTGGTGGCGGCTACAGGCATAGCCAGCTTCAAGAGGAGGTTAGATAAAAATATGGAGCAGAGGTCCATCAGTGGCTATTAGCCACAGTGTATGTGTGTGTGTATTTCGCCACTGTGTGACACAGAGTGTTGGACTGGATGGGCCGTTGGCCTGATCCAACATGGCTTCTCTTATGTTCTTAATACAGCTTCAAGGCAGCCTTGCTGCTGAAATGATGTATTCACACAAAGTTTGTTTCTTGTATTCTGCAATGCCAGTTATTTTGCTCTTACTTACAGTGTTTGATGCTTGACTTTCTAACTAACTCTGCCAACTAAACCACTCTGGATATCTCAACAGGTGGTATGTAGAATGCATTAAATAAACAAATAGTTGTTGCGATAGGAGAGCCAGTTTGGTGTAGTGGTTAAGTGTGCGGACTCTTATCTGGGAGAACTGGGTTTGATTCTCCACTCCTCCACTTGCACCTGCTAGCATGGCCTTGGGTCAGCCATAGCTCTGGCAGAGGTTGTCCTTGAAAGGGCAGCTGCTGTGAGAGCCCTCTCCAGCCCCACCCACTTCACAGGGTGTCTGTTGTGAGAGAGGGAGATAAAGGAGATTGTGAGCCGCTCTGAGACTCTTCAGAGTGGAGGGCGGGATATAAATCCAATATCTTCTTCTTCTTCTTCTACTCCTGCTGACTGTGGATCTCGGTAATGCAGATAAACTGTTCCAGGTCAGCTGGCCAGTTTCTCCCTGGACGGGTGACTGAATGGAGAAGCAGAGAGTGCAGTTTCTTGTAAGCCTCACACTGAGACTAGGCATGGCATCCCCAGAGCGGAACACTTTGTGGAAAAAATAAGTACGCTTGGAAGTTCAGACTGCTGCAGAAAAAGAAGACTGATGACCTCATTGTTCCCAAGTCCATCTTAGGGTCCTTTTAGCAGCCATGAACTGGAAGTTTTGTACTTGAAACCTTAATTCCCAGCTATTGCGGGGGTGGGGGGTGTTCTGGAGCATACAGGGAGAAGAGTCTTAAGCCTTCTTGCTGTGCTGTTTTCATGATCCAAACCATTCTCAAGGACCCAATGTTTGCTTCATTGGGGAAATGTACTGATGGGCTATGTACAAGTTTCCCCAGTAATGCCAGTGCTCCCCATAGCCATTTCACATTGAGAAAATACCACAGGCAGCACCCTGAGCCTCCCTCCAAAGCACACCATGGTCTCATTGGGCCCTCAATGAGAGCCAGTTTGGTGTACTGGTTAAGTGCGTGGACTCTTATCTGGAAGAACCGGGTTTGATTCCCCACTCCTCCACTTGCACCTGCTGGAATGGCCTTGGGTTAGCCATAGTTCTGGCAGAGGTTGTCCTTGAAAGGGCAGCTGCTCTGAGAGCCCTCTCAGCCTCACCCACCTCACAGGGTGTCTGTTTTGGGGGGCGAAGATAAAGGAGATTGTAAGCCGCTCTGAGTCTCTGATTCAGAGAGAAGGGCAGGGTATAAATCTGCAATTCTTCTTCTTCTCCTCATATGCCTGGGATTTAAATTGTGATCACAGAACTCCCAAAGTATGTATGCAGATAGGACCCGGAAGCATCCCTGGGATATATTACGTAGTTGTAGTCCTGATATTATTGCCCAAAACTCCACTCAACACTTTGCTTTAGCATAAGCAGTGTTGCTCTTAGAAAAGTTAGTGGTGGACAGTCCAATTTACATAGGGTTTCCTCACTAAAAAGTAGTGTGAGGCAAGAGTACAAAGGAAGAAAATAAACCAATTCAACATAAAAGTTGTAAAAATGTATAGAAGTGTAGAGAGCTGTTTGGATATACGATGCATCTTGAGCAAACGAGGCAACAAGGTTTTGTTTCCAAGAGCAGCCCCTTTTGTCATCTGTTGCTCACTCATAAGAGCTTAAACTTATTTTCATGCTACATCCGATTATAGTACATGGTGTTTCACAGATACAAAGCAGTCAACATTTTTCCAGTCTTTAAAATGGCACTTAGAGTTTCAGTATTCTGCTGTTGCTGTCAAATAGCTTTAGAATATCATAAATGAAGAACAGATTGCTTGTTTGTGTTTACTTTCAGTGTCTGAATGATGTAATAAAGCTTTACAGCAAAGATGGAGAAGACATCAGGCAAGCATCTCGGTTCAGGATAATTGTTGTTACATGCAGCAGCGCTGGAATGTTCTACCAAATAGGAATAAGGTATATGGTGAATGCATGTTTGGATGAAAAACCTGGGCATAGACTTGGGACATTAAAATGGAAGGGTCTTGCTATGCAACTCTTTCCTAAACAGAGGATAACCAGAGAATCAGAACTACCTGCTTCTGTCTTTCAGACCCAGTAGCTTGTGTTATATAATGTTACAGTGTGCATCTTTTAAAACATTTGCCGCCTCCTTCAGACCACCTCTTCACATTACTACTTAATGATAGAAGAGAAGCGGCATGTTGAGATATCCACTGATGATGTATGTCAGAGTGTACGAGAGAGTAAGTTTGCCACTGGCCTTCTGTTCAGTCCCACATGAGGATTGCACAGGAGCAGACCTGTCGTTGGAGAGGTTTTGCAGCTGAAAGGAGGTCATTGATGTGTGAGTCTCTGGAGCATTAGAGTAGTGAGGAATTAATTATTCATCAAAGAAAACTTATCAGTCCCTGGACCAAGAGAAATCCAGCTGACCTGGGCCAGGGCCTTTTTGAACCTGGCTCTTGCCTGGTGGAACTCTGCTGGAGAACATCCATGCCCTGCGGGACTTACCTTTCCACAGGGCATGTAAGGCAGAGATGTTCTGCCAGGCCTTTGGTTGAGGACAGTGATGGGACAGTAAGCAGTCTGGCGCGCCTGGGTTTTCCCACTCACCCCTTCCTGCCTCCGTAGAAGCTCTGGGGAGTCACAATTTTAATTCCAAATGATCACCATCTGTTTTTAATTGGAACTGTTTTTAATTGGAAATTATTCTGTGTTGTAATACTAATTTAAACTACCTGGTGTAGATTGTTGTTGTTTCCTTGGTGTAAGTTACCCTGAGTCCGCTTGGAATGGGTAGCTGAAGAGTCTAAATAATAAATAATAAGAATTGTGAGCCCTAAAGATGGCTCAGAAAGTACTATTTCAAAAAAACTTACCTGTTGTGGGGTGAAGATGACCCAGATGGATGAGCTTGAGTTTTGCCTTTTTTTGTCTGGGCGAAAGACACAATATTCTGACTTGTAAGATCTGCCAACGGTTTACTCCAAGGCCAGGGAGCATAGAGCTTCCAAATTCAAGGTGGCACCGTGGGAGAAAGCACTTAAAACCTCAGACCTGATGTCCAAATTGGCTTCAGAAATAACAGCATTGGATCCAGCACAATCAGCTCCGCACCTGGGATCCAGGTCTAAACAGAGTTGATCAGATTCACATGCTCCTTGGATCCAGCATGTGTTTTCTCTAAGCCTTGAACCAAGAAGGCTAAGACTAAAGACAAGGAGAAACCAAGAACAAGCCCCAACTCCAGAACCAACTCTGGCTTTAAAAGAAAGGCCCAAGACACCTTCCCTAAATCACCTCCTGGATCACTCTTGGGGGAGTTAGAAATGAAGGTACCCTCCAGGACAGATCCAGAATGACATTGGAACCAAGCAGATGTTGATGGTTCTTTGGGCTTAGTCCCAGCCACCTATGATATGGCCTTCTAATCCATACATCCCCATTGGATATCTGGAAGAATGGGTCAACTTCAGTAGGTCTAGGGATCCAAATTCCTATATTTATCTGCATTGGGCTCATTTGTACCCACCTTCAGCTACCGTGTCCTTCAGGCCACCATCTCCTGTACTGGGGAGGACAGAAGAGGCAGCCGCTGTGTCTGATGGATCTGCATCGGATCCAAGCCCAGATGTAACAGTAGGGGAACTGTCATCAGCATCCCCTACAGAAGATCTCACGTGTCCAATGAACAAATAATTCATATGCCACTATCTTTAGAAATCGAGATCATCGTCTTGGTGCATAAATTGAGAGATGATTTTGAGCCGGTTCTATTATGATACCCCAGGCATGATTGCCTTTCCGATTTTTGAGGCACTGGAAGACCTCACCCAGGAAGTCTGGCAAAAACCAGCATCACTGCATCCCGTTTCCAGGAGGGCGGAGCAACACTTTGATAGAATTAAAAAGGAACCTTTCAACTATCTTACAACTCATCTCCCACCTTCGCCACGATTGACAGAAGAGATGCAGCCTAAGGGCTATCAGCCTTATTACTCTACACTCGCATACAGAAAGGGGCAGAAGTTGGGTGCTTTAGGATGCAAATTATACTCGTCTGCTCTAGGTTTTTAAGATTGCCGATTACAAAACTGCAGATACCAGTTGTCCCTATGGAAATGAATGCTACCCTTCTTTGAGTACTGCTGGAAGACGAGAGGCCCCTCGCCAAGATGTTGCAAGCCAAGGCCATCAAGCTATCAAAACAGCAGATAAATGCCAGCAAACGTTCTGCGGATGCTGTAGCTTGTGCTATGGCAAGTGCCATAGTCCTCAGATGGCACACCTGTTGGAGATCTCTAGCGTTACCAGCCATGACCAAGCAAAAAGTAGAGGATTAACTGACAGATAATGCCTACTCTGTCTTGTTCTGCCTCGTCCTCCTAGGGATTCCCAACCCCCTGGAGGGGCTTTTCTTCCACTCTCAGGTTAGCCCGTCACCACTACTGATAATTGTACAGATTTCTCACTGGGTGGATTAGGACCCCTAGCTTCCCTTCTTAGTTCTGAGGCCTTCCCTCTTTGTCTCCCACTGATAAGCATGTGGCCACCATGGGAACAGATTAATGTCTTGGGCACCCTTGGAGGACTTAACTGCTTGCCAACACACACACACACCCCGGGACCCCCTATTCAGATAATGTATTCAAGACAGTACAAGTCTGTGTGGTACAGAGAATTACTTCCAGCATCAACAGTTTAAAGCCTTAATTAAAAAGAAAATGTTTACAAGGCGTCGTGAGTCAGGGCTCAGCGAGGAGAAGAGGAACTCCATGTAACCCGCTCTGAGTCAACAGAAGCCAGCGAGCAGGAAGATGAACTTCAGGCTTCTCAGGATTCAGTCAACAGTTGGTGTAGAGCCATTGATAGTCACCAGTCCTGAGTCAACAGGTGAAACTAAGTTGATCATTCCTAGCCCTCCAGTATCACCCACACTTTTGGAGCACCGCAGATAGAGGCTTCAAGCAGAACTACAGGAGAGATGACAAAGAGATCAGCTCCTAGCCCAATGCCAGCTGCTTGAGTAGTTGCAGAATTCTTCCGGGGCTCTGCTCCTGTGACCCGTGATCCAGCTCTTGATTCTGATCTTCTGTAACAGCTCTGACTGCTTGGTAAATGACTTCAGTCTGCTAGATCTTGCGCTCAGACAAGTCCCTAAATTCTATTCTGACTTCCCAGTATGTGACCCGTAGATTCGACCCTGACTTTGATTATGGAATTCAGCTCCCTGGGCTGCCTGTGTCTCTGACACAAGCATACTTTTAGTACAACACCAGGTGAGCAAGGAAAACAAAGGAAATTGGTAAAAACATAAATTCTCTGTCCCTTCCCCTATATGTGCCTTCTCTGATGGTAAAATATAGGACAAGTTATTTAGCTTAGTTGTTCTAGTTCTCAACAGAGTTAGCATTATTTTGAAGCTTGCTCCCAGTTTCCCAAGTAAGCACATGGTCAATTTGGCTGCCTCAGGAGTTAAATAATCCTGTGTCTTCTCATCACCTGAGCATCCTAAAGAAAGAGAGTTTCCTCCTTGCTCCCAGGAGTTTTATCTTCTATCTTTCCCCACCTCCCTGACCAGGTCAGAGAAGTGCTTCCTGGTGATCTCCAAGAATCTCTTTCCTGGGGACAGTCTAGCATTCTTTATATATCTCCAAACTTCTGTCCCCTGCTAGAAGAGAGGAAGAAGTGAACTAGCCAGTCCGATTGCCTCTCCTGCTAGATAGATTCGCATTTTTAAGACGCTGAGCTTGGAAAGACATTGAGGGACTTCCTCCTTTCCAGCCTAATCTCTGCCCAGAGAGAGAGAGAAAGTTTTAAAATGCACAGTGGAAGCCTGCTGCTTGCCAACATCCCAGGATAAAATGTGTTTCATCACACTTACCTTTGGAAGGTTTGTCGTGATCCTAGGCCTAGTGAGACCTGCAGGCTCCAGGGAAGCCTGTGTTAAAGTAGCTACAGGGCCTACATTTTCCCAAGATCCCTTCTTCCTTCTGATTGGGTGGCAGAAGTTTTGGAGGGAAAACCTGCCTAGAGGGGTGGGACCTGGGAGGAAGCAATAAAAGACCAGCTAGAGAGGAAAGTGTGTTTTCTCTGGAAAGGCTGCAGCTGCTGAGAGGTTTTCTCTGGGAAGGCTGGAGAAGGCTGCAGCTGCTGAGAGGTCCCTCATCCATGGAGACTGAGTGAGTCAATTGGAATTAGAGGAAGGGAACATGTCATTAGTTTCATCAGGGCTTTTATTTCTTCATACCAACCTTTACTCTTTTCATATTCACTGTCGCACTAAAAGTTTTTACGAATCACTTCCTGTTTTGAGCGCTTACAATAAACCTGTTGTTGTTATACCGCATGGGTCCTCATGTCTTTTCGGTCACAGATAGGAATTTGCTAATAAGGAAGACTGGATGGTTCGGTGCTCTGGGTCCTCCCAGACAGACCCTTACCAGAGTGGTGGCGGCCAATAGAATGCCCTTCCTGGTCCCCTGCTGTTGTGACAAGGTTCCATGTTGTTTTCCATCAGAACAGGTGAGACACTGCCTCTGATAAAGAACAGGCAAACAGCAAAATCTTTGGGGGTATCGCAACCGGCCCCAACTCTTTACACAGCACCCCTGGGCACCGGTATCATAGGGAGTACCAATATTCCAACACTTCCAGGGCACAGTATCCTGCACCTAAGCCATTTATGCCTCAACAAGACTACCAGAATCGCAAGGATTCTCCAGAATGCTCCTGGTTAGTAAGAAAAATGGAGAAGCGAGAACCTGTCATGGGTGCTGGGGACCCTGCAGAAGAAGCCGAGCCTGCAGAGCCTGCAGAAGGAACTGTGCCCCTGCCACCTGCACCAGTGCCCCTGCCTCCTGCTGAAGAAGATCCAAGCCCCCCTGCCTCGCCCTCTCGGGTGGCTCGTGTGCGTGACCGCCTTCGTCGGGACCTCAGGGATCGGAGGAGGGCGGCACGCTCACAAGCAAGACGCTCCCTGAGCCCTGAGTGTTGAAAGGATTCTGGCCCTTCTAAGTGTGAGGATGCTTAAGTTTCGGCAGGATCCTGGCTGCTGCTCTGAGACAGCAATTAGCCCAAATGAGCAACAGGCAGCAGAGGGCTATATAGCTGTGGGCTTTGGGAGGAGGCTTTGTGGAAGCAACTAGTCACATACCTGACATCCTAGCATCCACGCCGGCTCTTGACTTTGGCTTTTGGATTCCTGACTTTGGCTTGGACCTCTGGACCCCCTGACTTCGGCTTCGGAACCTCTGACCTGTGATACCTGGATTACGATTCTGTTTTGGCGCCTTGGACCCACCTTGCTCACCAGTTGCAGACCCTGGACCGCCCCTGGACGTTGCCTGACTCAGCCCCAGCTCGTGACAGAACCATCTCAGAGAGTTAAATGGTTTTCCTTAATGTTTCTGAACTTCACATTGTTTCCATTCCTTCGGTTTTGAAATGATTCCAATTAAACTGTTGGTTCATTGTTACTGATTTGAAGGATGCTCACTTTCATATTTCTAATCTTAAACAACGCCATGAGTTTTTATGTTTCTGATGTTGGAAGTTTGTGTTTCAGTATATGGTGTTGCCTTTTGGTTTGACTACAGCATCCAGGGTAGTCCTAGCACTGGAAGTAGCTTATTTATGGGTGTCATATTTTTCCCTATCTAGATGACTGGTTGGTGGTTGCTTAGTCTAAAGACCAAGTAGTGAGAAATTGTTCTTTGGTTCTGGAGACTTGTCAAAGATAGAGAGCGACTGTAGATTAAACTCCATCATCCGGGCATTGATAAGAGACTTCTCAAACTAATCATAACTCTACATTCCTCCACCACTTGCCAAATCAAAACTTCACCTACTGAGGAACTGACACCTAAAATTCCCTTCAATAAAGGAGTTAAACAAGGATGCATCCTCACTCCTTTTTTATTTAATCTATATCTCAATGATTTGGCTCCTGTACTAACAGGAGTAGATTGCCACCCCCCAAAATTGGGCTCTACGCGCATTCCCATCTTGCTATACGTGGATGACACAGTACTTCTTTCTCGTACAAGGGCTGGACTCAGACGACTGTTGAATAGATGTCTCAGTTCTTTTCAAGAAAACAAACTGCATTTGAATTACAAAAAATCTAAGATTGTGGTTTTTGCTAAGTCTTGTAAAATCCACAAATGGCTATTCGATGGGAAAGAAATAGAAAAGATCAGACATTTTAAATACCTAGGTCTCCATTTTAGTTACAATATGTCCTGGTCACATCACCGCAAATCTGCAGTTAATTTAGCAGCCATTACTGCATCAGCCGTTTCCCAGTTTTTCTTTAATGGAGGCAACCAGTTTGCTCCAGCGGCTTTAAAAATCTATAAGGCCAAAGTAATCCCGCAGTTATTGTATGGTATTCCAACTTGGATTAGTGCCCTTGAGTCTGATACAAAAGTGATAGAAAACGTCAGGGGAGAGAAATGATTTTGATAGCCCCTTTCTGGCCTCTCTAAATCTGGCTCCCAAGTTTTTATGGAGATGTCAAAGGGACAACATTTCTCCCTACCCAGACAATTGAATTTAATCAGCAAAGGGCCAGGTGTTCCACCATAGCCTGGATTGACTCAACTGTACTGTTTAGAAGCTTGGGGGCAGGGATTTAATATTCTCTCAAGAGATAAATGATGCGCTTTTTAAACGCGCACAAACCCAATGCGAGAAATTGGGTAGGATTCCAAAACCAGGAATCCTATGTATATAAACGAAGGTTTTCAACATGGCGTAATAAGAACCCCTCTTCTTTTACTATCCCTTTGCAGGGTGTATTTGAATATTCGTTATATCTGAAGAATAAAGGTTTGACCTTTTCCCTCAATGAAGGTCTACCTAGCTGCTGTTTCTTGGTTTCATGGTGAGGTGGATGGGCAATTAGTATTCTCTCACCATCGGTCCAAGGGTTTTTTGAAGAGTTTATGTAGTCTTTGCTCCTAGGGATTCTTGGATTCCCCAGTGGCCCTTTTCACTTGTTTTGACTCCGCTGATGTGCAAGCCTTCCAAGCCGCTTGCTACATGTTCAGAGGAGCTTCTTTCTATGAATGTTTTAATTGTTTTGGTGGTTACTTCAGCCAGGAGGGTCAGCGAACTGGCAGCCCTGCAGGTGAAAACTCCATTTTTAAGACCTTCCCTGAGTGGGTAGTACTTCAACCCAGCCTTAGGTTCCTCCCTAAGGTGGTTTCCAAATTCCATTTATCTCAGGAGATCATTTTACCAGTATTTTTTTTCCTGTGCCAAGTTCTGGCAAGGAGCATCTCCTGCGCTCCTTAGATATTAGAAGGGCACTGTTGATTGACCTGAAAAGGACCAAAGAGTTTTGCAAAGATAAAACGCTGTTTATTTTGCAGGGCCTAATAAAGGGGGGGAAGAAGGTTTTCTCCCAGGCATTTTCCAGATGGATTGTCTCTACTATAAAGCAATGTTACAAGTCAGCAGACATACCATATCCTTTAGAGATCAAGCCGCATTCTACTAGAGCTGTAGCTTCCTCTATAGCCTTCTTCAATGGTGTGCCTTGGACAGAGGCTTGCCAAGTTGTTACTTGGTCATCTGCTGACACCTTCATACATCACTGTGCCTTGGATCTGCAGGCAAGTGGGGAAGGTGATTCTTCTGTCTATGTTTACATAAGATATTCCACCTTTGGAATAGCTTGCTAGAATCCCCATGTGGAACTACACAGAAGATTGATGGTGAAACAAGATTGCAGTTATATGTAACAGCTGTTCATCAAGTGTCTTCTGTGCAGGCACACATACCCTCCCTCCTGTCCCACTGCATGCTCTGGCTTTGGCGGCGCTGGAGGTACTGAAAATCGGGGTGCTGCTGTGCAGGCGCATGTGGCCCCTGGATGGGAACAAAGACTCTAGCTCCAGTGCGCAGTGCCACCTGGAGGCTTTTAGCTGCAGAACCAGGCCTGCTCATGTGCAGTCCCATATGTGCCTGCAGTGAGGATTTATTTGTTTTATTTATTTATTTAGACAATTTATATTCCTCCCTTTCCCAATTGGGCTCAGGGCAGGTAACATTTTAAAAACAGTATAAAAAAACAGTTAAAACCAATAAATGTGAACAATACTATAATAAATACAATACATTAGGGTTTGTAGAATCTTTCGGGATCAAGTGCCGTGTTCTACTGGAGAAAGTTTTCCTTCCAGACGTTTCGTTCTCAGCTGCGGAGAACATCCTCAGTGGCGTTGCAGCCGGAGCAGGCGCTCACACCTTCTTGGCTGCTGTGCATTGCTGTGCACAGCAGCCAAGAAGGTCTGAGCGCCTGCTCCGGCTGCAACGCCACTGAGGATGTTCTCAGCAGCTGAGAACGAAACGTCTGGAAGGAAAACTTTCTCCAGTAGAACACGGCACTTGATCCCGAAAGATTCTACAAACCCTAATGATGTTACCAGCCGTGAAAACCTGAAATCTTTGATAAATACAATACAGTTTGGTGGCTCAGTTGAGTGCATCATAATATACTGAGAGTCTCAGACATCAGATAGTGTAAAACCAGTATTTCAGCAGAGGTGGTATTGCAGCAGTAAGGCCAGCCGATAGAATAGCTCTGTCTTGCAGGCCCTACGAAAAGGTAACAATTCAGTAAGGACTCAGCTCTCTAAGGGGAGCTGATTCCACCAGGCTGGGGCCAAGGCCGAAAAGGCCCTGGCTCTGGTCAAGGCTAGTCAGACGTCCTTCAGGCCAGGAACAGTTAGCAGATGTTGGGTGCCAGATTGTAGTGTTCTCCGAAGCATATATGGGGAAAGGTCCCATAGATATGTCGGTCCCAGGCAATGGTAAGGCTTTAAAAGTTAAGACTAAAACCTTGAAACGGATCAGGTACTCAGTTGGTAGCCAGTGCAGTTTGCACAGCGCTGGCTGGATGTGTGCCCGGCTAGGCACTGTTATCAACAGTCAAGCTGCTACATTCTGCACCATCTGGAGTTTCTGGATCAGTCTCAACGGTAAGCCTGTGTAGAGCGAGTTACAGTAATGCATCCTGGAAGTGACTGTTACATGGATCGCTGTAGCTAGGTCCTGGGGGGATAGGTAGGGCGCTAGCTGCCTGGCCTGCCGAAGATAATAAAAGGCAGACTTGGCAACCATTGCGACCTGTGCCTCCATTGAAAGTGAGGCATCCAGTGTCACTCCAAGCTCTTCACCTTCTGAACCAGCACTAAAGATGCACCATCCAGGGTTGGGAGCTGGATTCCTGATCCTAACCCCCCCCCCCCCCCCGGCCCAGGTACAGGACCTCCGTTTTAGCTGGATTAAGCGTCAATCAGCTTTGCCTCAACCATCCCACCACAACTTCTAAGGCTGAGGTCAGATGACTCGGCGCGGAGTCTGGGTGGCCGTATATCAGCAGATAGAGCTGAGTGTCATTTGCATATTAATGACAACCCAGCCTGAAACTTTGGGCAATCTGGGCAAGGGAGAGCATGTAAATGTTAAACATCATTGGCGAGAGAATAACTCCCTGAGGTACACCTCATTCCAGCGGGTGCCGCATGGAGATCTGCTTGCCAAGTGCCACGCTTTGTCCCCGACCACGGAGGATCCTCAATGAACAGGTTACGTGTGACTGCAACCCTGTTTTATTGTAGTTTCTTCGGTATGGGGTGTGCATGAATTCGGCATACCTCCAGTGGACAGAATAGGGTATTTAAGATCTCCCGTTTGCTTTTATTTTTGACCCTTCACTGTCCTACTTCTGTAATAAAATTTTATTTGAGGTGGTTGTTGGGGTTTTTTGCAGGGGGGGATACAGAATAAAAAGGAAAAGGAGGGAAAGGTAGTTTCCAAAAAACGCATGTATAGGGCAATTTCACACATATTAAAGACATTCCTTTGAAATGTGTTATGTATACAATAGTACCTTCATTGCTTTACTTGATTATCTGGAGTACAGGAAGCAAAATGGTGTCAGTAGAACCATACTGGGGTTCTCATTGAGGAAAAAGCAATGTATATTTGGAGAGCATGGGTTTTCTGGGAAATAGGTGAATGCCATAAATAGAGTATTTTCTGACATAGCATGTTTTTAGTAATGATCATAACCAGTATTTTAAAAGGTACCCAGTGTTAATTTTGCCCTGACCTGGATGGCCCATGCTATCCCAGTCTTACCACATCTCAGAAGCTAAGCAGCACTTGACAGCACTTTCCACCCCCACCAAGTTTTATGCCCCTGTAAGACGTTCAGAAAATCCTGCTACAGGCATGAGTGGAGTCCGGAAACATGTCGGATTTTAAGCGGTTGTCCAAACGTCAACATCTGCGAATGGTGGTTAGCTCGTTCGAGTCCCGCGTTGAGATGACTGGGGCATGGACTAATTTGATACTGCTTTAAATCTGGAACAAAATTCTTCTGACGGTTCCTGAGCGGAATTTCTCTGTTTGAACGCTCCATCGTTGGCGGCTCGTCAGAAGCGCACCACCGCTTCCCTCCCAAAGCCCCCTGCAAATGATATCACTGCGCCAGTGAATGAGCGAGCGAATGTTGGCTCGATAAACCGTTTACCCGCCCCTGTGTCTGGAAACAAAACTCACTTTTGAAACTAGATGTGAACTGATTTGAATTCCTGGGGTTTTTTCTGCACGCATAGTGCTCGTGCTGGAAAAGTAGTGCCAACGGACTAGCAAAACTGTTAGTGATCCGACCCATTTAAAAGCGACGTGCATCCCCGCCCTTGAGAACGAGGTCATGGTGGGTGTGCGAGGTCTCTCGTGGAGAAGGGAGGAGACGCTGGATCTGCTCAATAGTGCAGATAGCGGGCATCACTGCGCCTGTGCTAATGCAGATTGACGTCTCATGAAACGAGGTCTGGTAGAGCACTCTGATCGACCAGCGACGGGACCCACATGGGATAGAACGGGAGCCTGGCTGTTGTCTGATTGGAAAATTGGTTGTGCAGATTATAATAGAGGCGCGTTGCAGATGGATTTAATGGTGAGTGTGACCGCACCCCCAGAGTCTCAGAGCGGCTCACAATCTCCTTTACCTTCCTCCCCCACAACAGACACCCTGTGAGGTGGGTGGGACTGAGAGGGCTCTCACAGCAGCTGCCCTTTCAAGGACAACCTCTGCCAGAGCTATGGCTAACCCAAGGCCATCTAAGCTGTTGCAAGTGGAGGAGTGGGGAATCAAACCCGGTTCTCCCAGATAAGAGTCCGCACACTTAACCACTAGAAATGCTTAACAAGAAATGCTTGGACTGAAATATTTTATTAGGGAAGAAATATATTCAAACCAGTTTAAAGGTTTACGTAGTAGACATTGTTATTGGAATGGTACTCATAACAAATAGTGTCTGCTTGTATTTTCTTTACACGTATCGCATTTAGGAATATTGTTGCACTGAAAATTGCTGACACCATTTTAGCACACTCCTGAAATGATGCAGTATGAACACACATGAGGTTGTCTTACAATGAATGGTCCATCGAAGTTAGTATTGCCTACTCATACTGGTAGCGGCTCTCAGGTGGAGGTTTTTGCATCTCTCTCCCTCATCCTTTTGCATCTCATCTCAGTGGAGGTTGAGGGTTGATCCTGAAACCTATTATGCATGGCAAGCAGACGCTCTGCCACTGAGCCATTGCCTTTCTCTGTTCATGTCCTTTCTGTTTCCACGGAATTTAAGGCTCTTCCGTGGAGGTCACAGGGACACCTAGGTTTTGTTGTCAGGCACTGTAGCATCACTTGCGTTATCTGTTTTAACTCCATATGAAATTATTGATTATACTATCCCTTCGCCACATGTGAGGAGATGTGAGAGATAAGAATTTTCATTTCAGTTTTGATTTGGCCCGTACAGAAAATCAGTTGATTTCATAACTTAATTTTTATTCACATTATTTGTGGTTTTATCCACCATTCCTGGTTTCCAAATCAATTAAAAATACCTGTATTATCAGGGCTTTTTTATTTTTAAAGCAGGAACACAGTTCTGGCTGGCTTGGTGTCGGGGTGTGGCCTAGTATGCAAATGAGTTCCTGCTGGGCTTTTTCTACAAAAAAAGCCCTGTGTATTATCATAGAATTCCTTGGGGTAATCACCTGAAAGTGTACTCATTCCAGCTTTGAAACAGTCAAGCTTTCCTAATGCTGTATTTGCAATGGCATCCATTCATTTTTATTTTATGAAACAGTGACTCTCTAAAAACCAAACTTTTTTCTCCACATCTGACTACTTCCAAATAGACCCAGAGACCTCAAATGTGTTGCTTTCTTGGAGGAGGAAGTGCTGCAGAAGATCCCAGGAGGTGGAGGAAAATAGAAAATCATCTCTTTGCTTTTGGGAAACAGGCTTGTTTGGTTCTGTGTTCTAAAGGCCACAAAATCTATCCATGGCTAAGCAGAGGCCACTCAGCAGTGTTAGAAATGAAAACCAGCCATGCATTTTTCTCTTTGTCCTGGCGTTTTCTCGGCTCTTTTTATTGTCCAAAGCATAGCTATTTTAGAATCCTCTATACCTCTCTTTCTAAGAAGCAAACACCTGCCTGTCTCTCTCGGAAACAAATGTATCTCAGAACTTTGTCTGGAGAGAGCTCCTGAAGGTCAGTTGTTTGAGAGGTCACTCACCCTCAAGGCACACCTGACGAGAATGTACAGTTTCTGGAGTCCTGATGAGGCCTGAAGGAGGGTCCATGCTGTCTTATCACATCATGGGCATTTGCAGTATGTACAAAATATGTAGTTGTTCATGTTGGAGGGACGGTGGCTCAGTGGTAGAGCATCTGCTTGGTAAGCAGAAGGTCCCAGGTTCAATCCCTGGCATCTCCAAAAAAGGGTCCAGGCAAATAGGTGTGAAAAACCTCAGCCTGATACCCTGGAAAGCCGTTGCCAGTCTGAGTAGACAATACTGACTTAGATGGACCAAGAGTCTGATTCAGTATAAGGCAGCTTCATATGTTCATTCTAATGCACTATAGTACCACCAACCAGTGTTTTGAACAGGGCATAACTAGAGACCCCAAAATTAGCAAAGGATGGCCTTTTTTCTAGAGAGGGTGATCCTGCTAAAGCAGTCCATCTAGGGCAACCAAGAACTGACAGATAATTACCCTGTCTCTGTATGTGTCTGTTGCTTTGTTCTGTAGCCTGTTTTGAGGAGTCATTTAGGTTAGTGCTAACTGCTCATTACTCATGTATTGCTGAATAAATTAAACTTTGGATGAAAGCTTGTTACAGTGAACCTGGGAAGCAAAAATGAGAGTGATAGCTCTCAACAATTGCAATCCTGTTCCTCTCCAGGGAAGACTAATACACCCTTCCACAACAGGCTGTGACAGTGTAATTAGATCCTTAAGAGGGTGTTCCCCACAAGAACCTAGCAGCTCTGTTTTGGTGTAATGTTAACCTGTGGAACTACTTGCTGCAAGTCACCCCTGCAAGATAAGACAGGACCAAAACCAATTTCCATCCCTAATACTATGATAGCCTGACTAGATCGAATTTAGTTCATTGCTAGTTCATCGTGGGTAGGGAACATCTGTTTTCTCTTCAAGATGCTCTAAATTTTATCCTCAAGAAACAAAATGGGAGCCAAGAAATATATTGTCTGTCACTGAAATAATGCCATATTTGCTTAAAAAGGGAAATGTGATACAAACATAGGCACCAGTGAACAAACGTACCTGTGAATAGGAAGGTATTTGCAGCATGGTGAAGTTATTACAGGTGATAAGAGAGAAACCTCCTGTGCCCTTCAGTGTCTATAACAAGTTAAGTAACAATGGGAGGGAAACCATATCTGAGCTTTTTAGAGAAAAGGCAGAAATAAAAAATAGGATTATTAAACCTCTGTTTTATCCCTTGGTTGTGCAGAATGACCTAACAGTGGAATGTGTTAGGATATTTAAGAGAAAACTTAAATTCTAAAAGTCTGGAAGGAAATGAAAGATGCCAATCCCAGCGGCATCTCTTGAAAGTAGTTAGAGGTGGACCTGTGGATAGATGTGAAATATTAAGGACTGTGTTGGAAGATGGCATATTCTAAAGCCATAGTAACTCGACATTTTCCATGTTGAAACATGGAAAGTCACATTGATATCTTGCTTGTAATTGTGTAGAATTCTGGCAACGTAAAAGCTTGAGCTGTATTGAAGTACTGTGTGTGTATTTCTTCAGCACAATTTTTGTGCAATTCTTCAGTTTGCATAGATAACTACCACAAGGTGGCAGAATACTTGCAACTTTTGCTCTGTAACTCTAGGATTGGACACTTCACACATGTATTTGTGGATGAAGCAGGCCAGGCAAGTGAGCCCGAATGTCTGATTCCATTGGGGCTGATTTCTGAAGTCAGCGGGCAGGTATGTATTCTCCCTGTAACCGAATCAAGCAACATTTTTCTTGAATTTCATTCCAACTGAACCTTTTCCGGCTTTTCTTCCCTGGTAAAGTCACTTTGTGAAATAAACTATGTTTCTGTCTATATTAAAAGATCTTATTGTGTATTGCTGATTTAAACAAAAGCACATATAGGATAAAAGTGCCAGTGTTTTTAATTTTAAGTATCGCATTGCTGCAAGACCTACCACAGTAGGGTATTAAAAAATTTTAAACCATAGGCCAGTGGTAGACCACATGCTTTGCATATGGGTCACAGATTCAATTTTTGTATCTCCAGGCAGAGAACAATGAATCTTGATAGTAGAGGCATCTCCAGGGGGCCTTGGAAAGCTGCTGTCAGAGAAGATAGTACTGGGCTAGAAGGACCAGTAATCTCTCCAGGGTGAAGATACTTTCACGTGTGGTGTCCAATTAATTTATCTTTTTTTCTTCTCAGTTCTTCATCCCCATTTGACACATTATTGTTCTGAGTTGCTATAAATTCTTTCTGTAAACAAGAACAGTATGTGTTTCATTAAGGCATAAACTATTATATTTTTTTAATATTATATTTTTTTAAGTTTAAACATTATGTAAAATTTTAATTCTTGGTGTAAACTTTCATACAGGGGAAAAAAAAGTATTTCTAATTTCAGATTGTACTTGCGGGTGATCCAATGCAACTAGGCCCAGTCATAAAATCTAAACTAGCTGCAGTTTATGGATTAAATGTTTCCCTGATGGAAAGACTGATGTCTCAGCCTCTGTATTCGAGAGATGAGGATGCTTTTGGCGCTTGTGGGTCATATAATCCTCTATTGGTAAGTTCAATGGGGAATTCTCTTTATTGTTGAATCTTAAATTCTTGTTTTAGTTTTTCAAATACGTGAAAATAGAGTTTAAATATTAGGGTACCATCTTAGGCAGCCTTTGACTGAATACATCAGATCTCTTGGCTGATGGAAGAAGATAGAAGATATTGGATTTATATCCCGCCCTCCACTCCAAAGAGTCTCAGAGCGGCTCACAATCTCCTTTACCTTCCTCCCCCACAACAGACACCCTGTGAGGTAGATGAAGATATTGGATTTATATCCCACCCTCCACTCCGAAGAGTCTCAGAGCGGCTCACAATCTCCTTTACCTTCCCCCCCCCACAACAGACACCCTGTGAGGTAGATGAAGATATTGGATTTATATCCCGCCCTCCACTCCGAAGAGTCTCAGAGCGGCTCACAATCTCCTTTACCTTCCCCCCCCACAACAGACACCCTGTGAGGTAGATGAAGATATTGGATTTATATCCCGCCCTCCACTCCGAAGAGTCTCAGAGCGGCTCACAATCTCCTTTCCCTTCCTCCCCCACAACAGACACCCTGTGAGGTGGGTGGGGCTGGAGAGGGCTCTCCCAGCAGCTGCCCTTTCAAGGACAACCTCTGCCAGAGCTATGGCTGACCCAAGGCCATGCCAGCAGGTGCGAGTGGAGGAGTGGGGAATCAAACCCGGTTCTCCCAGATAAGAGTCCGCGCACTTAACCACTACACCAAACTGGCTCTCCACGCCAAACTGGCTCTCCAGTTGGGATGGTTAGGGATGGGCACAGAATGCAAAAACGGTAGTTTGTTTCGTCTTGTGGTTCATTTGGGTTCAGGAAGGCAAGGCATGGTCTCCAAGAGGGATAGAAAGCTCAGGCATGTCACCAGGGGTGCCCTATCACTTGAGCGAAAACTCTTAAGATAACTATATAGAGTTTTTTCCCCAAGTGATAGAACACGCACACACCCCACAAGCAACGTGCCCAGCATGATAACGTCACTTCCAAGTGACGTCATCACACCAGGCACGTTTTCGCGCTTGAGGAGGATCCCCTGTCGATAACGGCGCAGACGGACTGCCCTGTTTTATTTTTATTCTGTGCGCAGCACTGTTTGCCGAACCGATTGATAAAGATCCAAGGATCAGCAAATTTTAACACAAATCATAGTTCATCCATCGAATTCATGCCCATCCCTACTGATGGCATAATGTATTTATTATAGTATGTGATTTTGTGAAGCAGAGCAGCTTCATCAGACGCATCTGATGCAGCGGATTCTTCCTCACAAAAGCTTGTGCTATTTGCTAGTCTTCGGGGACAAAATGCTGCTAGCCCTCCGGTATTGGGTTTTGCCCATTCTGAAACACAGTTGGTAAGTGATCTCAGCAGAAATCTTTGGAATGCATGCAGTCAAGTTAGTATTGTGGCCAGAAGCTTCCAGACATCTGACTCCTTGTTCCCAGAAGCATCTGGCTGTGCTTATAAAGAAACGGGGTACTGATTTAGCCAGGCTCTGTTCTTGGATCACCAACGTTTTAATTTTTCCTTGCAGGTTACCAAGCTAGTGAAGAATTACAGATCTCATGCTATATTGCTTGCATTGCCATCTAAGCTCTTTTACCACAAGGAGTTAGAAGTCTGTGCTGATCCTTCAGTGGTAAACTCTTTGTTGGGGTGGGAGAAGTTGCCAAGGAAAGGTTTTCCACTAATTTTTCATGGAATGAGAGTAAGTAAATGCCTTTGATCTAAATAGCTTACCATGAGTAGACTTTGTTAAAGGATCTCAGATACAGAAACAGTATTCCCACATTTATGTAGATGCACTTTTATACAATGCAGTTCGAATAAGTGGGAATGTACATTATCGGTGTTCTCTGTAAAAAAAGAGTATCTGAAATCTGTTTTGCTTTCTAATCAGAAAATCTCTTCAGCAGTTTTAGAACACTAGTTCAATTGGCCACAAGAGGGCAATAAGGAGTCACTATGTATTTAATTCCGGCTTTCTTTTAAAAAATTAAAAACTTATAAGAGGAAGTCAGTGGACAGGTTTCTTATGACTTACTACTTTCTTTCAAGAAGGATGCAGGCTACAACAATAACTGTAGTGACTAGGGGCATGCAAGTTAAAAAAACATTTTAATTTCATGTCAGAACATAAGAGAAGCCATGTTAGATCAGGCCAATGGCCCATCCAGTCCAACACTCTGTGTCACACAGTGGTCACCACCTCCTGTGGCAGAGAATTCCATATGTTAATCACCCTTTGGGTGAAGAAGTACTTCCTTTTATCCGTTTTAACCTGTCTGCTCAGCAATTTCATCGAATGCCCACGAGTGTATCTACGGAGGGAGATGGAGTTGAGGGGTGCGAGTGAGCGGAGGAGTGGACTGGCCCCGGGACGTGGGTCCCGGTGGACACCCTGGTCTCTGCCTTCGCCCCCCCTTCTCCCCTTTTTCTTCTGGCTTCCCCCCTCGCCTCCTTTACGCTCCCACACCCCCCGCCCCCCCCCCCCCCCGCGACAAGGTCATCAACCGAGAAGCTCTCTCACCCATGCCTCTGAGAACTATATTAAGAACTGTGCTTAAAACGGTCCCTATACTAGAAAACAGCACCTGCACTTTAAGAGCCACCACGAAGCACCAAAGACGCCTAAAACCTGGACATTCGATTTTGAATACTTATACCAACCACCAGCACTTTAAGAACTAAACCCTACCTCACCTCCAACTTTTACCCCCACTGCCCACGGACTATAGATCACCACTAGAATTATTATTAAGAATGAATTAGATTTAAATTGATTAGAAACTGGATTTATTAAATTGATTAGAAACTGGATTTATTAAATTGATTAGAAACTGGATTTATTATGTATTTATGTTTTTAAATGCATATAGAATTTAATTAACTCAATTGATTATTTATTCACGTTAGCACTTTAGATTAGTTAGGAATTGGACTTTATTATAGTGCTAAGTAGGAATTATTATTTACTAATCAAATTGGAAGATTATGGTGAACTAGATAACTGGGAACAGAGGACGAAGGTGGGCAGGAGATCTATGCTGTGTATCAATACTAACTAGTCAGTGGAATACGATCGGTGAGAGAATAGGTCGGGATGTCCGGTCAGGGGATCCCAGTGCTCCTGGGGAGGGGAAGATATGACGGTGGGAATAGACAGAGAGGTGAGAGAAGGAGGCTGAGACAAAACAGTGCTCGGCCCCCTTCTAGTCTACTTCCCATCCCGACGGTGACAAGTAGTGGGACCAAGAGAAATTGCCCGCGTCCGACACTGGTGTTATGCAACGCCAGGTCTATAAATAATAAGACCGAAACCATTAGGGACTTCCTGCTTCGACAGGACGCAGACCTGGCTTGCGTGACCGAGACCTGGGTACAAGAGGGGGAGACGACGGCACTCTCCCAGATGGCCCCCCCAGGTTACTCGGTCTTTCACCAGTCCCGGATTAGCGGGCGGGGTGGCGGTACTCATACGGGAGGGTTACTCCTTCCGGGCTCTCCCGGCCCCAAAGATCGACGGTATTGAGTGTGTTGGCCTTGCGTGGGATGTCGGGGAGAGGTTGGCGATCTGGCTGGTGTACAGTCCGCCTAACGCACCGGCCAGCGCCTTACCATCCCTGATGGAGGCGGTGTCCGGCTGGGCGCTGGAGTGCCCAGGGCTTCTGGTCCTGGGCGACTTCAATGTCCATGCCGATGACCCGGCCTCCACTCAGGCGATGGACCTAGTGTCTTCCATGGCGACACTGGGACTCTCCCAATTTGTTACGACTCCCACGCATCAGGCGGGGCACACATTAGATCTGATCTTTGCGACCGGGATTCAAGTGAACGAAATCGCAACGGAGACGATACCATGGTCGGATCACTTAGCCCTCAAGGCTCGTATGGAGACGCTACCACAACCCTGTAAGGGCGGAGAGCCTATTTTGGCTCGCCCGCGGAGCCTGATGGACCCGGAACGGTTCCAAATGGCTCTTCGGGATCCTTGGCCCCCTGGCGATTCCCTTGATGCCCTGGTTGATGCCTGGCAAGATCGGCTATCCGGGGCAATCAACGAGATCGCACCTCGACGTCCTCTGCGCCCTCGTTCAAGGCTGGCTCCTTGGTATACCTTGGAGCTACGCCGGTTGAAACAAGGACTCCGACGACTAGAGAGGCAGTGGCGGCGCACTCGTGACGAAGCGGCGAGAACATCCTATAGAACGTTTATGAGGTCTTATGAGGTGGCAGTCAAGGCGCGAAGAAGAAGTACTTCGCGGCCAAGATTGCGTCTGCAAATTCGCGCCCAGCACAATTGTTTAAGATAATTGGACAGTTAACCACACTGCCCCAAGGCAGACCAAACGTTAGAGAATTGGAAATAGGCTGTGAGGCTTTTGCGAAATTTTTTGCAGATAAAATCACGTCGCTCCGCCAGGACCTGCCATCACCTTGGATACAGTATGTGAGCCCGAGGCCCCGTGCCTGTCTTCGGATTTAATCCTGGATCACTTCAGCCCACTCAGCCTGGAGGAAGTTGACGGAATTCTCTCCTCTGCACGCCCTACAACTTGCGATTTGGACCCATGCCCCTCCTGGCTAATTAAATCCTGCCTGAGGGAGCTTGAATGTCCTTTACGGGACATCATAAATAGATCCCTCTCGGAGGGGCGCTTTCCATCATCTCTAAAAGAGGCTTTGGTCCGTCCCCTCTTGAAAAAAAAGTACAGCGGATCCGGCCGAATTGGCAAACTACCGACCGGTCTCTAATTTACCATTTTTAGGTAAAATTATAGAGAGGGCAGTGGCGTCGCAGTTGCAGAGCTTTCTGGATGACGCTTCCATCCTAGACCCTTGCCAGTCCGGCTTTCGCCCGGGTTACGGGACGGAGACAGTACTGGTCGCCCTGGTAGATGATCTCCAACGGCACCTGGATCGGGGCGGTGTGGCGGTGCTGATGTTGTTGGACCTGTCGGCTGCGTTCGACACGGTCGACCATCGGCTACTGACCCGCCGCCTCGCCGATGTAGGGGTGAGGGGGTCTGCCTTACAATGGCTTGCCTCCTTCCTCGAGGATCGGGGACAAAGGGTGGCAATTGGGGGCGAGCTGTCCCAGAGGCGCACACTGGATTGCGGAGTGCCTCAGGGGGCAGTTCTCTCACCAATGTTATTTAATATCTACATGCGCCCCCTTGCCCAGATTGCCAGGAGACATGGACTTGGGTGCCATCAATATGCAGATGACACCCAACTCTATCTGCTAATGGACGGCCGGCCTGACTGCGTCCCAGAGAATTTAGACCGGGCCCTGCAGGATCTGGCAACCTGGTTGAGGAAGAGCGGGCTGAAACTGAATCCAGCGAAGACAGAAGTCCTTTGTCTGGGTCGGGGCGCTCGGGGAGGGGAAATACTTCTCCCGGTCTTCGACGGGGCGCCGTTGAAAGCGGCGCACCGAGTTAAGAGCCTGGGAGTTTTACTGGAGCCTGCATTATCAATGGAGGCCCAGATTGCAGCCACTGCCAAGTCAGCCTTCTTCCATCTAAGGCGGGCAAAGCAGTTGGCTCCCTTCCTAGAGCGCCAAGATCTGGCAATGGTGCTTCATGCAACGGTCACCTCGAGACTGGATTACTGTAATGCCCTCTACATGGGGCTGCCTCTGTGCCGAACCCGGAAGCTGCAACTGGTGCATAACGCAGCGGCTAGACTGTTGCTGGGACTCCCTAAATGGGAGCACATACAGCCTGGGCTGCGCGAACTGCACTGGCTGCCAGTTACATACCGGGTTCGTTACAAAGTGCTGGTCATGACCTTTAAAGCCCTATATGGTCGAGGACCTGTCTACCTTAGGGACCGTCTCTCCTCATATGAACCCCAGAGAGCACTGAGGTCAGCCGGGAAAAACCTGCTGACTGTCCCCCGGACCGAGAGAGGTGAAGCTGCAAAGCACCCGTAACCGGGCCTTCTCCTCTGTAGCCCCGAGCCTATGGAACCAACTTCCAGAGGAAATGCGGGCCCTGCGGGACCTAGAACAGTTCCGCAGGGCCTGCAAGACCTTCCTCTTCAGACTGGCTTTCCCTGATCGAAATGGAAATTGCGAAGGAAACCGCCATCAGAAAAAGTAAACATAGCACTAGCACTTTTAAAATTAACTTAATTTTAAAGTTTAATCAGATTTTAAGTAAATGCTGATAATGTTTAATGTAGTTTTATTCACTTGTATAATTTAACTCCGAACCATGTTGTTAGCCGCCCTGAGCCTGCTCCGGCGGGGAGGGCGGGATACAAATAAAATTTGTTGTTGTTGTTGTTGTTGTTGAGTTCTTGTATTGTGAGAAAGGGAGAAAAGTACTTCTTTCTCTACTTTCTCCATCCCATGCATTATCTTGTAAACCTCTATCATGTCACCCCGCAGTCGACGTTTCTCCAAGCTAAAGAATCCCAAGCATTTCAACCTTTCTTCTTAGGGAAAGTGTTCCAGCCCTTTAATCATTCTAGTTGCCCTTTTCTGGACTTTCTCCAATGCTATAATATCCTTTTTTAGGTGCGGCGACCAGAACTGCACACAGTACTCCAAATGAGACTGCACTATCAATTTATACAGGGGCATTATGATACTGGCTGATTTGTTTTCAATTCCCTTCCTAATAATTCCCAGCATGGCGTTGGCCTTTTTTATTGCAAACACACACTGTCTTGACATTTTCAGTGAATTATCTACCACGACCCCAAGATCTCTCTCTCAGTCAGTCTCTGCCAGTTCACAGCCCATCAACTTGTATTTGTAGCTGGGATTCTTGGCCCCAATGTGCATTACTTTGCACTTGGCCACATTGAATCGCATCTGCCACGTTGACGCCCACTCACCCAGCCTCAACAGATCCCTTTGGAGTGCCTCACAATCCTCTCTGGTTCTCACTACCCTGAACAATTTAGTGTCATCCACAAACTTGGCCACTTCACTGCTCACAGCCCAACTCTAAATCATTTATGAACAAGTTAAAGAGCATGGGACCCAGTACCGAGCCCTGCAGCACCCCACTGTGAAAACTGCCCATTTATACTCACTCTCTGCTTCCTATTACTCAGCCAGTTTTTGATCCACAAGAGGACCTGTCCTTTTACTCCATGATTCTCAAGCTTTCTAAGGAGCCTTTTATGAGGAACTTTATCAAAAGCTTTCTGGAAGTCAAGGTAAAACAACATCTACTGGGTCTCCTTTGTCCACATGTTTGTTCACCCCCTCAAAGAAATGTAACAGGTTAGTGAGGCAAGATCTTCCCTTACAGAACCCATGCTGAGTCTTCCTCAATAACCCGTGTCATCAATGTGCCTACTCATTCTGTCTTTGATAATGCTTTCTACCAACTTTCCCGGTATTGAAGTCAGACTGACTGGCCTGTAATTTCCCGGATCTCCTCTGGAACCCTTTTTAAAGATGGGAGTGACATTTGCTGCTTTCCAGTCCTCAGGAACGGAGGCAGATTTCAATGAAGATTACAGATTTTTGTTAGAAGATCCACACGTTCAACTTTGAGTTCTTTCAGAACTCTCGGATGTATGCCATCCGGACCCGGTGACTTATTAGTTTTTAATTCGTCCATCAGTTGTAGGACCTCCTCTTTTGTCACCTCAATCTGACTCAGGTCTTTCAACACCCCTTCCAAAATTAGTGGTTCTGGGTGGGCAAAAAGTTTTCATCTTCCACAGTGAAGACGGAGGCAAAAAATTCATTCAGCTTCTCAGCCATTTCCCTATCCTCCTTCAGTAATCCTTTTACCCATGGTCATCCAAGGGCCCCACTGCCTCCCTGCTGGTTTCCTACTTCTAATATATTTGAAGAAATTTTTATTGTTCTCTATGTTCTTTGCAATATGCTCCTCATAGTCCCTTTTTGCCTGCCTGATCACAGTCTTGCATTTGATTCGCCACAGCCTGTGTTCCCTTTTACTAATCTCCCTTGGACAGGTTTTCCACCGCTTAAAGGAGTCCTTCTTACCTTTTACAGCTTCCATTACTTTGTTTGTTAACCATGCAGGCCTTTCTTATGCCTGTTTGTGCCTTTCCTAACTTGTGGTATGTATTTTATCTGAGCTTCTAGGACTATAGTTTTAAATAGTCCCCAAGCTTCCCCAAGGGTTTTGACCATATCTACCTTTCCTTTCAGTTTCCTCCTCACATGCCTCCTCTTCTCAGTGAATTTACCCCTTTTAAAGTTAAACGTGGTTGTGGCGGTCTTTTGGGGCAACTCCCTATTTATACAACGGTGAAATCAATAACATTATGGTCACTGCTCCCAAGCGGCGCAATCACTTTTACATCTCTCACCAAGTCTTGGGCATTACTTAGGACCAAATCCAGGATCGCCCCACCCCTGGTAGGTTCTGAGACCATCTGCTCCATAGCACAGTCATTGAGAGCATCAAGAAACTCAATCTCTTTCTCTCGACCAGAACACATATTGTCCCAATCAATCTGCGGGTAGTTAAAATCACCTATTACGACACAGTGTTTACGTTTATCTTTAAGCCTTCCATCATATTATAATCGTCCTCTCTCTTTTGATTTGGTTGGCGATAACAAACTCCCATAGTTAAATTTCCTTTTGGACCCTCTATTTCAACCCAAAGCATTTCTAAAAGGGAATCTAATTCTCTGACCTCAGTCTTACTGGGCCGTATATCCTCTCTGACATACAGAGCCACCCCACCTCCAACCCTTCTCTCCCTATCCTTCCGATATAACTTATATCCAGGAATCACCGTGTCCCACTGATTCTCCTCATTCCACCAAGTTTCTGAAATTCCCACAATGTCTATGTTTTCTCCCAACACTAAACATTCCAATTCACCAATTTTACTTCGAACACTCCTAGCATTTGCATACAAACATCTATAATTTCCCAGGCAAGCTAGGCCCGCCACCTTCCTCCTGCCGCCTCGAGACTCTGGCAGACAGTCCATACTGCTTGTCACCATCACAGTGGACAACTCTGATCCGTTACCCGGTAGAAAAATAGCAGCCAATCCTTCATCTCTTTGAGACGAGTCCTCCCGAACCAGAGACATTTCATCTCCTGTCGGAGATGAAGATAATATGTTATTATCTTAAACTATAATTACAAAAACATAAAACATATCTATGAAGTGTATTAACAAAATAGGAATATCTGACTAAATGTATTGACAAATATCTCTTGACGAAAATGATGTTTTGACAGCTTTGAAGCCACACAAGACTTTGCAGCATGTTCTATATACCAAGGGTGGCCAACGGTAGCTCTCCAGATGTTTTTTGCCTACAACTCCCATCAGCCCCAGTCAGCATGGCCAATGGCTGGGGCTGATGGGAGTTGTAGGCAAAAAAACATCTGGAGAGCTAACGTTGGCCACCCGTGATATATAGAACAAATTGAAAGACTTGGTCCTTTTGGGGGACTTAAAATCAGAATAAGAAAAGCTAAAATAATCTCCAGATTCCTAACTAAATGTAGGAATGCCACACGACTCAGGGTTGATGTTCTCACACCAGTATGTCTCTGCTGCTCTCTTGACAGTGGTGGTCATTTTATTTTATACATTCTGCTCTACATAATCATTTACTAGAAGTATACAGAGCAAGGAAACAGATGTTTACCTTAGCAGTCTACCCCAAATGTGTATTCCAGGAAGGAGGTGAAAGGGCAGAACATTCCGAGGCTCTCAGCGTTCTTGCATAGGGCTTAAACCTGCCTTCTAAGTCTGTAGATGAAGTCAGGACAAGGTTGGCCAGACCGTTGCCCTTCCTTCAACTAAAGAAGAGGAAAGTATTAAGAAAATTGCAGGGTGTGAACTGGTATCAAATCCAGTCAAATAAATGGGAATAAATCTGACTGTCTTCCACCAACCTCCGAAGTCTGCTCAAATTTGTGTTTCTTACATCAGTAATGCTGTCTAGCCATCTCATCTTTTGCTGTCCCCTTCTTTTTTTGCCTTCTGTCTTTCCCAGCATCAGGATCTTCTCCAGTGAGTGCTCCCTTCTCATTTGGTGGCCAAATTATTTGAGCTTCAGCTTCAGCATCTGACCTTCCAGGGAACAGTGTGAGTTGATTTCCCTTAGGACTGACTGATTTGATCTTCTTGCAGTCCAAGGGACTCTCAAGATTCTTCTCCAGCACCACAGCTCAAAAGCATCTATTCTTCTGCGCTCAGCCTTCCTTATGGTCCAGCTCTCACAGCCATACATTACTACTGGGAACCATAGATATATTAATAGCCATAGATATATTAATTTAGGTAACTTGTTAAACAAATTTTTACACCCATGGACATCGCATCTTCATCACGTTTCCTTCCTTTTCTCTAATCCCCCATGTGATTCAAAAGATCATCAGGGATTGAACGACTTGCATGTTGGTTGTGCCGTGATGGTCCAAACAACCATGGTTTCCAATCCTCTTGCAGCTGTCTCACCACACTTACCATCAATTGCTACTGGTTCAGGATCTTCTCTCACAGCAAGATGACGGGGTTCTTCATCACAACCCTGGATTCCTTCTGCCTCACAACCTGGCTCATTCAACCTTGACTTTCTCTCCCCAAGTTCAACATGTCCTGGACAATGCTCACAAGCCAAGTACCAGGCCATACCTACTTGGCTAAGTAGAAACTGCTTTGCTGAAAACGAAGTATGTCAACCAGAGGCTACACCTCTACCATTTTTTCTCCCTATTTGGTTTCTCTTCAATGTTCAGATATTGGTTTTTGTTGTTGAAAGTGCCCTTAGCAGCAATATCCACTTTTCAAAGATTTCAGGTTTTCACGGCTGGCATCATCATTAGGGTTTGTAGAATCTTTCGGGCTCAAGTGCCGTGTTCTACTGGAGAAAGTTTTTCTTCCAGACGTTTCGTTCTCAGCTGCGGAGAACATCCTCAGTGGCGTTGCAGCCGAAGCAGGCGTTCTGACCTTCTTGGCTGCTATGCATTGAGTGAGGCCAGGGCTGCTGGAGAGCTGCTATTTCTAGGCTGGGGGGTGTGTGGTGAGAGGGGGTGTGGTGGAGAGAAACAGCAGCTCTCCATCAGCCCTGGCCTCACTCAATGCACAGCAGCCAAGAAGGTCAGAACGCCTGCTCGGCTGCAACGCCACTGAGGATGTTCTCCGCAGCTGAGAACGAAACGTCTAGAAGAAAAACTTTCTCCAGTAGAACACGGCACTTGAGCCCGAAAGATTCTACAAACCCTAATATCCACTTTTCATGATGAAGTCAATTGTGGTACTCTTTTTTTCCATAGCTTGACAAAGATGTCTCTTCACCCTCCAATGAAACCCATGTGGCTCCATGGAGTCTCTCTGGTCCTTTCCGAACTCATGGGAAAGCCCTTTGAGCCTGTGGCCCTGACACCTCTCCATCTCCTGTCATGGAAATCAGCCTTTCTTGTGGCTATACCATCTGCCAAAAGAACAAGTGTCCTTACTGCTCTCTTCTGATCCTCTGTACATAATGTTGCACAAGGGAAATGTGGTGGTTCCAGACCCTTCTTTTCTGCCAAAATGGTATCCTCTTTCCGTCTCTGGCAGCCCATGGTTCTTCTACATTTTTTTCAACCTGCTGGTGACATCCAGTGTTCTCTTCATACCTTGTCTTTCTATCTTGACTGCATGGGGCCCTTCAGAAATGGCATGAACTTCTTTGTGTCTTATAGAAAGCCTAATAAAGGCTCTAAATCTCCTTGCAAAGGCTAGCCAAATGGATCATTTCTACCATCTCCCTCTGTTATGAGTTGGCAAAGCAACCTCTGCCCACTCACTTGGAGCTCCACTCCACCAGGGCTGTGTCTACATAAGCTGCTCCCTTTGGTGGCACATCCATTGATGACGTCTGTGTGACTGCCGTGTGGTCCTCTCAAGCCACTTGTGGCTCACACTATGCTTTGGACCTGAGAGTTTGGACATTGTTTGGACAGATGGTGCTTTGCTCCATCTTTTTCTGACCTATTTCTCAAGGTAACCTGTGGAATAAATCACAATATAGTTTATTGTTTTAAATATTGACATTGGTCACTACATTCTATGAGCATGAGTTGGGCTTAACCCCCATTTGTTTTCAATACATTTCACATGCCGCATGGCTGTTACGATCTGCCAGCACCCACCATCCAGTCTGTCTGAGCAACACTAGTCAGCCAAGTGTGGGACTGCACAGAGAACACGAAGAAGAAAACAAGTTGCTTACCTGAAACAAGTTATCTTCAAGTGGTCAGCTGTGCAATCACACATGCCTGCCCGGCCATCTCACTGCTAGATCTCTTAACTACTTACCTTGTTGATGGGACTTACCGCCAGTGACAGATGGAACTGAGCAGGTTGGCACCTTCCCTCAGCTTCAGGCATGCGCACTGCCTGCCTGCTCCCAGGATGGAGGGACGTGCACCGAGATTCTGGTGTTCAAGAGCTTTGGGAACTCTGAGGTGAGCTTCTTTATGGGCACAGTACCCATATATGACTGTACAGATGACCACTAGAAAGTCACCAGTTACAGGTAAGCAATCTGTTTTTTCCTGCCTGCCTCTTAACCAACTAATGTTTTGTCATGACACTGTTTTTTGGGAGGTGCTGTGCAGGCCACATGAGCGTGCCCTTGTTAGATGTCACTGATAGGCTGGGTGTTTAACTCCCTAGGAGTAAGGTCTTCTTGATAGTTGACTATGCTATGGAATGTGCTTTCAAGAGCACATTAGCTATTGAGCTTCTATGAGGTAATCAGATGTAGCTTTTTAAGGGGACTGTTCCTGGTTTTTGTTTGTATTGTCTTACTTAAAGGCAAGCTTTATTGCAGGGGGGGGGGGGGAGAGAGAGAAATACAGGCCAAGATAGAAGTAAACAGTCCTCATGCATTTTTCTAGTACAAACAACTTAAAGAACATAGCTACAATCAAGTCTTAATCAGAAGGATAAAGCAAAATTGTCCCCTATCTGATACCCCTACTGCTTTTGGTTCTTATCTTTTTCACTACTAGAACCAAGAACTCTGCCACCTGCTTGGTGATATATATATAAAAAAATTGTATTGTAGATTTCTCATGGAGTGCCATTTGGACTATAAAACAGGATGTGCGTTGTAAAATTAAGCAAAAATAAACTAGAAATATCATTAGTCCTGATACAGCATGGCTGCTCTGGAATTCTCTTGGTCTTGATGGGTTGTGTTTGCTGCCACCTTAACGCAGGGCAATGAACTGCGCGAAGGCCACAATCCCTCTTGGTTCAACCCTGTGGAAGCAGTTCAGATAGTACGATATTGTTGCCTTCTCGCTAAGAGGTTCAGCCACACAGTGTCAGAAACAGACATTGGAGTAATTACACCATATCGTAAGCAGGTATGGGCTTGATATTGTGGATTTTATTCATGTTTCTGTTGATGTTTTGTATATTGTATTGTTTTTGTCTCCCATAAAGTGTCTTAAGGGCTTTTTAATGCTATATCGTGAAACCTAAGTGTGACAAACGTAAAGAGTTGTAAAGTTATAAAAGTTAAATGCAAATCTTTTCAGTTAGGTCTAACAAAGCAGCTAAATAGTTGTGACGTTTTCCAGTTCACAACCTGATAACTTTTTCACGTTAGAAGTGATTTTTTTTCCCTATATATTCATGTTTCTCAATGTGTGGATTCTGTCTCTGATTTTGCAAGCAGAAATAGTCATTTTCTAACAGTAAAACACAACTTTACATGAAATGGATATGTGTATGCTTGCATACGTACTTGTACCCAGAATCTTTCCCTCCAGGATTCATAGGCACTCAAGGCCTTCAGCAAGGTAATCCCCCTCCTCCCCCATTTTTTGTTTTTTTAAGTGATAGCATTGTGATCTGTTTGGAGCATCTGCAGGTGCTTAAGCAAATGGTCATGGGGGATATATGCACCCTGAGGGTGCTTGGAGAAGGAAAAATATAGATATTCAATATATTGATACTATAAACCTGTAACTTAAGGTAGTTTCATTAGGTTAAATGTATTGGTCTACAGTAGAACAGCTAGATTTGAGTCTAGTAGCACCATAAAGACCAACAAGATTTTGAGGTCTATGTTTTCAAGTCATAGCTGATGTATTTTGACGAAGAAAGCTTTGTTTCAGAATCTTATACCCTCAAAATTGTGTTAGTCTCTGGGATGCTACTGGACTCTAGCTAAACTAATAGGAGAGCTGGAGTGATGAGAGTTCAGTGAGAATACAGAAATGGTTGGCATTTGGGAAATCTGGTGGGGATGGGTCTGGATGTCATGTACCCAAAAGTTCTTCAGTCAGATGTTAAATTGTTTGCCAGAAACAATTTAAATCAGCCAGCCAATTCTAGAGGATTGGAAGGTTGCAAAGGTAACATCAGTTTTAAAAATACCATGAGGAGAGCCAGGGAATCATAGACAAGTTAGCCTAATGTCTTTTCTAGGGAAATTGGTAAAAACTACTCAAATTCTTATGAATGAATCTCACTAAGAGAGAATTAGCATGTCTTCTGTAAGATGTTTTAGTCCAGCCTTTCTGAATTCTTTGAGAGGACTAGTAAACAGGCGGACAAAGACAATTTGGTATGCCTTATATACTTGGACTACAATTTTCAACAATCTTTCATCAGTAATCCCTCATCAAAGACACTGGAGTATATTTAGTGGTTGTGGAACATGTGGACAGTTCTTGTGGATGAGAAAATGGTTAAAACAGAAAGCAGAGTGTATAACATGGGCCCCTTTAGAATTCCGATACGGCATGGTGAGCACAGCCACAAAATGGCTGCTGCAGGAGGTGAAGCCAGCCACAAATGGCTGCTGCAGCTTACTTTCAGTTGCGCAGTGAAGATCCTTGTGCTGTGGTGGCCACAGTAATGTTTTTTAAAAATCTGCATAGCCAATCAGAAACCTTGCTGGGCAAAATCACCACCTGCCCTCATGCACTTTGTAAATATACTTATTGGGTACCGGAAAAGGTATCAGCAGGCACAATGGTGCCCATGAGCACCATATTGGGAAACCATGGTGTGCATGTAATGGACAGTTCTTGGCAATAGAAGAGAAGCTTATAAAACTTAGGGTGGGTAAAGAAGTTTCTCTCATAATGCTAGAAATCATGAACATTCTGAGAGATTCAGAACAAGCAAGAGAAACTTCGTTACTGAAATTACCAGAGGTCAGGCCCGTAACCAGAAAATCCGGCCACGTGATCCGGAGAGGGAGGTAGGGAGGAAGCAGCGGAGGCGACGGGCGCTCTTGCAGGGCTTGCTGGTGCTTCCTTTCACCACGGCCCCAGCGCTAAAGCTCCGAAAAGCGCTGGAGGGCCGGCAGAGGAGCGCCAGCCACCCCACGAGGCTTTTCCCATGATTGGCACGGGGAGGCTGAAAAGAGCCCCAGGAGGAGCCAGCGCTTCATGGGGTGGGAAGGAGGAAGGGAGGGGGAGGCGCCATGCGGAGGGGAATGGGGGCCGCAAGAGCGGCAGGGAGTTGGGGGGCCACCAGGGGCTACACTAGTCAAAGGGGGGTTCAATAGAGGGGCCGCCCCCCCTCCTGTGGCTATGGACCTGCCAGAGGTGGTAATGTGATGGCTGCTGGTTTAACTGCTTTTAAAATGGAGTGTATGCGTCGATTAGACATGGTAATTAAATTGAACATTTATGTTCATGAGGAGTAACTATCTGAATGCTAGCGTTTGGGGAGGTTTTGGTCTCCGTTCCCTGTCTCTGAGCACTCCAGAAACATCCGACTTGCCATTGTGTCAAAAGAGTATGCTGGATTAGATGACCATTAGTTTGATCCCGCGTGGTGGTTCTTGCATTATTTCTCTTTTTGGCTACCTCCATTGTACTAGAAAATTAATTCAACAAGATGAAATTGGAATCTTTAACTGTTCTTTTCTTCAGACCATGGAATGCTTTAAAGCGTTAGTTGTGAATGTGAAAATTAAAAGTAATTTTTACTTTGTCCTTATTTCAGGCAGAAAAAATCAGACTTCTGTTGCATAGCGTAGAACTGACAGACATCAAAGTTGGATCTGTAGAGGAGTTTCAAGGGCAGGAATTCCTAGTGATCCTCATATCAACAGTACGTAACAGGGCACTTTGTATGTGTATTCATTTGCATGCACTGAAATAAGTGTAAGGAGAAGAAGAAGAAGAAGATGATATTGGATTTATATCCTGCCCTCCACTCCGAAGAGTCTCAGAGCGGCTCACAATCTCCTTTAGCTTCCTCCCCCACAACAGACACCCTGTGAGGTGGGTGGGGCTGGAGAGGGCTCTCACAGCAGCTGCCTTTTCAAGGACAACCTCTGCCAGAGCTATGACTAACTCAAGGCCATTCCAACAGCTGCAAGTGGAGGAGTGGGGAATCAAACCCGGTTCTCCCAGATAAGAGTCCGCACACTTAACCACTACACCAAACTTGCTCTCCACGAGGCTAGGAGATAACACAAGGCTCAAATTCTGGTTGTGACCATTACAGGTAGACGTGCTGGCTAAATATTACAAAAACTGGCAATGGTGGGCCCTGATTTGTGGAAAGCTTATTCAGTTTTTTAGCTCTAGTTAGCTTTACTAAATTTAGTCTGAGTTTCGGGCAGAGCAATCCTGAGTTATGCCTGCATTGGAGCGCACAGCCGCCATGAAACTCAAGCACCACTAGCTGGCTCCCTAAGGGCCTCCTGGCGTACTGTCAAGGTGGGGGTGGCAGGAGGAGAAGGGCACTTTGGATCAACATAATTGGCCAGTCCTGGGGCAGGTGCTGTCACACATGGTAGTCGGGGGCAGAAAGAGATGGCTCCAGAGAGGCCAATCACCTCTCCCACCCTGCCCCCTGACAGAGACCCATGCCAATTACAGGCATATGGTCATAGTCATGTGCTTTCCCTGCATGCCAGCATGTTCAATGGGCAAGCTCCCAGAAAATACTTCGAGTCCACCACCTGCCATGGCTCCCCCCAACACTGATTCTGGGAACCCCCGTGACTCAGTGTCATCCCCTGCTATATGCACAGATGCTCCCATCCCTAGGTGCCACAGGAACCCTGCCTTGGAGCAGACAGAGAGTTAGGAGCCTCAGCCATACACTCATTCCATTATCCACTCCCCCTCAGTAGATTGCATGATTCCCCTCTTCTCTGTTCCAGGATGACAACCCCATGAGGTTGGTCAAGCTGAGGGTATGCATTTGGCCCAAGGATACCCCCTCAGATCTTCTTTGTGGTCTCTGTGCTTCACACCGATGGGATATAGTGCGCCTGCGCCGGTTCCGATCGGTACTTCAAAGCCTATTATAGAAGGATTTTCACACCCTTCCCAATGGCCATGCATGCGGGCCCCACCACACCTGCCCACTGGGACGGGCACGAGGATCCCGCCAGTTCCTCTGACCGCCGCATAGATCAGTTCCCTCTTAAACTGCTCGTCGGTACTCATTCTCTCCAACTTCGTCTACCCTTTTTGCCTAAAAACAAAGAAAAGAACATCGGTGATATGGGGTAAGATCTATTTACCCGAGCGCACCTCCCTGGTTGGGGGACGCGACCCCACCCACCCAACCCGTCCCTTGGGGTGACAGGACTATTTTCCACCACCGCATGGGAAAACCTTGGGGGTTCTTCAAAAGATGGAAACGGTGTGGCAGTAAGATCCCCCCTCTGGACAGACACGAACTTTGCCTATTGTGCCTTGGGGAAGCCAGCCGCCTAGACTCCTGCACTCATTGTGCAAAATTCTCTAAGCAGTCCCGGAAAAACCGTGGTGCAAGACTTAAAACAGCCCTCATGGAATCTGCACTCTCCGCGCATTCCTTGGCGCTGTTGCAACACGATTCCGGGCTCGCCTCGGCTGCTATGTCTACCGCTTGATCCAATACCAAACGGTCGGTGCCGAAATGCTCAACCCTGGTGCCCGAATTGGAATCCTCCACTCCTGCTAAGAAATGCAGGGAGGACAAAGAGCGAAAGAAGGAGAAGGAGAGACGACGCATGAAAGACTCTGCTCGAAGCTCGCATCCATCTCCATCGCCTCTGGGACCGATTCTAGCACCGGAGACGATACCACCCCTTCAACTGTTGCATTCCCCGATCCACCAGCTAGCAGGACGGAAGGGAGATACTCAAGACACTAGTCTGTCTGACTTCGAAATCGATCTCACCCAACAGTCCTCCCGATCTACGTCATCGGGATCGAACACGAAGCAACCTATACAACCAGCTCCGTCCAACACCGTACCGAGGGACACCCCTTTGACGCCGAAACCGTTGGACCGACCCACTCCGGAACCGGACCCTAAGCAATCTGAAGTTCCAAAACCACCACCTCCACCGCCACACTGGGATCCACCTCAGTGGCCTTATATGTATGGGTCGCATCCCATGCTCCCCTTTCCATGGATGCCTCAGCACTACCCAGACTGGGATGCCTCGTCCATGATGTCATATCATTCAAAACATCACGACCAAGATTGCCCAGTGCCCGGGACATAGGCATTAAAGACGTCCAGACGTGAACGCACCCCACCGCCACCGAAGTCGACTCTGAAACTGAGCACCCCACCTCGATCTCCGGAGCTCTCGGAAGGCGAAGCGACGTCTGCTGACTCAGACGGTGAGTCCAACCACTCGGAGCTCCCCGAAACAAGCACGGAGACTTCCTCACCTCAGCTATCTCTGGAGGCAGGCTCCATCTCTCCCTCCGAAGATCTCACCGCCTACAGCGATTTTATCAAGCGAATGGAGCAGACCCTCTCGCTATTGATATCGCAACCAAAACCTACGATAACAGACACAGTCTTCAACATCGTACAAAAGGATGCCTCGACACCAATATCTCTTCCCATGACCTCCGTACTGCTCCAAACTGCAAAAACGCCTTGGGACAAGCCAACATCCACACTGATCTCATCCAGAAAGATTGATCACATGTATGAAATTCAAGAAGCGGATGCCAGGTTTCTCTTTAACCACCCTAAACCAAACTCAGTGGTGATGCCATCCTCCTCCAAGAGCAAGAAGATGCACTCCTCACCTCCCAACAAGGAAGGGAAGAAGCTAGATGGGATGGGCAAGAAATTCTATGCAACAGGTGTGCTAGGCATAGAAACTGCCAGCTATACAGCATGTATGAGCCGCTACCAATATGGCCTATGGGAAAAGGCCACACAGTTCTCCTCGCTGCTTCCAGAGGACAAGCGTCAGGACTTCAAACGTCTGTTGAAGGAAGGGATGTTGGTTGCAAAACATCAGGTCAACGTGGCTAAACACTCTTTGGACATATCAGCCAAAATGCTCAAATCCGCAGTCACCCTCCGGCGCCATTCTTGCCTTAGAGCGACGGCACTTTTGCCCAACACGAAGGCTTGGGTCGAGGACCTACCCTTTGAAGAAGAAGGCCTCTTCGGTTCAACCATCGACATGGCTCTCCAGGAACTGGATAAGAACATCAAAAAGTATAGAAACTTAGGAGTCTCTACATCCTCCAGGACCCAGAAACAGAAACCATGGTCCAAATCATGGTCCAAGAGGCCATATTCCAAACTATCCCCAGAGCAACCATGGTCTCCCAGATCACAACATAGCCAATCGAGACCTACCTAAGGGACTAAACAAGTTCAGCCCCAGCCAGCAACAGTCCAAACACAAGGGCACCAAGCCAACCAACCAGAGTCTTTGACTTTACCCTCCAAACCTTGCCCATACGCCAACCAACCTGCCTTCACCCATACTTACCTGCCTGACAGAGGATAACATCCAACATGTGGGTCCTTGCGCTCATCCAGGAAGGATACCACATAGAATTCCTTCAAATTCCTCTTCCCTCCGGTATCATCATCACGCCTACAATACCTGTCCTGTTGGAGGAAGTACAAAACCTCATTACAAAAGCTGCAATAGAATCCGTCACTGGACCCGCTCCTCATCATGGTTTCTACTCCCGGTATTCCACTGTTCCCAAGAAGGATGGGGGCCTTTGCCCCATCATGGACCTCAGCTCTCAATATTCACATCGTCTACAAGAAATTTCGAATGGTAACCTTGCAGAACATCTTAACTCTCCTCTGGGAGAATGCATTGATGACCACCATAGATCTCAAGGACGCGAATTTCCATCTAACCATCCATCCCGTCCTTACCTCCGATTTGCCATTGGGGAACAGCATTTCCAATATACTGCCCTCCCCTTTGGCATCTCCATGACACCCAGAGTGTTTATGAAGACTGTGGCAGTCATTGCAGCACACCTCTATCTACAGGGCATACTAATATTCCCGGGCATAGATGACTGGTTATTGGTCGCCAAGTCCCCTTGGCAACTCCAGGAACATCTACAGGTCACCATGGCGCTCCTGCAGGACTTGGGGCTCCAAGTCAACCTGAAGAAATCACATCTCGCACCATCCACGCGGGTGCAGTTCATAGGAGCGATCCTGGACTCATCGCACTGCAGAGCATTCCTGCCACCAGACCGGACCCGGGCGATCCAGATCCTCATATGAACCATCTGACTGCAGCAGGTAGCCACAGCACTCCAGGTCCAAAGACTGCTGGGGCTCATGGCTTCCACAACATCGGTCCTGCTCCATGCGCGGCTGCGCATGCATCCCCTGCAGGTATGGTTCATACGAACATTCAATCCATCCAGACATTCTCAGTCTCGCAAACTCACCATACCGCCATGTGTCCTTCGCTCCCTGACATGGTGGGAGTCAGATCGCAACCTGGGGCAGGGAGCCCCATTCAAACGTCAGGCTCCGTCCAAAACCATCACAACAGATGCCTCCCTGTGGGGATGGGGTGCATAGTGGGCCTTGGAAGCCACACCTCCAGCAGCGTCACATAAACTTTCTAGAACTCTTAGCCATACAATACGTGCTCCACTCCTTCCAACATCTGATTCGAGGCCAGGTGATTTCCGTGTTGACGGACAACACAGCCCTCTACTACCTCAACAAACAAGAAGGCACAGTCTCCCTTCGTCTCTGCAAGCTGGCCGTTAGAGCGGTTCCTCAGTGGAACAGGCTTCCTCGGGAGGTGGTGGGCTCTCCTTCTTTGGAGGTTTTAAAACAGAGGCTAGATGGCCATCTGACAGCAATGAAGATCCTGTGGATTTAGGGGGAGATGTTTGTGAGTTTCCTGCATTGTGCAGGGGGTTGGACTAGATGACCCTGGAGGTCCCTTCCAATTCTGTGATTCTATGTTATTGCACTGGAATCAAGTGGGGTAGCCTTGCTGGGCGCAAGCCTCCACTTCCAGAGGAGGGCTGTATCACGACTCAAGGGGGTCTTACCAAGTGCCGCCACCACTCTGGGTTAAAGGTTCCCCTTTAGAAGGCCCAGAGTTCCCTCCCAAGCCCTTCATGCCTCCTGTAGCTTAGGCCATATAATAGGCGTGAGGACCAGGCAGAGTGAACAACAACAAGGTTTATTTTAATGCAATATAAATAAACTAGGTGCATTGAACAGTAAAGGGGTAGGGGAAATAAACAAATGCCCTAACGTGTCTAAACTTACTGTCCCTAACTGTCTCAGTCAGACCTGGGCCTACTCACCCTACCTCAGAGGGTGAGGGTCTCTCCCTGGCAGCAGCTCTTCCTCAGCTCTGCCTCCTAGGAAAAGAATGCCCACTGCCTGGGCTTGGCCTTTATATTCTCTTCCCAGGCCGCACCCCTCTCTGAGCCTATTTCCCTCCAAACCCTCGCTATCCAATCAGAGGGGATCCTGGAAAATGTAGGCTTTTCCCAGTAACTCCTAAGCAGGCTTCCCTGGGGCCTGCAGGCCTCACTAGGCCCAGGATAGGGTTGCCAAGTCCAATTCAAGAAATATCTGGGGACTTTGGGGGTGGAGCCAGGAGACATTGGGGCGGAGCTAAAAGCAAGGGTGTGACAAGCATAATTGAACTTCAAGGGAGTTCTGGCCATCACATTTAAAGGGACTACACATCTTTTTAAATGCCTTCCTTCCATAGGAAATAATGAAGGATAGGGGCACCTTCTTTTGGGGTTCCTAGAATTGGATCCCCTGGTCCAATCTTTTTGAAACTTGGGAGGTATTTTGGGGGGAGGCACTAGATGCTATACTGAAAATTTGGTTCCTCTATCACAAAAAGCAGCCCCCCCAGAGCCCCCGATACCCGCGGATCAATTCCCCATCATTCCCTATGGGAATTGTTCATGGAGGTGCATGATGGTTGTGGGGGCGGGGCTTCCCCCGCTGGCCAGCTGGCTGGGGGAGGCGGGAAGCCTGTAAAACCGGGGGATCCCCCTCTGGGATCAGGGGATTGGGAAGCCTAGCCCAGGATCATGACTGGCTGGAACAGCTGGCTGAGTGGGGTGCATGGGGGAAAGGACTCAAAGCACCCAGAAGCCTCTCTGTTGAATTTCCACCTGCACGGAAGTTAAACAGATCAATGGCAACTGGGCAAGAATGTCATGCCAGTCTCAGATGTCCTATACTGACAGGGCCAGCAGAGGCATTCCTGGGAGGGGGGGTGTTGCCTTGACCCTCTCCCCTCCGAGGCACATGATGGAACCAGCCGACTCACGCTCACCGTCCCGAGTTGGAGTGCTCCTGGATTGCTTGCAGTCTATCAGCTGTGGCAGCTGCAGTGCAAGGTTGTGTCTCAGCAAGGGAATGATTTAAAAACACAGTTGCTGAGCTGGCTCACTACATATGACATATGAACATATGAAGCTGCCTTATACTGAATCAGACCTTTGGTCCATCAAAGTCAGTATTGTCTACTCAGATTGGCAGCGGCTCTGCAGGGTCTCAAGCTGAGGTTTTTTCATACCTGTTTGCCTGGACCCTGTTTTGGAGATGCCAGGGATTGAACCTGGGACCTTCTGCTTACCAAGCAGATGCTCTACTCACTGAGCCACCGTCCCTCACCATCCCTACATGCAGCAGAGCAGCCGCCGGACCCCTCCCCCCCCCCCCCCCCAGACTCACCGTGCTCTGCCGAGAGTGGGAACCAGGCAAAGGACAGGTAATCTCACAGAAAACTTTCTGGGGGAAGTTTTCCTACGGTACCAAGTGGCCATGGCCACCCCACACCTGAGTTCAGTGCTGGAGTGCAGGAGATGCTGTCAAGGGAGGGGAGATGGGGAGCGAGTTTGGGAAGCTTGCTCGTGCTTACCTGTCAGTGCCAAGGGTACCCCGTGAGCCGAGCCTCTGAAGGTGTGGGGTACCTGTTAGGGTTCTGAAATGCAGGAGTTCAGCCACAAAGTACAGAGTTCACTCTCCTCCTTGGATGTCAGAGTGTTCATGCTGTACTGCTAAGTGCCATCTCTGTGCGTCTCCCGCCACCAAAATGCATCGCCCCTCGCTGTAAGTCTGCATGGCAGGGAACTCCACAGGCCCTGCCTAAAGAGTTGTGCGAAGCCCAAGCAGATGTTTTTGTAGGATTGGGGGGCCGTGATTGGGTGCTTGGCTGCCGCAGGGAGGAAGGGGACTGGCTGAGCCCGCAGTTTGCATGCTGAAAGGTCTCAGGAAGCCAACTAACTCTAGCCGTGCTCCCAACACCACCCCCAAACTCCACTGCCACGGGAGTCTGCCTCAGTTGCACCAATGACCAGCCACCGCACCCCTCCACTGGCAGCCGTAAAGAACAGGGCACTGCAATGACCCCGTGCCATTTACGCCAACATAACTGGAGTTATGCATGGGGGTTAGTTGGCTTCCAGAACACTTTCAGTCCTGCCCCCCCCCCCCCCCCCCCCAGATCGGTGACTTTAGTAAAATACTGTCCAACATTGAACAGTTTAGGGTGCACACCCACAATAACTAGTAATGCAAGACACTGCAGGGAGAGTTGTGCATACTGTATGTCTGTCTATGAGAGAGCAGTTTGTGAATCCTACCTTTTTAACCTACAAGCAGTAATCTAGATCCAAGCTGGCAGCCATGTTAGTCTGAAGCCGCTGAACAAAGCAGAAGTCAAGTGGCACCTTTAAGACCAACCAATTTTTATTTAGAATTTTTATTTATTTTTTTTATTTATGTTCTAAATAAAAATTGGTTGGTCTTAAAGGTGCCACTTGACTCCTGCTTTGTTCAAGGAGTAATCCAGGTACAGTTTTCTATACTATTGCAATAGGAAAAGCAGTAGGTTTTCTTTTACAAAAGTTCATTTCTACAGAATGGCCTGCAACCATCTTGACTTTTGGGATCTAATGCTGCTGTTTCTGTTCTAGGTCCGGTCAAATGAAAGCTCATTTAAAGAGGACAGACACTTTTTGGGCTTTCTTACTAATCCAAAGCGCTTTAATGTGGCAATTACCAGATCCAAGGCACTGCTGATTATAGTAGGAAATCCTCATGTGCTGACCAAAGTAAGACATTCTGTTGACGGTGTTAATTTTCAGCATGGGGGTTCAATTTCTGTTGTCTTTGTAGTATAAAGTGTCTTTTAGGGGATATTTACATTGGCTCAAGCCATCTCATAGCTAAAAGAGCTAGAACTTCTGGCTGCCAGACAATCTTTGGATCTCTCAGCTGTACTTACACACACTGCCATACAATAGCTTTTATTATCACTGGCAGCTGGCCAGCATTCTCAGTTAAAGATTAATGACAAGCACATGGACTAAGAGAAAGGAGAAGGGACATGCTCGGACTAGGCCAGATAAAAGACCAGGAAGAATGGGGTGGCCTTGGCCCAGGCTCAAAAGGGGGTGAAGTACAGGTCAGGGGGCAGAGAATAAAAAGAGGACTCCGAAATCAGGCCAAGGAGGAATGAGAAGACACTAAGTCTGGTGAGCTTTCAGGGAAGAGGCCTGTATTGCCCAAGGCCTCAGAATCAGGCTTTCAATCCTTGCTTGAAAGCCTGATTCGGAGGCCTTGGGAACCTGTCCAGGTCAGAGCACCAAGGCGGAAGACAGCAGAGGTGAACCAGCTGCAGGGGAGGGCGCTCATGGTAGTATATATGCAATATCTCATATTGCAAATAAATTTAAGAATGTAATAAATATACCCTTGAGAGATGTATATATCCGTAGTATAGACAAATTGATACTATCTGCCTTCATAATAGAGTTCTTAATGTTTTGAGTTAAACTGTATACATTGTGCGAGGCTATTGAAAATGAAACGCAACCTGACCATGTGACTGTTACCTGTTGGGAGTCACATTTTATTCAATTAGTAAGCAGTTTGAAATCTACAGCTAAGGAAATAGGAACTTCTCTGGCTAGAACTGAATTGTTCAAGCCTGTAAGTCCTATTGATCATAGTAGGAGGAACGTCTACATAGTGTTGAGGGAAAACATGCGTAGGATTGCATTGTATGTATATAAGTTTTAAAAAAAAACCATGAATTTAACTGTGTAACACTTTTAGCATCTGTTTGTACAGTAACATTGTCAGCATTAAGGGATCCATATGAATAATCAGCTATACCGGGGGCAGGGGGGGGGGAGGAAATCTTCATACCAGGAAAATATTAAAGTGAAATCCAGCTGCAAGTACTGTCCTAATCTCTTGTTCTTTAGCAGTCTATGATATTTATAGTAAGTAGATCTTAAACTTTCACATCATTTTGTTTTTGGTTAAAAATAAAGATGGAAGAGTTGTTACAATCTTTGTTCTTTTGGGGCAGGATCCTTGCTTTAATGCTTTCTTGGACTACAGTTTATCCAATGGCGTTTACGTTGGCTGTGACTTGCCACAAGAGCTGCAAAATCTAAAACAGTGAACGTCTTTCAGCGTTGTTAGAAGTGAGACTGGATAAGTTATCAGCGGCTCCTCTTTTCTGCATTCTTTTATAAAGCGCACGATGGAGTAAAAAGAATACTGGTGTTATATTTGAAAACGAAGTGCATATTGTTAAGAACTGAACACTTCACATAAATGGGTTTTTGTATAGTCAATGCAACTAAAAACTGCTAGTGTAATACTGATGGGTTCATACTGATGGGTGAAAATAACAAAGCTTTGTGGTCTGAAACTGGATATCTGGGGGAATATCAGAATTACTAATGTAGACAATAAATGATTAAACTATGAGCACACCTACAATACGATTTTCTCTAGTGTATAACCATTTAATTGGCTTGCTCTTATCAAAAGAGTTCTGTATGTTGTGCCATATTTGCTTGTCAATTCATAGATACGACTAGCACACATAGTTTTATATATAAGAATTGTACTGCTCCGTAAATCTTTCTGGTCATATTTTTGCTGCCAAAGGTTTGAGTTAAAATATAAAGTTGGCACTACACTGACAAATTACAGAATTTCCCCCCCCCCCCAAGTTCATAATTGTATCTTTATGCTGTAAAAAAAACCACATTAAAGTTTTCTGCATGTTGTTATCTGCCTTGGGTCTTTGTAGATTCTTTGGTAGTGGAAAGTAAGGTAAAATAAAGGGATCATAAACTGATCTTTCTGATGTAGTGTAGCTGTTCCACAGTCTGATCCAAATAGCAATATGATCAGTCACTCATTCTTGTACGCTCTCTCCAAACACCTTAAATGTGAGCTCCTTCATAATTTACCATCCCTCTGAAGTTTTTTTGTCTTAATTGAATTGGAAAATTTTAAATTTCTCATTTCAGCTAACTCGACATGAGCAAAATGGGGGGGGATTCCTTCTGGCTGTGCATAGCATCGATAGAGCCATCCCTTTGTAAAAAAATACGGTGTGTTGAGAACTCCCGTGAATACTGAAAATTAGGTGTGCAATTTTTTAGTAGCGATGGGTTGACCCACATTTAGAAGTCAATCGGGGAAATTAAATCGTGGCCTGATGTCAAAAAAAAATTTCCGCAAGTGTCTGGGCTCTGAATTGCATCCAGTGCAGATTCCTTCCCTCTTCTTTTTCTGAAACTCACCTGAATGCAACATGAAGGGTTTATGGCAAATGCTATACGTATGATATAGTCACAGCTGATTTATAGCGACTCCACAGGGTTTTCAAGACAAGAGACGGTCAAAGACGGCTTGCCGTTGCGTGCCTCTGCATCATGACCCCAGTATATCTTGGAGGTCTCCCTTCCAAATACTAGTCAGGGCCGACCTTCTGAAATTTAACAAGGTCAGAGTAGCCTGGGCCTAGCCAGGTCAGTGCTATATTAGGGCTTTTTAGGATCTAGACGGCCAGAACCTCCCCAACAGTACCCACGGCTGTCACAAACCACAGAAAATGTTTCTTGTCATCCTTGACCCCACAGTATTCAGAGCTAAATGAAAGTTTATAGGCCCTCGGGGGATTGCAGTCCTCTGTTTAGTGACTGTTTAGTGAGTCCTCGGCCTTCTCTTCTGTTAAAGAAGTTGAATTATATGAGGAAGAGGCAGAGATTTTACCTACTGCTGGAGTAGCCAGGCTGTTTCCCCAAGAGCTTTATATTAGACTCTCATTGAAGGTCTTGGCAATCCTGGACCTCTCTTATACCCCAAATGGGATAATAGATGAGGATGCTGAATTTCCCAAGGGCTCTGGTAAAATCACTGCCAGTCAAGGAATAAATCCACCTTGGGTACCTCTATCAGTTGGGGTTTCACTCAGTGATGAAGCCCAATGGGAACAGCCAGCGAAACCTAAAGCTAAATCTTCTTTTTTGTGAAGTTTTATTCTCTCCTACCAGGAGCTTCCAAGAAATTCAGACTTCCAGCAATGGATGATCCTGTCAGTTGTTTTGCATCCTTCTCAGTGCTCCCCATGGGCACAGATGGCATGCCAAAGGACAGAACAGGTCCTTCAAAGGGTTCCTGAGATACTTTGGACAATCCCTTTAGTGCCTCGGTCACATGTTCTCCGTTCACTAGAGCAGCCATCTCCTGGGCTTCTGACCTGGCCAATGTGAACAGCACCAGGTATTGGGATGCAGTCCCAGCAACAAGAGCTCAAGTGGCAACAGTCTCTTTCAATGGTGCTAACCATTTTTTGTAACTTTTTTTTTTTTTACAGACGTGATCCCAGGCCAGGCTACAATAAACCCTTTAAAGGGAAGTGGCAGCTCAAATCCAGAAAGAATAGGTCATCTTTCTTCTCCGGCAAACAGGGTCAAGCTTCTAAGGCAGGGGTTGGGAACCTTTTTTCTGCCAAGGGCTATGTGGATATTTATAGCATCATTCACAGGCCATAAAAAATTATCAACTAAAAAAAACAGTGCTCTGCCAACGGAGAATGATTCAGACCAGCAAAATTAATGCAAATAATTGTTTTTCTATTTGAAGGCATGTGGGGGATAGCCTAATCTGGCGCGCGCGCACACACACGGCCTGCCGCCCTAGGCAAATGCACAAGTCCAGGGATTTTCTGTAGAAAAAGCCCAGCGGGAACTCAGTAGCATATTAGACCACATCTCCTAATATTAGCATATTAGGTCACACACTCCTTAGCATATTTGGTCACACCATCTGGGATAACCAAGTGAAAACAACTGGTAGTAGCTGGCTCCCGCCCCCCATTCCCTGCCACCTTTCCCTCCCTCCATGCAGAAACTGCAGCTGCTCCCAGCAGACCTTTGAAGGCACCCACCTACTCCAGCAGCAGTCCTGACCCCACAGAAACTGTGTAAGATTTATACTAATATGTCCAACAGGTGTTGGAAATGTCCTAAACAGATTGGTTCCTTTTACCATATGTGGTGGACATGTGAGATTGTGAAAGACTATTGGAAAATGGTGCATGAAATGTTACAGAAGATCATGAAGACACAGATCCATTTCAAACCAGAACTATTTTTATTGAATATATTCCCTGAGGACTATACCAAAGAGATGAGACACTTGTTGGCGCACTTTAATACAGCAGCTAGGATCCTTTTGGCGCAGAGATGGAAATCTCAGGAAATCCCCATGAAAATGGATCTGGTAGGAAAAGTTCTGGAAACAGCAGAGTTGAACTTCTTATCCCAGCTGTTAGCTGGGAAATCTAAAAAAGAAGCAAGAAAATATTGGATGAAATTCTATGTCTGGTTAGATAACCAAAACTCTTAAGATTCTCTGATGTGAACTTATTTTTTCTTATTTTTTCCCCCCTGTATTTTATATTATAAAATTTATCTTTACTGGAATTGTCAAAATTACTAGATAATTTTAACAAAAGGTGTATACTATAAAATTTGAAAATAGATTCTGTGCAGTTGAGACAAAATAATACGGGACAATTTATGTAAAAAAATTATTGTAGAATTAAGCTTTTTGAAAGTATTCCTATGCAAAATAATACCAGAATGTATTGTGGGGTTTTTTTTTTTTTTTCTCCCATTCCCCATTCCTATCCTTTTCTGAAACTAATAAAAACTTTTTGAAAATTAGGAAGGAAGGGAGAAAGGGGGTAGAAAGGGAAATGAAATGGAGGGAAGAAAAGGTAATAAAGGTAAACAAAGGGAAGAAAGGGAAATAAAGGGGAAAAGGAAAGGAAATAAAGAAATGGGAATAAAGGGAAACAAAGAAATGGGGGAAGAAATGGAAAGAAGGGGAAATAAAGAAATGAGGGGAAAACTTACCTGAACTGTAACAGTAACTTTTCCAGGCCCTGCAGCAATTCTGGCCAGCCAGCCAGGCCCCTGGGAGGCTTCCCCACAGTACATCTGGGCCCTGTGATCCCTGCCTGGCCCTGGGGAGGCTCAAGGTTTATTCAGCCTTCCATCCTTTCGAGGTTGATACAGTGAGTACCCAGCTTGCTGGGGGGAAAGTGTACTTGCTCTCATTTTCCTGGAAGTTCCCAAGAACTGATCTCTCAAACACAATCCTCTCCAGCTGGCTTTTCTATATCAGCCGGACATAAGAGCTGTGTTCTTTCAGGAACAACCACAGTGTTCTTTATCGTCCACAAAAGGACAGTGATGCTAGGGTCATCCTGGAATTAACACACATTAAGTATAGGCACCACCAGGAAATTCAGAATGGAGACCCTGAAGGCCATCATGGCTGCTTTCCAGTGGGGAGACTTCATGGCCTCCATAGATTTATCTGAGGCATATTTCAACGTTCCTATAGCTCCGGGCCCTTGCAAATTTTTTTCGATTTGCGTATAACAGACTTCATTCTCAATATTGCCTTTGGGACTGAAGTCCTCCCCTTGGGGTTTTCTTCACTAAGGTTCTAGTTTTCCCCCGATAGTTTTCTGTGGCTGCAGGGAGTTGAACCATTCTCCCTTTCCAGTCACCATGCTAGTTGAGGTGGTCTCCCGGGATCAGATTCGCAAGTCCTTACAGATGACTTACGGAGGCCCTGAGAGACCACAGCTTTGTCATCAACATGCAGAGGACCGCTCTGTTTCCAGCCCAGGTGATTGGTCACCTCGAGGTTCAGATGGACATTGTTTGGGCTGGAGTGTTCTTCTCCAGAAGCAGGGCTGCTGCAATCCTACAGTTACTTAAAAGTGTGTGTTCTCGTGGCTTAACTCTGGGCAGAGGAGTCCATGCAGGTTCCCAACAACAACAACGTGGCAGTCCTGACGCCCAATTAAACTTTATGGGGTTGAACCCTCTGGGTTTAGAATTGGGCAGTATGGCTGCTTTGGGGTTGAAGACGTGTCAAGTTTCGCTAGGAAGCATGGCAGCACATTTGCTTCTCCCACACAGCCACCGTGCTCCGGCAGGAGGGTTTTCTTAGCCAACCTACTTTACCCTTAGGGAAGCCTTGCGCAGACTCCTCCCGAAAGCAAGCCATCCTTGGGACGTATCTTGCAACAAGCTGGTCGACTCCCTGACGTGTTGGGTTGGGTGTAGGGTTGCCAAGTCCAATTCAAGAAATATCTGGGGACTTTGGGGGTGGAGCCAGGAGACATTAGGGGCGGAGCCAAGATCAAGGCTGTGACAAGCATCATTGAACTCCAAAGGGAGTTCTGGCCGTCACATTTAAAGGGACGGCACACCTTTTCAATGCCTTCCTTCCATAGGAAATAATGAAGGATAGGGGCACCTTTTTTTGGGGCTCATAGAATTGGACCCCCTGGTCCAAACTTTTTGAAACTTGGGGGGTATTTTGGGGAGAGGCACTAGAAGCTATACTGAAAATTTGGCGCCTCTACCCCAAAAAACAGCCCCCTCCCAGATACCTGCAGATCAATTCTCCATGATTTTCTATGGGAATAAATCTCCATAGGGAATAACAGAGTTCCCAGCAGACATTTCCCTCCCCTCCCCCCCCTTTCTGATGAACCTGAAGCAGGGGAGGGCCTCCAAACTGGGGGATCCCCTGCCCCCACCTGGGGATTGGCAACCCTAGTTGGGTGACTGCAGCTGTGCCCCCTCCATTCTGTATAAATCGATGGTGCGGTCTCATTTGGAGTACTGTGTGCAGTTCTGGTCGCCACACCTCAAAAAGGATATTATAGCATTGGAGAAAGTCCAGAAAAGGGCAACTAGAATGATTAAAGGGCTGGAACACTTTCCCTATGAAGAAAGGTTGAAACGCTTGGGACTCTCTAGCTTGGAGAAACGTCGACTGCGGGGTGACGTGATAGAGGTTTACAAGATAATGCATGGGATGGAGAAAGTAGAGAAAGAGGTACTTTTCTCCCTTTCTCACAATACAAGAACTCGCGGGCATTCGATGAAATTGCTGAGCAGACAAGTTAAAACGGATAAAAGGAAGTCCTTCACCCAAAGGGTGATTAGCAAGTGGAATTCACTGCCACAGGAGGTGGTGGCGGCCACAAGCATGGCCACCTTCAAGAGGGGTTTTGATAAAAATATGGAGCAGAGGTCCATCAGTGGCTTTTAGCCACAGAGAGAGAGAGAGAGTGTGTGTGTGTGTGGATGGATGGATGGATGGATGGATGGATATATAGATAGATAGATAGATAGATAGATAGATAGATAGATAGATAGATAGATAGATAGATAGATAGATAGATAGATAGATAGATAGCCACTGTGTGACACAGAGTGTTGGACTAGACGGGGCATTGGCCTGATCCAACATGGCTTCTCTTATGTTCTTATGTTCTCTGCTGGTTCCAGCCTGCCCACCCCCCGGTCTCATTTCCAGATGCTTCACCGGAGACCTGAAAGGCCCTAACCGAACCACATGCCGGCCATTCACCCCCTTCCCTCTCGCGCGCCGCCGTTGCAGCAAATCCTTGTTCCTTCCGATGCGCGCTGCCGCAGACGGAGCACGCCCGCCGAGCGCCGGAATGATGCGCCCCAAAACCCAATGCGCCCCTCCCTTCCAGGGCTGCGCTGTACCGGCGGCTCGGCTTCCTTTAGGACCAAGGGGACCTCACCTACGTTTTGCAGCCCGCCGCGCGCGTGTGTGCGTTTTTTGCAAAGTCATCCTTTGGACTTTTCCGGGTTCGGATCAGCAGAGACCCCTCTCCCCCCGCCCCAGCCCCGTCCCCGCGCGCAAAACAACTCCATGCAGGTAAAAGGGGAACTCCTCTCCCTTGCTTTCCGAGCGCCGCCTTCGGCTTGGGGTTTTTGTTATCCTGCAGTTGCCCCTTCTGCCTTCCCCGTTCCGTGCAAGCGCCTTTCTCCTTTTTGCAGCGTCGTGTTCCCGGCCGCCTCCTCCTCGCCCTTGCTGCGGCTGCCCGGGGGAGGGGGGGCCGAGGAGGGCGACCTCCCGCCAGCAGTGCCGCAGTCTCACCAGGGACGGTGGCCTCGCGAAGGAAGATGGTGCCGCCGCCGCCGCAGCCAGCCAGCGGGGCCCGCACGTGTCCGCCTTCCTCGCTGCCCGCTGTTTGTTCTCCTCCTCCCGCAGGCCGCCCGGGACTAGGAGTCGGGCCCGCTGCGGGGCCAAGGCGACGAGGGCCCTGCTTCCCCCGGCTGCCGCGCTGAGCGAAAGCCGCCCCCGCAGACGCTTATGCAACACCTCGTCGACCACCATCCCGACATGGCAACGGCGCTGCTGGCTGGCGAGAAACTCAAGGAGCTGATCCTGCCCGGGCCGCAGGACGACAAGGCCGGCTCGCTGGCGGCGCTGCTGCTGCAGCTCAAGCTGGAGCTGCCCTTCGACCGCGTGGTCACCATCGGCACCGTCCTCATCCCCATCCTCCTCGTCACGCTGGTCTTCACCAAGAACTTTGCGGGTAAGGGGCGCCGGGGGAGCACCCGCGGAGGGGGGCTGGAGCAGGTCCACAGCAGCTCCACCTGTTGAAATTCTGCCCAGCGCTCCAAAGCTGAGTGAGGTGGGCATCCAGCAGATGCATGCAGCTCTTTCTCATTAGATGCTGAGATCAGGGGTGGCCTTGAAATGTTCTCGGTTGTGTGCAGCTCTTAAGAACTGAGGGGCAAGGGGAAGTTTGGCAGGGGAAGCTCTGGGGCAGTCAGCAGAGAGCCAGTTTGGTGTAGTGGTTAAGTGCACGGACTCTTATCTGGGAGAACCGGGTTGGATTCCCCACTCCTCCACTTGCACCTGCTGGAATGGCCTTGGGTCAGCCATAGCTCACCTGGGAGTTGTCCTTGAAAGGGCAGCTGCTGTGAGAGCCCTCTCCAGCCCCACCCACCTCACAGGGTGTCTGTTGTGAGGGAGGAAGGGAAAGGAAGATTGTGAGCCGCCCTGAGACTCTGTCCTTAAAAGGGCAGCTGCTGGGAGAGCCCTCTCAACCCCACCCACCTCACAGGGTGTCTGTTGTGGGGGAGGAGGGTAAAGGAGATTGTGAGCTGCTCTGAGACTCTGAGTGGTGTAGAGCCAGTTTGGTGTAGTGGTTAATTGTGCGGACTTTTATCTGGGAGAACCGGGTTTGATTCCCCACTCCTCCACTTGCACCTGCTGGAATGGCCTTGGGTCAGCCATAGCTCTGGCAGAGGTTGTCCTTGAAAGGGCAGCTGCTGGGAGAGCCCTCTCCAGCCCCACCCACCTCATAGGGTGGGGGAGGAAGGTAAAGGAGATTGTGAGCCACTCTTCGGAGTAGAGGGCAGGATATAAATCCAATATCTTCTTCTTCATCTTCTTCTTCTTCTTCAGCACCACTGGTTGACATTCTGCCAGTCAAGCAGCTCTCAAAAGCTGGCTGATGAGTGGAAAACCAGCCAGTGAAGCTGTTTCCCATTGCTGCATATTAAGAGCCTCTTGAAAATGTTTTCAGTGATGGTGCTGTTAAAAGACCGGGAGGATGTTTTGGATTTTATTTTATTTTTTTTAAAGATGCCAGGTAAACGTACAGGCTCTAGTCTTAATACGATAGACTTGCTATGTGATACCAGCTTAAACTATGAAACGGAAGGGTATCCGTTCAAATCTCAGCTCTGCCTTGAACACAGACAGTGAGCCAGCCGCTCTACAGTAGGTCTGCCTTTTTATGGTTGTTGCAGTGCTTGTAACGACAGAAAGCACGGCGTGCCTTGAACAGAGCTTCTAAAACTCCATCCAGATATGTCAGGGTAGAGCCGCATCAGATAGGGGAATAACAAATTTGTGGGCGGGATGGAAAACTAGAGAGAGTGAGGAACGTGTAGTGTCAGCCTGGTGCCCATTGGGAGAGGGGATGAAATTGTATCTTAAAATCACCTTAGAATCAGTGGTTTCAGCATACAGCAATTCCCACAAAGGAGAAGGCAGAATGAGGGCTTTGGCTTTGTTCTTTACAAGGTCCAGCGCTATTTGCATGATGTGCATTGAGTTGGATCCAACTTAATTTTTCCAGTTGGGTGAATAGCACTTTCTCCCCGCCCCCCTCTCCCAACAGCTCACTGAACGTCAGAAATGCTGTCCTGGGGGATAGGGGACTCTAAGGAAAGTGGGGTTGGGAAAAGCTACAGTAGGAAGGGGAAATCAGCAGAAATTGCCAGTTTAGTCTGGATCTAACCCAGCTTCTCCTGGGAGCAGTTGTGATTCATGATCTATTTCCCCCCAAAAAGCCATCTGTCAGTGGATATGCAGACCGTGGCAGGAAAGGAGCAATTCTTCGTTTCTTCTCCTTGAAATTAATAACCTTGATTTCATTGCTGTTATGGAGTCTTGAGAAGTACGTGGTTCACATTTTCCTCAAGAAAATTCTGATGGAGCAGGAGGATATAGAGGAACTGTGGCTCATTGGTAAAAGTTTATGTTTTGCATGCTGAAGGCTGCAAGTTCAGTCAATGGTATCTTCAGTCAAGATCTCTTGTAGTCAGTTATCAGGCAGACTGTTCTCTACCAAAGTCCTTGATGAGGTCTGCCAGTAAAGGTAGACAGTGATGGATGTGGTGACCCAGTGATAAGGCAATTTCATGTGTTCAAGAGCCACCATTCCACAGCTGCATGTTTTGTTGCTTGCTGTGATCTAATTTCTTGCACTTCTGTTGAATTATTATTGCCCACTCCCACTTGTCTCGGTTTGGTGTTCTGAAAGTTCTTGCCAGCATTTCCTTGTACGTTGACATTATACGAATGCAGGAATTTCATTATTTATCTGTACGTTGGAACATTCAGTCATGCATTCCCTGCTGCCCACTGCCTCAGCCTGTGAGACTATTCCAAAAGTAGATGAAATAAAACAGAGGTCCAGTGGCACCTTAAAGGCCAACATGTATTAGAACATAAACGTCATCAGTTCTTCAGATATGAGGGGCGACAGTCTTTTTGGCCTTAGCACCAGTAAAACTACAACATCAACCAGGGAAGATGTTGATGTGGCAAATAAAAAAGCAGAGGAAAGAGAGGACTGTACTTGGCCAGACGTAGTGGGAGCCGACAGAGTTCTGATAGCTCAACTGTGCCACTCTTTGGCATTTGTACCAACACTTGTCTACCTTGGCAATATTTGTCAAAAATGCTTGTCTTTCGCCTGGTTTTCCACCTCACTGAACTATGACTGGCACATTTTTTTTTCATGATTCATCACAGCTATTATAATTTTTATTAAAACCATTAAAAGTTTGTTGTGATCTTTGTTACCATGTCTGGCATTCCATTGTCTGTTATTCATAGGACCTGCCATGATGGTATTCTTCACCTTGTATTTCAATAGGAATCCAGATTGGTTTCAATAGTAAGGACTTAGCTGCGGTTGAGGACCCTTAACCGTACATGTTCCTCCTTTGAAACAGAAGAGTGCTGAATGATTACTTTTGCTTTGGGGGCAACTTGTTCTGTTGCTAAGGAAGCAATCCTTAGCAACGGGTCTACTGAGAAGTAAGTCCCAATTTATTTAGTGGCGCTGACTCCCAGGAGAGGATTCTTAGGATTGCAGCCGGTGAGGCTTGTCTGATCTTCCACTAACTTTCTGACCTGAAGGCAAACTTAGATGTTGTTTTGTTATCATTAAAAATTCAGCATGTTTCTGAAATTTAGTATTTTTTAAAAAATAATAATAATATAGCGGTGGATCGATAAGAACAAGAATCAATACCAATACCTAATCAATATATATGGCTTGGTGATGCTAGAATTAAATAACAGTGTTTTTAGAAAATAATCTTCTAGAACAGTTTTAAGCAAAAGACTTTTGCTGGCTGAGGGAAAAGGGAACTGCAAAAGGTCATTGACCTTTCTAAACCACAGGGTGAAAGCAGTAGAAAGAAGCCTAGAAGGAACCGCGGCAGGTGCTGGAAATGGAGCAAGAAGATGTGTGTGTGTGGGTGAAATATTTCTAGAAAAGGGAACAAGGGATAAACAGAAGCCCTAACAGGGGCCCAGAAAGCTGAAAAACAACCCGGAGTGTGGCAAAAGTATGACGTGGGCACCTTCCCACAAGAAGGAGAACATGGGTGTTTTAGATAGTGCGTGGGTGGGGACACCCAATAAAGGACGGCAGGTAACTGTAATCATTGCTCAGAGCTCAGAGTCCATACTCTCTCTGAAGCCCGTGTATAGAGCGCTTATGCACGTTAAATAAAGAAGCTGTTTTCCTGACCCTGCCTCAGACCTCGTTTGTGAGTATGATTTACTATTAATTGGACAACACAGGACTTTTCCTGCTACAATAATAGTAATAATAATTCAGATATGTTGCGTGGATGCTCCCCAATATAATAGGGGCTTCCTGCAGGCTAGAAGAAGCAGTCTACTGCAGTCTAAAGGCCATTCATTTCAGTTGGTTTAGGCTGGAGTTGTCGGCAAAGGGTTCATTGGAGTTTCAAGAACGAGGAGACTTGTTTCTTTTCTAAAACTTAAGTTCCCATTTATTGATTACAACAATGTTACTCTCTACACAGGTCTATTGATACTGATAACATGTAAGGCAAAAGCATTGGCATTTATGGGCATACATCAAAGACTAGGGGATTTAAATCACTTCTCATAATAAAGCAACCATTTCACACACTCCTAATCTCCAGCCTGGGCAGGCGGTGTCTTCCCCCTGATGGTGTCCTTGCCCGGCTCCAGCAGGCGCCTGAGAAGCAGCTGGATGTTTTGCACTTCAAAGACCTTGCTGGCCTCTGGCACATAAATCACCCCCCTTCCTTCCCCTCTACATTCTACAATGGCACTGGTGTTAGTAAAGCAAAGATTTATGGAATTAGTTGACAGTAAATAAACATTTCAAAATAACAGAGTTTACTACAATGAACACAAGCTGACAGGAGTCATTCTGCATAGGATTGCACCATAAATCATTTTATTTAATCCTTTGCGATGCTGTGTGTGGAGAGGAAAAGGGCATTGTGGTCTTCTGCTTATTCCTGTTAGTGTAGTAATCCGGAAGATCACAAGCTGCAAACTTCTAGATAACGAGGACGCATATTCTTACACCGACAGAAATTATTTGAATAATGGATAGTACCGTGCCTGTTTTCTTTTCCCAGTTGAAAACCTGGCTTTTCAGTTTTGGGAAAACTGATGTTACAAATGGATTTGTTTCGGTGGGGCTTAGTGGATTGACACAACAAAGTGTTCCTGCAATATAGTTTCCCCACAACTACCAATCTTGACCTGCAGAACATAGCCACAGGAGAGTGTTCCCAAGGTGATACTTAGATCACAAATGACAGCAGTGATGCCTAACAGACCTGTCCATGATTCTGCCTGTGCATACTAAAACATGTCCTAGAATGTTCTAGAGTGCACAATGTTTTGTTGTTTTTTTAACTAGTCCATGTAGAAAGGTGTCCTGAAAGTTTGAAAAACACTGTTCCAGAGTAAGGAGGTTTCAAAATACAGGAAAGCTCTAGGAAATGCAAGTGTAATCTTGTTCTTACAATGTTAGATCAGAATTAGGGAAACCTGGGTTCAGATCCTCGCTCAGTCACAAAGCTCATTGGATTACCTCAGGCCAGTCATTCTCCGTCTAACCTACCTCACAAGGTTATTGAGACAAAACGGAGGAGGTAAGAACATTTTCCCCTTCCCTGACAGGGTTACCAATCCCCAGGTGGGGACAGGGGATCCCACAGTTTGGAGGCCCTCCCATCGCTTCAGGGTTATCAGAAAGCGGGCAGGGGGGTGTCTGCTGGGCACTCCATTATTCCTTATGGAGACCAATTCCATAGGGTTAATGGAGAATTGATCAGCGGGTATCTGGGGCTCTGGGAGGGGGGCTGTTTTTTGAGGTAGAGGCATCAAATGTGCAGCACAGCATCCAATGCCTCTCCTCAAAACACCTTCCATTTCAAAAGGATTGGATCAGGGGGTCCAATTTTATAAGCCCCAAAAGAAGGTGCCGCTATCTTTCATTCTTTCCAGTAGAGGGAAAACTTTTAAAAGGTGTGCAGTCCCTTTAAATATGATGGCCAGAACTCCCTTTGGAGTTCAATTATGCTTGTCACAACCTTGCTCCACCCCCAGTGTCTCCTAGTTCCACCCCCAAAGTCCCCAGATATTTCTTGAATTGGACTTGGCAACCCTATTCCCTGAGAAAATGCAGGACAAAAATGTCATCGATCAACAATTCAAATATAATTAAAAGGTTTTCTGTATAATACTCCTATGTCTCCTCCTCCCCTGATGTGTATTTATTGTCTTGTTCCTATGATGGGAGTCACAGATGAGAAAACAGATAGCTAAGAAATGTTTAACTATGCTCTGGACAAGTGTGAAAATCCAGAGGCTGGTGGGCCTTATTGCACAAGTAGGTATCGTACAAATCCTTTCACGGCTTGCGTTTCTTGTTCAAGGGCATTCTGCTTGTTCCTCTTTCTATTTCCGGTGTTGCTATGGCAGTGATTTCTGAACCTGGCTTTAAATTTCTCACCTCTGCCCGTGCCAGTCTGGGCTTATGAGGCTCACAAGAGCAATGATTCATCTTGAGATAATTCCGGGGAAGGGCAGGGTTCCCGCATGCCGCGGCCGTGGGACTGTCAGGCAGGGCACCATGGCAGGCGTTCTGTGAGGTGTGAGTGGCCACAGACTCAACTCCCAGCTGAAGCCGCCTCTCGGCAAACAGCGGCCAACGGGGGCAAGAGCCGCCAGTCACATCTCCCCGTGCACTCCCTGGGCTGAGCAGGCGCACCTTCAAGTCCACAGGTTTATCTCATTTGCATATCCAGAAGCCCCCACGGCAGCCCCCTGCTCGTGGCCCCACCGAGGCCACTCCTAAGGGGGCCGGGAGGAACCGATCATGCCGACACTCGCAGCCAAGAACAACCCCACCCCCGGCATATAGCAGCTGTAAGCCACCTCAGAACACAGCGGAGGTGGCTTGGCTTAGTGAGCTACTCCCCCACCTCATTATGCTGGGCCTGTGGGTTCAAGACCGCCCTCCGGCAGGTCTGCTCACACACCCAGCTTCCCTCTTTATTGAGCCTGGCATTCAGCTGCCATTATTTTTGGTCAGCCAAGTGTACTCCCTGGGTCTCCCCCTTTCCTGTGGGCACCCACCCCGCTCTCAGCCCCCCTGTCAGCGGCATCACAGACCCAGGTGGCGTGGACACATAGTGCAGCCCCAGACAAGTGTCTGCCTCGCCGCTTGTCAGCCCCTGCCCTCCTCTGCTGTCGCTCACTGCATCTCCCACACAACTGCACTAAGTGGGTGCCCCGAGAGTCCCCCCCGGCCACAGAGCCTTGCCCTTGGGACGGCCATAAGCAGAGTGCATGGGGGATACAGGGGGCCAGGGTGAGGTGGGAGAAGTAAAAGACACAGGAGACGAGATGGCCGTGCTTGGCTAAGTTTATTGATCTGCAAGCAGGGAGAGCAAGTTCACTTGTGGAGGTTCCTGGCTCTCGCAGTCCGAGATGCCGTTGCCGAAGGAAGCACCAACAGCTGCGGGGCTGATGGGTCCGGCCGGCTGTGCTCCAGCGGCTGCTGAGGCTGCAGTGCAGTGCACACATCTGAAAGACAGAGAGACGGGGGGTAGCCTTGCCAGCTGCAGGCATAGGACACCCCACCTGGGTGAGCCTGTGGGGAGCAGGGCTAGCATCCCGGCTGCCTCTGATGGGGCCATCCCACACAATTCCAGGTGTCCTGCATAACAGGCCAGCTGACTCAAATGGGAGCCCGCAGTCACGGCAGCCACAGCAGGGGCTGGTGCGAGCAGCAGGACTTGCCCTAGATGGCGAGTTGCTGGCTGGGCTGCGGAAAGCCGGTACACATGTCGCACCCCCTTTGCCCCGGCACGGGGATGACCAAGACACGGGGTGGGGGGAGCCAGTGGCATGGACGGCCAGCCGAAGTTGCAATCGCGCTGGACTTACTCGTCCATGCGGGACTTACTCGTCCATGTGGGGGGCTCTGGAAGCAAGACCTGTTAGAACTGGGGAGCAAAAGTAGTTAAACAGGCGGCCCAAACTTTGCTCACCTCCCCCACAAGTCCAGCTGCTCAAACTTTACTAACATCTTTCTCTGTGCCACTCCCTCCAGCAAGTGCACACCTCCTCGCGCTAGGTCCGCACAGCATGGCCCTCCAGAGCAGAGTGCTGGGCCATACATCCTGCCCTCCCTGGGGAGTTGTGTGAGGCAGGACTCGAAACCTTTGTAGGGGGAGCACTGATTGGGTGTGGGAAGGAGGACCATGGCCAGCCTAGAGGGGGAGGGGATTGGTGGAGCGATAACATGGCTCCCAAACGGGTTTGTGTGCTGCTGCGCCGGCGCCACCAGTGTGTGCCTTGTGCTTCCACTAGTGCCTATGGGGTACGCCAGCATTTTGCATAGCGTAAGTTTGCGCCTGGCGGGGGGACATTCCCACACTGAAAAGTCTTTGGAACCCGACCAGCAGAAGCCACGCCCCTGGGTCAGCCCCCTCCTGTGCCGAAGTGCCGCCCTGCGCCTCTGCTGCGCTCCAAGTGCGGCGGGGCAGCGTGCCGCCATCAGTCTGGGCGGCAGCACACTGCAGCGGCTGGAGAGTGGTGCATGGCCCATTTCTGCCGGCGCAGAGGATACACCAGTGTATGTCTCCCTACCGCCGGCGTAGCAGTAAGTCCGGTTCCACTTTCAAGCCCCACCCCCCCCCACCCCGGTCTGGATTGTGCTGTAAGAGGGGTTGAGAGGGGTGTTATATATTATATAAGGAAAATCCCTCCTAAGTTTAGAAACGTCAGGCCAAGGAGCAAAATTTGTGGGGGGGGGGAGTGGGGGTTGCTTCTTACCCTTGATAAGGGTGAAAACCTGAAAGAACCCTTTAGTGCAGGGGTCCTCAAACTTTTTAAATAGGGGGCCAGTTCACTGTCCCTCAGACTGTTGGAGGGCCGGACTGCCGTTACTGTACAAGGCCGCGGGCCGTCAGTTCTCCGTCTTCTGCATCTCTCTCCCTTCCCCACACCACACACCCCGGCCTGGGAACTCACCTCACCTCGGTATCACCTCACACTCTGTCTCCGCCGCCTCAGCCCAGTGCCGGAAGTGTGCGTTGCTAACGCGAGTTTAGGTCCAACGTCACTTCCGGTCTGTTTTTGCCATAACCCGGCGGGCCGCATAAACGTCCTCAGCGGGCCGCATCTGGCCCGCGGGCCGTAGTTTGAGGACCCCTGCTTTAGTGGGTATTGGTTGTTTAACAAGTTTAAGAACATAAGAGAAGCCATGTTAGATCAGGCCAATGGCCCATCCAGTCCAACATTCTGTGTCACACAGTGGCCAAAATATATATATATATATATATATATATATATATATATATATATACACACACACACACACATACTGTGGCTAATAGCCACTGATGGACCTCTGCTCCATATTTTTATCTAACCCCCTCTTGAAGGTGGCCATGCTTGTGGCCGCCACCACCTCCTGTGGCAGTGAATTCCACATGTTAATCACCCTTTGGGTGAAGAAGTACTTCCTTTTATCCGTTTTAACCTTTCTGCTCAGCAATTTCATCGAATGCCCACGAGTTCTTGTATTGTGAGAAAGGGAGAAAAGGACTTCTTTCTCTGCTTTCTCCATCCCATGCATAATCTTGTAAACCTCTATCACGCCACCCCACAGTCGACGTTTCTCCAAGCTAAAGAGCCCTAAGCGACTCAAAGCAGGTATTGTTAAGAATAGTTGAAAGTTTTATTTTGTTTGATATATGTTTATATACGCAGTGCTACTTCATACTGATATAACATGTTTCACATGTATAATATATATAATTGGAATTATAGAGGACTGGGAAATCTGATAAAACGTAGAAGGGTTTTAGATGCTATGATTAAAGAGAAGGTAAATATGCTATGTTTGCAAGAAACACATCTAAAGTAAAATGGAAAGAACATATTCAAATCATCATGGTTTACTCAGTGTTTCCAAGCCGTAGGATCTTCAGAATCCAAGGGAGTGGCTTTTAATTTCAAAATCGGTCTCCTTCAAGTCGCATCAGATTAAAGTAGATCCAAAAGAAAGATTTATTTTTGTGAAAGGGGAATTAGATGGAACAGCTGTCGCTATAGTTTCCATGTATGCTCCAAATGTAGAACGAAAAACCTTTATTGAACATGCTCTACAGCAATTAGAGGACTTTCATAAAGGAGACATAATTATGGGTGGTAGGGTTGCCAAGTCCGATTAAAGAAAAATCTGGGGACTTTGGGGGCGGAGCCAGGAGACTTTGAGGATGGAGCCAGGAGACATTGGGGGTGGAGCCAGGAACAAGGGTGTGACAAGCATAATTGAACTCCAAGGGAGTCCTGGCCATTACATTTAAAGGGACAGCACACCTTTTTAAATGCCTTTCTTCCAAAGGAAATAATTAAGGATAGGGGCACCATCTTTTGGGGCTCATAGAATTGGACCCTCTGCTCCAATCATTTTGAAACTTTGGGGGTTATTTTGGGGAGAGGCACTAGATGCTATACTAAAAAATTGGTGCCTCTACCTCAAAAAATAGCCCCCCCCCAGAGCCCCCAATAACCACGGATTTTTGGAGAGTGGGGGAAGACCATTGAGCTGACATCTCTTTTAGCACATTACAATCTAGTAGACACTTGGCGTTTTATCAATCCAGGTACTAGACAATACTCCTACTACTTTGCCAGGCATGACATTGACACTAGAATTAACTAAATTATAGTCTCAAGATCACTGACAAAGGGAATACAAAATTCAGACATGGGCCCTAACGTGATTTCGGACCGCTCCTGGGTATCGTGTTCATTAATTACACAACATACAAATAAGAGGCAAGTCAATTGGAAGTTGAATAAACTTTTACTGCAAAACGAGACATTTAAAACAGAAATAAAAGCAAGTATAGAAGAGTATTTTAAAATTAACATGCATGGAGAAGTTCCTCAGGAAACCGTATGGGATGCATTCAAAGCAGTCCTTAGAGAAAAACATTTCTTTAGCTTCATTCTGTAAAAAACAAAGAGTAGAAATTAAACAGCAACTTCTACATAATATAAAATCCCTGGAGCCAAAATATGCAAAGCATGGAGGCAGGAAAACATTGCAGAAGCTAGAACAAGAAAGGAAAAAAATTAGACCTGTTAGAAACCAACAATATACAAAGGAAGCTAATGTTATTAAAACAAAAATACTTTACAAAGACTGCCAAATCCACAAAAATATTAAAACACAGGAATACACAACACATAGCATTCCATTTGGTTCATTCCATAAAGGATGAAAAAAGAAAACTTTGTACAAATACGTCAGAAATCGCACAAGTATTTCATAAATACTATCAAAAATTATACTAATCAGAACACTCCAATCCAGCACGGATTTCAAAATATTTAGAGGCAATTAATTTTAATCTGAAAATTTCACATCAAAATTTTATGGAAAATCCCATTACACACCAGGAGATGTCTGAGGTTATTAATAATTTGAAAAATAACAAGGCACCAGGTAATAATGGAATGCCTGTAGAATTCTACAAAAAATTTAAATAGGTAATACTAGAACTATTGTTAACCACCTGTAATAATATTATGGTCACAAGAGCGACGCCAAAAACATGGTATGAAGCTAACATAACATTTATCCCAAAACCTGGCAAAGATACCTCGCTAACCTCTTCATTTTGCCCAATCTCATTTTACAATCATGATTTTAAATTTTTTCTTCCATTTTACCAACCCGCTTAACTCAATCACTCACCGACAATATTAGGAAAACCTTAAATATTATTAACTTTGGAAAAGAATCTAAAACAGAGTCTGTAATCCTGGCGGTAGATGCCGAAAAGGCCTTTGACAGGGCGGAGAGCCCTTACCTCCAAACTATCTTAAAACATATGGGATTTGACCCTTTATTTCTCAATTCTATATCTGCAATATATGCACAACCAATAGCACATATTAGGATTAATGGTAGGGCCTCAGGCCCTCTAACACTATATAGGCGGACCAGACAGGAATGCCCACTATCTCCCGCTTTATTTGCGATATCTATAGAGCCATTGGTTTATGCAATTAGGAATAATGATTCTATAACAGGTATAAATATAAATAAGGTAAATTATAAGCCAAGTCTTTTTGCCGACAATGCTATTTTTACCTATCACACCTATACCAATCTTTAACATATTTAATGGAAGAAATCAATAAATTTAGTAACATTTCAGCTTTTATTGTTAATTACGCAAAATCAGAAATATACCCAATATACTTACCTGCAGAAGAATCGACTAAAATATCACTTAATTTTTCATTTAAATGGGTCATCAAAACGTTACGCCAATTAGGCGTTTTGATTCCTTTAGACTTAAAAGAACTATATTTAGCTAACTACAAATCTGTTGATGATTCAGTAAAGCAAAAACTTAATCAGTGGGCCAAATTGAACTTCTTTTTAGAAGAAGAAGAAAAAGAAGAAGATGATGATGATGATATTGGATTTATATCCCGCCCTCCACTTCAAAGAGTCTCAGAGCGGCTCACAATCTCCTTTACCTTCCTCCCCCACAACAAACACCCTGTGAGGTGGGTGGGGCTGGAGAGGGCTCTCACAGCAGCTGCCCTTTCAAGGACAACCTCTGCCAGAGCTATGGCTGACCCAAGGCCATGCTGGCAGGTGCAAGTGGAGGAGTGGGGAATCAAACCCGGTTCTCCCAGATAAGCGTCCGCACACTTAACCACTACACCAAACTGGCTCTCCAGTTTTAGAGAAGATTGATCTTCTGAAAACCTTCATACTCCCAAAATACCTGTATATATTTCAAAACTTACCTGAATCTGTTCCTGCAGCAGAGTTACATTTTTTTTTTCTAAATTTCTGTGGTCTCCCAAACCACCTAGAATTGGAATTTCCTTACTGACCCAACCATCACAACTGGGAAGTCTGAGAGTACCCAATTTGGAAAGCTACTATAAGGCAGCTAATTTAAAATTTATAATTCTATATGCCAAACCCTTTATTGAAACCTTACGGGTAAATATAGAATCCTCTGCACTAGATGGAGATTTGCTACATGAATCTGTTTGGAACCAAGTGAAGGATAGGCACTTTACTACAATTAAGAACCCTTTTTTAATACATACATTACAAATTTGGGACAAGCACAGAATGGTATTGGCTCCGGGGACTTCTCCACTCGCCAGTTTTCTAGGACAGTGTTGGTTCACACCTGGAAGAAAAGAAAAATATTTTAACATTTGAAGAGAAGCTAAAATATATAAATTTGGAGATATTATTAATCAAGGAGCATTGTTAAGTAAAGCCCAACTAGAAACAAAATACAGCCTTCAAATACCTTGGTTTCAACACTACCGACTTTATTGTATCATTCAGAAAAACAAAGTAGCAGAGCTAATGAATAAAACTTTAACTCCATTTGAATCTAAGCTTCAGAAACAAACTATAAGAATGAAAGGGTTAATTACATTAATACACACTATGGTAAATCAAAATACCTGGTCAAAAGCAACTAGCAAACAAAATGCATGGCCAACAGACTGTGGGATAACAATAAAATAAGAAGAACGGAAAATGATTTGGTCCTCACCTCTTTATAGAACTTACGTACTGAATATTACATTTCAAACTTTATGCTAGATGGTACCTTACTCCACAACAACTTCAAAACTAAAAAAAAAGGCTATGTCCTCGTTGTTGGAAAGGTTGCCAGACAGTGGGAACATTCAAACATTGCTGGTGGTACTGCCCATTGGTGGCAGGATACTGGAATAAAATACTACGAATTATAAATAAAATACTAAACAGCAATATACCCTGTAGAATAGAATCTATTTTGTTAAATTATTGGCCGATTGGCAGATAACCCCACCTCTCTGTGTGTATATATATATAGCACAGCACTGGAAGAAAGCATCTGTACCCACAATACAGCAATGTTGGGAGAAAGCTTGGGAAGCAGCAGCTATGGATAAATTGGCAACACAAATCCATGTAGCAGAAGTGCCTACGAGAGAAAATAACAATGTAGAAAAATGGTACCCTTTTTTTGAATATGTAAGTAATAATGAGAAACTGGAAAATACATTGCCTAAAAAATATATTACCTTCTCGTTTTACTACATATTAAAGCTAAGTTGTATAAAGAGAATATGTTAACTTGAACCTGTAAACTAAGAAGTAATACATTGCTTGTTATGTTGTGTTTTTGTGTTATGTAATTTTTGTTTTTATGAATATGAAAAATACGAATGATAATTCTATTCTTGTAATTTGATAGTATAAAAATAAAAATTATATTTTGAAAAAAAAATGGCCTAAAACAACACTCAGTAGAAAACAAACAACCTTAGAAAACAATCATACAACAACTGCTGGAATGGCCTTGGGTTAGCCATAGCTATCGCAGGAGTTGTCCTTGAAAGGGCAGCTGCTGTGAGAGCCCTCTCAGCCCCACCCACCTCACAGGGTGTCTGTTGTGGGGGAAGAAGGTATAGGAGATTGTAAGCCACTCTGAATCTCTGATTCGGAGAGAAGGGCAGGGTATAAATCTGCAGTCTTCTTCTTATGAAGTAGAGGATGGAGCTTCATCTCTCACTATGGGCTCTGTGAGTCGGATAACCAGATCTGACCATAAAAGATGCCATGAAGCATAGTAGGCTCAGATTCAGTCTGACATGGAAGAGCCCTTCTCAGCAAAGGTTTTTATGGCAGCAAGCTCTGATTTGGAGGAGGGAGAATGGTCAGGGGTGGCCTCTTATTCACAGGAGAGACGTCATCCAGATTATTCCAAAAGTCATTACCAGTAACTTTTAAAGAAAGTTACCGGTATATCTCCTCTCAATTATCAAATAGATAGTCTCAGGGCTTTTCTTGTAGCAGGAACTCCTTTGCATATTAGACCACACACCCCTGATGTAACCATTCCTCCAAGAGCTTATAGGGCTTTTAGTACAGGGCGTACTGTTAGCTCCAGGAGGATTGGCTAAATCAGGGGGGTATGGCCTAATATACAAAGGAGTTCCTGCTACAACCCCCCCCCCCCCCGGATATTCCTGAAAAACCCAGCTCATCAGCTTCTTCCAAGCTAAATGGAAGGGGTTTTAAGAGAACATCTAGACAGTCTTTTGTCTGTCTAGATTTCCTGATTTTTTGATGAAGTCCTGAGAGCTGAGTGGTCTTTACAGGGCAATAGTGCTTTTTTAACAGACATTGAAAAAAAAATTATGCTGTACCACAAGAGACCATGGAAGATATCAAGGTTTCCTTAGTTGACGCTCCTGTAGGTGCTGTTCCTTCAAAAGATGGAGACAATGTGCTAAAAGATGTGGTAGAGAGAAAGAATGAAATAGCTCTTGAGGCACCTTCCTTTGCAATTAGAGCTTCAACGGTTATCTCAAATTTTACCGGAGTGATTGTGATTTGGACTGACAATCTACTGCAGGATGTAGAGACTGATCCCCTGATGTATAGGAGATCCCTTTTAAAAATCAACAGCGGCAGAGTTTGCAGTCGATGCAGCACAAGACACTATGCAGTTCTGCGCTTCAGTGCAAGCAGCAAATGTGGTAGTCGGAAGAAATGTTTGGCTAAAGCACTGGAGGATAGATTCTCTTTCTAAGTCTTAATTTATCCACATAGCAATTTTGGAGCAGAGTTGCCATCTACATCTTTTCTTCCTTTGGTGAAAAACTTTTCATTCCTTGCATAACTAAAGAACTCCAGTGAGAGGCCAAAAGGCTAAGCATTTCAGGAGTAACCGTTCCTCTCTGCCCAGGGAGGCATCATCCCCTAGTTGGACCCAGTTGTGGCAAGACAGCAACTCCTTGCATATTGCTTTCCTTCATGCAAGGGGCCTGAGTCATTGAGATGGGACAGACAGAATGTTGAACTTGGCTGAATGAGACATCAGTTGGAGACTGGATTTGAGTACCACAAACAAACTCTGTTCTATTCATCAGAAGAAATGTGTGGTGTTGCATCCTTTCCACCCCCTGCTGATACAAGATTGGTTATTTAAAATATTTCTGTTGGCCTTTTCCCAAATTTGCGGTTGGATCCAGACAAATAGAGGGCACTTCTGGAAGCAGAAAGAACTCTCCTGCCATCCAACTGCAGCAGGAAACTTCAAGAATGGTAGGAGGGGCAAATCGGGTTTGTAGAAGGAAGAAGAGTTGGCAGACCTTCCTTTTCCACTGAAGCAAGGTGCAGTTCCCTTTGCTCTTAGACAAACAGCACATCTTTCCTTGGATTTATCACAATGCACAACATCAAGTCCACAATCCTTTAGCAACTTCTCAACACTCTGCATGCTTCTGTGTGCTAACTTTACATGCCAAGCATAAACACATCTCCTATGGTCACACTTTCTGCCTTCAGTCTGGCAAACAGTCTTTTCCGCAACATCAACAGCATCTGACCTTTCACTTAAGTCCATAATATAATAAGCTCCATTTCTTTCATCAAGTTTAAAACTAATTCCAGAATTCTTCTGAATAATTTCGCCTTCATCTCCTTTATCAAGATATACGGCATAATTATTTCTTATAAGCATATGGCTTGAAAGTAAATTCTCAATTGATTCAGGTTCATAAGCTACATTTTTCAGTCTTACTGGCATTAAATCTCCATCAGTGGTAAGCAATTTCATTTTGATCTCATCCACACCACAAACTTGTAAGGGTTTCTGGTTGGCACCTATCATTTTAGGTCTCTGACTTTCATCCAACTCTGAAAACATGCCTTTATATCAACAAATACGCTTTTATATCGACAAAAATCTTCCTCTTTCACCAATAAAATTCACATTATTAACATGCATGGTACTTTCTCTGTTCCTTTCTTTGTTCCCACCTGGGCCATGTGGTTTGGAAAATTTCTGCTTTAAAAATTTCTGGCTGCTATTATTTCTATGGCCATGAGATGGCATTAGTGTTCCCTCATTTGAAACATGTGCTTTAACATTCCTTTGTTCAGTATCCTTGTCCCCAGATCTGGAGGCTGCTTCCTCCTCGATAGCATTTAACAGGCCTTCCAGACTCAAATATTTTTGCAGTCTCAAAATTATCTTAATTGGCTTGTAAGTACTGGGTAGAGCTTTCAGTATAGTTGCGATTAAGTCTCTTTCTGCAATAGGTTCACCAAGCTCCTGTAGTCTGGATTGCATGCACATAAATTCCTTCAGATGTTTAGTCACATTCTCCCTTCTTGCACTTGAAAACCAAATATTTTGCCCTTTAAATAATGAATTGTGCTTATGGGAGTTTTGTTATATTTATGTTTAAGGCATTCAAGCATTTCTTTTGCAGTTTTAAGAGTGTGCAATTCAGAAATTTCATATGCCTCAAGAGATTCTAAAATGAGAGCTCTTGCAAAACCATCTAGACTTTTAAAATTTGATTTTTCTTGCTCATTCTCAGGGGGATTTTCAGACAAAACTCGTTCAGCTCCATAAATCTCAAGTCTTTGCGTTAGGAGCAAGAGCCAGAACGAGAAATTATTCTTAGTTAACTTCAGGGTACTAAATCCTATCACTGGTAGGTTACTCATGGTACTAAAACCAAGATTTGCAGTGGCTGTTCTTGAAGACGTGGAAACAGAAGATCCAGTGGCTCCTCTCTCTGGGTTTGACATTTTTCACAGCAGTCAGGCAGGGCAGGGTTGAAGATTCTTCCTTCCTCACTGGAGAGAAAAGGCGGCTGAATGTGTGCATGTGGTTGCAGCAAGGCTCTTCCAAGGTCTCTGGCGTAATCCACAGAAAAAGAGTTAAAAAGCTCAAAAAATTCTCTTTCTAGCACATCTGAGGCTTTTAGACAAAAGTAGCAGCATTTCCAGATCGAGACAATCTGAATTCAAAGCTCATTTAAGTCAGAATGCTCTCAGTAATGGCAAGAGAAAAAAAAGACGTTTTAAAGTTGAGGCTTGACTGCACAGCATTACAGCTTGCTTTCTATTGCTTTCTAAATGTTTTCAAATGCGATTCAGATTAAAAAATAATTTAGAGTTCAAAAAACAATTCATGCTTGATGGCAAAAACCATACTTCCTGCTACCAATTTTGTTAGGGAATTCTGTTTGAAATTCTATTTCTTTATCTCAAACAGTGCGATGGATCACTGGATCAAATAATCATTGAGAGGCATTTAACATGAAAAAGCAAAAACATTTATTTCTACAGTGAAAGGGTACTGGGAGATAAAACAAAAAACACTAAAAAACTACATGCTAACACATTGAGAACCACATGCTTAATGCAGACTACTTCTTCCTCCTTCTTGACCTCTCTGCCTGAACAAAGGAAGTCACCTGACTAACTGACCAAACAAACAAAACAAGTTTTCCCGCATCTAGACCTTGATTGACAGCAGTCAGTATCTTCTTCCCAGGTCATGCAGACAATAGGGAATCAGTCACAGTGTTAACCCTATAATGACTGGAACTTTAGAACATTGCAAAGGACATACAGAACAGATACATATTTCCAACAAGTCTAACTGGGAACCTTCTCAGAATGTGTTGCCTCCATGTCTTTGAATGTGAGTAGCTTAGGAGGGAACTGATCCTGGACATATTACCCTCAAAGCAGACTTACACCTTTCTAAACCCAGAAGCCTCAGTGAACTTAGATGGGTATAACCTTTCTTACAATGGCACTTACAAGATTCTCAGTCGTAGCACTCAGGATACACCTTTTTACTCATTGCTTGATCATCCTGGAGACTAAGTTTCTATGCTTGACAAAGTTAATAATATAATAATAATAATAATAACTTTTATTTCTATCCCGCCCTCCCCGCCTAGGCGGCTCAGGGCGGCTAACAACAACTTGTGGATGTGATTACTTGGCAGCAAATAAATATACACATTAAAACTATTTTAATCTATTATAATTTATTTTCCAGAAAGAAGAGGATCCGGGACAATTTTCACCCCTCCCCTTCCTTTCCTTTTTAAATCGTCACCATTGAAACACTGGAACCATACTTTTCGTTAAATTAAAAAATCTAATAATTCACGTGGTGTGTCATATTTTTATTCATGGAGCCATATACCCAAACTGAAAGGGTATTTCTTTCTGAGTGCACATCTGTAATTGTGTACTGCATCAGGAACACAGTCTCTCCGGTGTGTGCTCTTCACTTCATTTTGGTGGGGCTTGGGCATGAGAGGCTTCAGAGGGATCAATAATTATTTGCATAATTACACTTTTTCTCATATGTGAGGCCTGCACAATTGTCTCTTTATACTAGCTGAATTCATAGTGTTTGCTTTCTCTTTTTTTTTTTTTGCGCCACACCTATTGTGGTAAAGGTCAGAAACTCAGACTTCTGGTACTGCCCAATGCCACAGAATAAGTTTGAATCTCAGCTTCTGTGCTGTGGGTCCTTGCCATGTAAAACATAATGCTCTGCATTTATCAGAAAATGAGCACTTCCAAACGACATGAAACCAACACCAAGGAGTTCTTGTATCAAGAGGCAAACGAAATCCTGACAGTGGCTATTTTGTTGTTATTTACAGGCTCTTTGTATATAAACCAAAACCTTTTCTAGCGCCCATGTTTATGCTGTGATACATTTTCCTAACTGTACCCGGTCAAGGGTTTGCAGTTTTGAATGAAGCAGTGACAGCAATAGTGTTACTCATTAGTAGTAGTGGATTTAACGTATTTATTTAGAAAATTTATATTCTCCCTCTCCAGAGCCCTGATTGAGGCAGCTATTAACCTTCTCACTGTAATATTCTTCAACCGCAGGAAATTCCTATCTGTCATCAAAGTCTACTTTGATATAGAGAACCGATGAGCAAAGCATGATGCATTTAGTTTATATAGAACAATTCTGAAAGATTTTGTAAGTCTTCTGGTAACCACTGGCTAATTAAGATGGTACCTGCTTTTCCAGAGTTTCCTCCAAATTTCCAGTTTGTTCTTTTAGAAAAGGGAGGGGTGTGTGGAGAGATCTGCTTTTCCAAGGCAGCGATCTGTTATTTATAGGGGGAAAGTCCAGTTCAGGCTATGCCTAAAAGTAGGTCTTCAAATCCCAACCAGAGCCAGTGATCTCTGCATGGCTACAGCTTGCTAGGCTTAAAGGACTGACATAACACTGTATGCACTGCCTTAAGTCCAAAGTTTGTTCAGCCTGCACTTACTGAATGTCATAGAGGTATAATAGATGTAACTGGCTTGAGATTCAACTGTCAGCAAAGGAATATATCTGGTTAAATTTTCCTCATTAATTTCAGATAATATTTTGAGAACCCCAGTTGCAAAATATTAAATGTGCAAAAATAATTCACGGTGCACCGCTGCTACAAATTAGCCTCCCAAACAGTACCCTCAAAATCCAATTTTGTAATAATGATATATGATTAACAAAATACCTGTTATTATGACAGGCTGTGGGGGTATTATGTGGCAGGATGCATTGTGCTGCAAGATTCCTGTCAGTGAGAGCTGGCCTACTTAGTATGTGAAGTGGAAGTCCAGTGTCACCCTTCACAACATTCGACTGAAATGTAGTGTTGTTGTGTTACCAATGATATGCATGTCAACTGTATTGGGTGACAACAGGGGTATCACACATACAGCCCATTGGCTGTTATCTGTCTCCTGGAGGGGTCCTAACTGGCCTTCTGCTGCTTCCTACTTCCTGTTTCTTGCATCACAGTGCCTGCCCTTTCCCGCCCCCCTGTATCTATTTATATGTGTGTGTGTGTGCGTGTACCAAGTCCCCTGTAGCCTCTAGTGGGAGACTTTTTTCACACGCGCTATGTGCATGGGGTGCAATAACATCACTCGTTACAAGTGACATCATCACACTGGTGACATCGGGAGGGGATCCCCCCACCAGCTCACCGTGGGCCAGCGGGTTGGGGACCCCCAAAGCAGGAGAACTCCCACCCCACCCGGAAGCTTGGCAGCCTATATATATAGTCCATTAAAAGAGGCTCTGGGTGAGTACCCCCCACCCTTGCTGTCTTACCACCCACCCAAGTGAAGGCATTCACTCCCCCCCCCACACACACACAAGGGGAGTTGATCTCTGCCATCTGGAGAGCATTTATAATTCTGAGTGATCTCCAGCCCTCCCATGGAGATTGGGAACCTAGAGAGAACTGTGTTCAAAAGAGATGTAAAATCTCTCAAGAGGCCTCTAAGGACTAACAGTAAACTACAAACACTCACAAAAGCTCAGTGCCAAGATACATTTACTTTAAGGCTAAGTAATAATGTTATAAATGCATTTAAAGAAATAAATCTATTTTTACATGCTCATAATTTATGAAAATACATTGAAATCAGTACAAATCATACAAAAACCAGAGTCACTTGAAGAGTCCACCCTGTGGATAAAGTACAAGAAATATGGCGATGAGAGAAGACCTCTGTGGATAGTGCCGGCTGAAGTGATAAAGTTAACGGCCAAAACAGTTAAGGAAAAACAACTATCATACAACCAACTATTAAAAATACAAAGTGGGAAAATAGAAATGAAAACTGCAGAAGAATTGAATTATAAATATGATTGGTTTCAAATGCAACAAATAAAAAGCTTGATGGAGAATGATATCAAAGCTGAAGGAATAAGGAAAGAGCAAACAGAAATGGAAAGAGTTCTGCTTGGAGATAATGAGAAATTAATTTCAAAAGTGTACAAATTACTTTTACAATGGACCACAGAAGATGAAGTAGTGAAATCTCAAATGATAAAATGGGCAATTAATGTAAATAAAGAAATAAAAATGGAATCTTGGGAACATTTGTGGAAAAACTCTATGAAACTCGCAACATGTCATAGTATTAAAGAGAACTGTTTTAAGATGATGTATAGATGGTACATGACTCCAAAAAAATTAGCAAAGATGGACAATAAGATGCCAGATAGGTGTTGGAAATGTAAAAAGCATGAAGGCTCTTTCTACCATATGTGGTGGACTTGTGAAAGAGCTAAAATGTTTTGGCAGATGATTCAACAAGAGATATCTAAGATCCTAGGATATGAATTTAAAAAAGAAGCAGAGACATTTTTGCTGGGCTTACAAATGGAGAATTTTCCAAAAGAAGATAGAACTTTAATATGGTACTTGCTCTCAGCTGCTAGGACATTGTATGCGCAGTTGTGGAAGCAAGAAAAAATACCAGAAAAATGGGACTGGACTTTAAAAGTTATGTCATGGAGTGAAATGGATAAGCTAACAAGAAAATTAAGAGACTGCGATTTAGAACTCTTTAATCGGGAGTGGAAGAAATTCAGAAGATATGTTGAAAAAGAGTGGAAAATAAAAGGACACTGGACAATTTTTGAAGATTAAGACCTTTAAGACAAGAATATAACTTTTGAAGGGTTTTTTTTTCTCTTTTTTTCTCTTTCTTAATCAATTTTTGTTTTTTCTTGATAGTTAAAGGTACCTTTAATATCTGTTTTTTAAAAAACAACACTGGCGGGGGTCAATTATTGGGGGGTGGGGTGGGAGGAAAGTAAGATGTGGGGTAGAATGATGCTTTCATCTTAAGGCTTTTTTTTTATAAGCTGTAGAAATAGTTCTACTACCATATGTTACTAATAAAATTGTTTATAACAAAAAGAAGAGTCCACCCAAAAGGGCTGCTGTAGTGTAGCAGTGTGGACAGACCTCTTCGTGGAGAAACAAAGTTATTGCTGAAAGATTCTCAAAACAACAATCTTGCAGTGTAGTGAAGACTCAAGGACAAATAAGAAGTATATTTGATAACATGTTTCCCAGGTAGAATTTACATGTTTCGATATCAACTTCCTGTGATCAAAATACTTCATAATCTGGAACCAATGCTCAAAAAGAATATACATGCAGTTAGTTAATTACTCCAAAGAAGCATTAGGGGGTCTTCATGATTAGTAATGATTTCAATGTATTTTCATAAATTGTGAACATGTAAAAATAGGCTTATTGCTTTAAATGTATTTATAACTTTATTACTTAGCCTTAAAGTAAATGTATCTTGCATTGAGCTTTTGTGTTTGTAATTTATTGTTAGTCCTTAGAGACTTCTTGAGAGATTTTACATCTCTTTTGACCTAAAGGAATAAATAATAAATAAATAAATTATGCCTTTCGCAACCTTGCTTTTGGCTCCACCCCCAACGTCCCCAGATATTTCTTGAATTGGACTTGGCAACCCTACCAGGTGGGGGCAGGAGATCCCCTGGGTTGGAGGCCCTCCCCCCACTTCAGGGTTATTAGAAAGTGGGGGGGGAGGGAAATGTCTGCTGGGCACTCCATTATACCATATGGAGACCAATCCCCATAGGGCATAATGGAGAATTGATCTGTGGGTATCTGTGGTTTTTTGAGGTAGAGGTACCAAATTTTCAGTATAACATCCAGTGACTCTCCTCAAAACACCCTCCAAGTTTCAAAAAGATTGGACCAGGGGGTCCAATTCTATGAGCCCCAGAAGAAGGTGCCTCTATCCTTCATTATTTCTAAATGGAGGGAAGGTATTTAAAAGGCATGAAGTCCCTTTAAATGTGATTGCCTGAATTCCCTTTGGAGTTCAATTGTGCTTGTCACACCCCTGCTCCTGGCTCCACCCCCTCAAAGTCTCCTGGCTCCACCCCCATCTATTTCTTGAGTCAGACCTGGCAACCCTATGTCTCATTACCAATGCTGATATCCCCATACCTACTTCCCCTCTGTATATCAGAAATCCTGTCTGGTGTAGTGGTTAAGTGCACAGACTCTTATCAGGGAGAACCTGGGTTGATTCCCCACTCCTCCACATGCAACTGCTGGAGTGACCTTGGGTCAGTCATAACTTATGACTCGTAACTCTGTCCCAGGTAGTTCTGGAAAGAGCAGTTTCTGTCAGAGCTCTCAGCCCCACCTGCCTCACAGGGTGTTTGTTGGGGGGAGAAGAAGGGAGAGGAGATCATAAACCGCTCTGAGACTCCTTTGGGTAGTGAAGGGCAGGGTATAAAACCAATCTCTTCTTCTTCCTAATCCAACCAAGGCTTCTGTTGCCATTCGACATCTGAAATAATCTTTATAAAGTTTATCTCTCTGGTATCTCGTGTTACATTTTATGGTGCGCATGACCTGGCCCAACAAATTGACATTTATGTCAGATCTGTCTCTTATAAAAAAAATGTTTGACACCCCTGAGTTAGAGGGTCAAAACAGGGCTGAAGGGGGAACCTATGTTCAAATACCCTTGCAGACAGCTTGCATGAACCTGGGCCACTTTTTCTTTCTTGGCTATACTGCTTCACACTTCTTAGAGAAAGGGGGGCGGGATTATGAGGGAATGCAAAAATATAGTGTGTGCAGAAACATCAAATTATGTTTGGTGTAGTGGTTAAGTGTGCGGACTGGGAGAACCGGGTTTGATTCCCCACTCCTCCACTTGCACCTGCTGGAATGGCCTTGGGTCAGCCATAGCTCTGGCAGAGGTTGTCCTTGAAAGGGCAGCTGCTGTGAGAGCCCTCTCCAGCCCCACCCACCTCACAGGGTGTCTGTTGTGGGGGAGGAAGGTAAAGGAGATTGTGAGCCGCTCTGAGACTCTTCGGAGTGGAGGGCGGGATATAAATCCAATATCTTCTTATTATTATTGTATACTTGCTGACAGAAAGCAGACTGGGGATTGTTTTTGATTTTCATATATTTGAATTAATGTGAGGACAGAGAAGATCTTTGACAGCCCTGCTTCTGGAATATCTCAGCACTTGAAGATGTATATTATTGTTATACTCTACAACCAGATAGTTTGGAATTTATAAAAAAAACCAACTTATTTGAGTTTAATGATACTCCAAAGACAGAATTTCCAATTTTACAGGAAGCCTTTAAACCATATATTAGAGGTCGGTTGATCTCCCAGCAAAAAATTTAAAATAAAGTAGAAGATAAGGCTAGAAATGCTTGAAGATGTTTGCCAAGTCCCCAGCAGTTAAGTGATCAACACCAGGCCATTCAAAGAATAGTCTTTTATTGATAGTAAGATAGGATCAAGGTGACTTTTGCTTCAGTTGTTACAGAGAGATAGGAGCTGGCTGAACGAGAAGTTAAAACAGCATTCAGACAAAATGGCAAGAGGCACTCTTGACCAGGGGTGTCGAACTCATTTGTTATGAGGGCCGGATTTGACATAAATGAGACCTTGTCGGGCCGAGCCATGTGTATCATAAAATGTAATGCCAGGTAGTCGACATATAAATTTTATAAAGGGCACAGACACACAATTAAAGATATTTTTTTTGCTTAAAATAAAACACGCTTAAAATATTAGCCCGCTTGCAATGTTTTGTTTTACAGTCTCTGATAAATGTCACCTCTTGCTATGAATTATTGCATTAAAAACTGCAGGCAATGTCTGTGCTGTATCAGTCTTGAATATGTGCTGTTCAGGTGTGCCCATCTGTAAGCTGCAAACCTACTTTTGATCCATTGACATTCATTACAGACATCTCATGGTCAATGCTTTGAGCCTAAGACCCAGAGGAACATGAAGCAGCTGGGCACTGTGAGCATTTGTACAGAAGTTGCTTCAAGTACTAGTCAAGAACACGTGAAGGCACCATGGCACAGACTGAGGGTTATGTGCTTGTCTACAAAACTATCATTTTCCCCAGAAAAAATGACTGCAACTAAAAAAAAAGACAACTTCCTCCCCCAAAACAACTACAAGAACAGAGAAACAGCCATGTACAGTGGTCAGTGTCAGCCTACTATCTGGGAAGTCAAAATTCAAGACCCCCAATCAAAGGAAAATGTGAAAGAAAAAAATAAGGAAAATTTGCTGGGTAAATCTGGGGTGGAAAACACTCTCCGCCTAATGCTGATATTTCTCTTTTAAATAGTTCACATGTTTTCCTATTGAGAAAGACTGGAGGGCATGAGTACAGTGAAAAAGAGGAGGGGAACCCAGTTACAAGCCCAACAAAACTCACTCTCTCTCTCTCTCTCTCTCTCTCTCTCTCTCTCTCTCTGTGAAAGGCAAAAAAGCTCATACCTTCAGTAAAACATTGATAGTCTTAAAAGCATTCTTTGTAGCGCTCCTGATGGTGGGGACTGGCAAAGGAAGCTTTGGGGTGGGGACTGGCAAAGGAAGCTCTTCCTTTCCTTTCCTGGGGCACAAGGAGGGGGAGGAGCCTCAGCCATTTATTAGAAGGAAGAGAGGCTTGTCTTGTCTCAGTAGCTCTGCAGAGTGATTAATTGAGCCTGGCAAACTTAATCACACAGCAGAGCTATCGAGCCAAGTTTCCTCATTGGCTGAGGCTGCTCCTCCCTCCTCCTCCTTTTGGGAAAAGGGAGGGGGTAAAGGGAAAGGCTGCTTTGCTGCTCTAGCCTGTTAGAGGAGAAACACAAAATGGCAACCGAAAAAAGCAGGCAAGGGAAAATGAAGCGGATGACAACCAGTTGCTGGAGGGCCTGATTGGAACCCTCCGCCGGCCTGATTCGGCCCACGGGCCGCATGTTTGACACCCCTGCTCTTGACAATGTTAAGCACTGGGAAATATACCATAAAACTTCAGGTAACAAGGAAGAGAAAAGAAAATGTACTTCCATGCAAGAAGAATTTAGGATGTCTGTTTTGCAGCAAAATCTTTGATGAGTGCTCAGCAGGTATTGTTTGGAAAAGGGAATAAAGAGCTAGATTACTTGCTGAATGACAAAGAGACAAAATACTTGTTCTTAAAAATGGCAAACGTAAATTAATTTATTATCATAAGAAGACTACAAAGGAACTCAATTTTAATTTAGATGTGTACTCAGAAGAATATGTGTAAGAGGCTGAAATATCTGCATATTTAACAAAGACATCTATGCTGCATATAAATCAAGAGCATAAAGAAATGCTAGATGCCTCAATTAGTTTGGATGAACTTAAAATGTAATTCAAACGGATAAAAGGAAGTACTTCTTCACCCAAAGGGTGATTAACATGTGGAATTCACTGCTACAGGAGGTGGCGGCAGCGGCTACAAGCATAGCCAGCTTTAAGAGGGGATTGGATAAAAATATGGAGCAGAGGTCCATCAGTGGCTACTAGCCACAGTATATATATATGTATGTATGTATATGTGTGTGTGTATATATATATATGTATGTACATGTGTGTGTGTTTGTGTGTGTGTGTGTATATATATGTATGTATATGTGTGTGTGTGTATATACACACACACACACACACACATATATATATATATATATATATATACACACACACACACACACACATATATTGGCCACTGTGTGACACAGTGTTGGACAGGATGGGCCATTGGTCTGATCCAACATGGCTTCTCTTATGTTCTTATGTTCATGGAAGGAAAACAGGGAAAGCCCCAGGGCCTGATGTGTTTTATTAATTCTAAACAATATTCTGTATATAGGGTCACCAGAACTTACCTAGCTGCCAGCAGGGGATTCTGGGCCTCTCTCCAGAAGACTTCTTTGCACACGCTGTGCGATGATGTCACCCGGAAGTGACATCATCACACTGGGCACATCATGTGGGGGAAACTCTATGGTCATCATAGAATTTTTCCTAAATGCTAGAGTGCCCCCTGAATGAAGTGCCCAATGTGATGATGTCACTTCTGAGTGATGTCATCATGCCAGACATGTTGGGCGTGTCAGCACTCTTTGGGGGTGGGCCCAGTTCCGTGGTGGCAGTTCAAGGCCCCAAAATTGGGGGGAAACCTGCCCATAGCAGGAGTATGGGAACCCTAGCTGTATGCTGTGAGGAACTGACTCTCTACTTCAGGGGTCCTCAACCTACGGCCCGCGGGCCAGATGCGGCCCGCTGAGGACGTTTATGCAGCCCGCCGGGTTATGGCAAAATCAGACCGGAAGTGGCGTTCGACCTAAACTTGCGTTAGCAACGCACACTTCCGGCACTGGGCTGAGGCGGCGGAGACAGAGTGTGAGGTGATACTGAGGTGAGGTGAGTTCCCAGGCCAGGGTGTGTGGTGTGGGGAAGGGAGAGAGATGCAGAAGACGGAGAACTGACGGCCCGCGGCCTTGTACAGTAACGGCAGTCCGGCCCTCCAACAATCTGAGGGACATTGAACTGGCCCCCTATTTAAAAAGGTTGAGGACCCCTGCTCTACTTAGAGAAGCTCTTTGAACAACTAAAATTTAGGACACATCCTTCAAACGAGTCAGCAGATACTGACATTGTAGTAATATCTAAAACCTAACAAAGATCCACAAAAAATAGCTTCTTTTTTTCTGTATTGTTTTATGAAGGGCTAACAATTGCTGTGAAACAATAGATGGTAGTTCGTATGATAGATATGATCCAACATCAGAATAAGCCTGCAGCCTTTTACTTTGCAACAGAAAAGACCTTTGATAGGGTAAATTGGAAATGTCTGTGGGCCGCTTTAAAGAAACCGGGTACAGGTTTAAATTTCTGTACTAGACAGATGTTTTTATAAGAACAATAAAAGTTGGTTAACACAGAATGTCAAAAATCAAAGTATTAATGATCCTCTTGGACTCTGTCATTAAAAAAACCTGGATAGCAAAAAGAAGGAATTTAATACTATTTTGTTTGTTGGGTGTGGGATAAGTTGCCTCCCCAAGCACCAAGAATACAGAACATCACTTACCCCAGAAAGAGTGTTTCATCTACACCTTGTGGCTAATAGCCACTGATGGACCTCTGCTCCATATGTTTATCCAGTCCCCTCTTGAAACCGTCTATGCTTCTAGCTACCACCAGCTCCTGTGGCAGTGAATTCCATGTGTTATCACCCTTTGGGTGAAAAAGTACTTCCTTTTATCAGTTTTAACTCGACTGCTCAGCAATTTAATTGAGTACCCATGAGTTCTTGTATTGTGAGAAAGGGAGAAAAGTACTTCTTTCTCTACTTTCTCTATCCTATGCATAATCTTGTAAACCTCTATCATGTCACCCCTCAGTCATCGTTTCTCCAAGCTAAAGAGCCCCAAGCACTTTAACCTTTCTTCAGAGGGAAAGTGTTCCAACTCTTTAATCATTCTATTTGCCCTTTTCTGCACTTTTTCCAGTGCTATTAGATCTTTTTTGAGGTGTGGTGACCAGAATTGTACACAGTACTCCAAATGAGGCCACACCATAGATTTATACAGGGGCATTATGATACTCGCTGATTTGTTTTCAATTCCCTTCCTAATAATTCCCAGCATAGCCTTGGCTTTTTTTATTGCAGTTGTGCACTGTCTTGACATTTTCAGTGAGGTATCTACCATGACTTCAAGATCTCTCTCTCGATCAGTCTCCACTAGTTTGGACCCCAACAACTTATATTTATAGTTAGGATTTTTGGCCCCAATGCGCATTACTTTGTATTTGGCCACATTGAACCTCATTTGCCACTTTCTGTCTTTAGCTTAACACCTCTCCAGAGAGTTTTTCAGTAAATGTTATTACATTAAGTGGACATCACCCCAAAATGGCTTCCAGGAAAGGCAGTACCAGTTAAGGTTTCCAGGTCCAGTCTTGTCCCCAGCAGAGGGAATCGGGGGTGTTCCAGGTGGGGGGGGGGCCCTGGCCGTCACAACATGATGATATCATACAGCGACATCATCACATCCAGATGCTGTTTGTGCATGCCACCATTTTTGCCTGACAATTTAAAGGGAACCTTCCCTTTAAATGGTTGTGGGGGGGAGTGAGGGCTGCAGGCTCCTGCTTTGCAAGAGGTGAATTTGCCCCCACTTAGGAAGAGTGGGTGCCACACACTCCTGCTTTACAAGAGACAAAATCACCTCTTGCACTCACTTTTTTTCAAGCAGGGCCCCAGATGACTGTTGGAGCAGAGCCCTAAAAATTGGGGCACCCCCACCACCATCCCTAGTACCAGTCACAAAATGATTGTCAAGCAGGGAGGGTTGTAAAATGCCGGGAGGTTCCGAGCCAAGTATTGTCCTATCATGGGGCAGTTATTTCCAAGTGAGTGCACCCAACGGGCCCATACTTGATGCCTTCTGCTGTCTTCTAAAGTACCTCCTCATCCACTGAGGTAAAGGAAAACCAAAGCGCATCAGAAAACACATTAGCAAGTACCATCATAAAAATCTAAATCATCTTGTTTGGTGGGATAAAAATGTTCTGAAGGAATGGTAAGTACAGCCTGGAGGACTATGGGATCTAGCAGATAAAGAGAAGCATCCAACGGATTCTTGAATAGGATCCCAGGATGTTTTCAAACATAAGAACTCACAAGTAGCAGGAATTAACTAATGGATTTTATTAGATTCCAACGTTATCTAGCATGTATCTTCTACATAAAACGTATCAAAAGAATATTTTTACTTAGCATTCAACTGGTTACTTTCGACCAGGTCAAGCTGCCATTATTTATAGAAAATATTTCGTATTGAGCTGCGGCTATAATGTGATACTGAGATACCTGTCAGATGTCCATGCATGGCATTCCAAGACGATAGTCTCAGGATTCAGAATAAAAGTCAACTATTATTTGCATGTGTTACTATCTTGTAATTATCCCTTGTGGATAAAGGAATACAGTAGAAAGTTGAGTTCCTAGTTACAATCCGCCAGGGAAGTTCATAATAGCTGCTGTATAATGACAAGTGTTGCACTGGCCAAAGACCTTATCTTGAAGTCCAGAACTTTTTAAATTTTTATTTTAAATTTTACAACAATACAAAAAAAAAAACCCAAACCCTTCATTTCCCTTTCTCTTTCCTTGAATTCACAATGAGACACTTTCATAAGAACATAAGAACATAAGAGAAGCCATGTTGGATCAGGCCAACGGCCCATCAAGTCCAACACTCTGTGTCACACAGTGGCAAAAAATGTTATATACACACATACACTGTGGCTAATAGCCACTGATGGACCTGTGCTCCATTACACTGTGGCTAATAGCCACTGATGGACCTGTGCTCCATATTTTTATCTAAACCCCTCTTGAAGGTGGCTATACTTGTGGCCGCCACCACCTCCTGTGGCAGTGAATTCCACATGTTAATCACCCTTTGGGTGAAGAAGTACTTCCTTTTATCCGTCTTAACCTGTCTGCTCAGCAATTTCATCGAATGCCCACGAGTTCTTGTATTGTGAGAAAGGGAGAAAAGTACTTCTTTCTCTACTTTCTCCATTCCATGCATTATCTTGTAAACCTCTATCATGTCACCCCGCAGTCGACGTTTCTCCAAGCTAAAGAGTCCCAAGCGTTTCAACCTTTCTTCATAGGGAAAGTGCTCCAGCCCTTTAATCATTCTAGTTGCCCTTCTCTGCACCTTCTCTAAAGCTATAATATCCTTTTTGAGGTGCGGCGACCAGAACTGCACACAGTACTCCAAATGAGACCGCACCATCGATTTATACAGGGGCATTATGATACTGGCTGATTTGTTTTCAATTCCCTTCCTAATAATTCCCAGCATGGCGTTGGCCCTTTTTATTGCAAACGCACACTGTCTTGACACTTTCAGTGAGTTATCTATCATGACCCCAAGATCTCTCTCTTGATCAGTCTCTGCCAGTTCACGCCCCATCAACTTGTATTTGTAGCTGGGATTCTTAGCCCCAATGTGCATTACTTTGCACTTGGCCACATTGAACCGCATCTGCCACGTTGACGCCCACTCACCCAGCCTCAACAGATCCCTTTGGAGTTCCTCACAATCCTCTCTGGTTCTCACCACCCTGAACAATTTAGTGTCATCCGCAAACTTGGCCACTTCACTGCTCACTCCGAACTCTAAATCATTTATGAACAAGTTAAAAAGCATGGGACCCAGTACCGAGCCCTGCGGCACCCCACTGCTTACCGTCCTCCACTGCGAAGACTGCCCATTTATACTCACTCTCTGCTTCCTATTACTCAGCCAGTTTGGTCTTCCATTCTTAAACTGTCCTTCAATGAAATTCAGGTTGTGTGCCCTGTTCCACTGAGCAGTGATTTAAACCAGGCCTTGTGAACTATCGTTGAAATGATTTGGGAATTAAATTTTCACCTTTGCTGGTCATGTATTGTAGTTCATCAAAACGCACCTTAGTGCTGAGACTGGTCTGTGCTCTCTGAAGCTAGATTTTTAAAATGAGATTCCACAAAACAGGGCCATTCCTCACAGGAGAGGGAAATAACAGTCATCATCCCACCCATGAGGTGATTTAAATTACCTTTGTGGGAATCAGTGCAGTAGAATGCCTTACATTTTAGGTAGCAGGTGAGAATCTGACCCTACAAAAAAACCCCCACAGAACTTGCAAATAGGGTTCACCGTGGAGTATTCAAGACCTTTAAAAAGACGGTTGCAATATTCCCTGCAGCTGGAGCTTCTGTTTGTTTAAGAGTTAGGGAAGTTCCCAGATTGAGCTTCTTGAATTGTAGCGATGCATAGAGGGCGGAAACTGCACCATGTGAGTAAAGACCTGCTTCAGAGCAGGGAAAGGAAAATGAATATGACCACCCTATTTAACTGTGAGTGAAAATTCAGCTATTGTTTCAAACAAACCAGGTTCCTATAAGGAATAACTGGAGAGGGAGGGAGAGATTAAATTATTAAGAACCACCACCACCACCACCCCCCTTTCTAACTGAAGCCTCTCCCTCTAGAATATTGTAAGCCTTTTTCAATGTGGATGCCTAGTTTGAATTCTCTGTTAAAGCCTAGACTTCCTGCATACCCACAATTGCATTCATTCATTATGTGTTAGGGTTGCCAGTCTCCAAGTGGGACCTGGGGATCCCCTGGAATTACCACTCATCTCCAAAGCACGGAGATCAGTTCCCCTGGAGAAAATGGATGCTTGGAGGGTGGACTCTATGGCATTGTACCCCACTGAGGTCCCTGTGCTCCCCAGGCTCCATCCCCAAACTTCCAGGAGCTCCCCAACCTGGATCTGGCAACCTTACCCCCATCCCCTGCCAGTGGCCACAAGGGACTTGGCAACCTGTGTGCCGAATAGACTCTGGGTCCTGAATGCAAGATTGGAATGAACACACACTGTTCACACGAACGCCTGTACATGCGTACCACTTGAATGTACACAAGTACAAATTAATGTGAACAAGCCATAAACTGTTCTCAGCATTCTAAAGGCATTGAGCAGGCGAAGTTCACAGCAGGCTGTTTTAACAGGAAGAGGTTTTGGTTTTTTCCTGCATTCCTGGGGAATCCCTTGGAGTACTCAGAAACATTGACTGGCTTCAGATTGGCCCCTTTTGCTAATTTCTTCATAGGCAGCCTTGAAACTTGTTATTAGAGGAAGCATACAGGAGACTTACAAGGAATTGTTTTGGAAGGGGTCAGTCTGGAAATCATGCCAGAGCCCTTCAGGATTCTGTAAACTCTTAGGCAGTTTGAGCAAACTAATTTCCTCTCCCTTTACTCATCCTTGTTGATGAGTCACTCCATTCTGCTCTCACAGTCATAACAGGGGCCAGACCCTTTACTGTTAAAAGTGGACATACGGACATATGAAGCTGCCTTATACTGAATCAGACCCTCGGTCCATCAAAGTCAGCATTGTCTTCTCAGACTAGCAGCGGCTCTCCAGGGTCTCAAGCTGAGGTTTTTTCATACCTATTTGCCTGGACCCTTTTTTGGAGATGCCGGGGATTGAACCTGGGACCTTCTGCTTCCCAAGCAGATGCTCTACCACTGAGCCACCGTCCCTCCCCAAATGATGGCGATAAATGTGCATATGTGCCATGTGGTGCATACTGGACCTTTTTGTGTTGCATGCAGACAAGCCCTCACAGTCAATTCATTTCAATAACCTTTATTGGCATGATCCCTCACACAGTCAGTGCTATGCTGTTGGTGACCTGGAATTATTGTTGATTGTATGGAAACTGTCCTTCAGACAGACAGATGTTAGTGCTGTAGGAGCAATGCCACTTTGTGCTTGTTTTAAGTATACGATAGATGGCAATTTATATAGTCTGTGAAAAAACTAATTTTGCAGCACTCCATTTGTACGTTAAATGTGTAGCAGTGACTTTTCTCTCTGTTATACAGAGGAGCCAATATACTGTTACACACCACACAACTTCACCCGTGACCAAGCCTTGTATGCCAGAGGATACTGTTGGACAGAACTAAAAGATGCCTTGCCAGGAGTAAATGCCAGCCATTGGCCCTCCTTGTTTGAGCATAAATTCCTTCCTTATGCACTGCTGGCTTTTGCTGGTATTATGTACATTCCAGCACTTGGCTGGGAATTCCTGGCCTCCACCAGACTGACTTCTGAACTTAACTTTTTGCTCCAGGAAATAGATAACTGCTACCACCGTGCAGCAGAAGGCCGTGCACCCAAAATAGAAAAGCAAATCCAGTCCAAAGGCCCCGGGATCACCGAGCGAGAGAAAAGAGAGATAATTGAGAATGCTGAAAAAGAAAAGAGTCCGGAGCAAAATTTGTTTGAGAAATACCTGGAACGGAGAGGCCGCAGCAATTTCCTAGCCAAACTGTATCTCGCACGACATTTGTTCATCATATTCTTAAGCATCATTCCAATCACCTACTTGTCCACCTATTATGCTGCACAGAAACAAAACGAGTTCACTTGTGCTCTGGGCGAACCTTCGGACAAAACCACCAATTCTAAGTTGCTCATTCGAGTGAACTGCAAACTGCCGTCTGTGCAGCTCCAGCGCATAATTGCAGGGGTAGACATTGTTCTTCTTTGCTTCATGAACTTAATTATTCTCGTCAATTTAATTCACCTTTTCATATTCCGCAAATCCAACTTCATCTTTGATAAACTGAACAAAGTTGGCATCAAGACGAAAAAGCAATGGCAGAAATCTCAGTTCTGCGATATCAATATCTTGGCTATGTTTTGCAATGAAAACCGAGACCATATCAAGTCACTGAACCGCTTGGATTTTATTACCAACGAGAGTGATTTGATGTATGACAACGTGGTGCGCCAGCTTCTCGCAGCGCTGGCCCAGTCCAATCATGACGTCACGCCAACGGTGCGTGATTCTGGGATACAAACCATAGACCCAAGCATTGATCCTGCAGGCATTGACCCTAATGAGCCGCTGATCATTAAGCGACCTCGTAAGAAAATGAAATGGATCCCGAGCACCAATCCCCTTCCTCAGCCGTTCAAAGAGCAGTTGGCAATTATGAAGGTTGAAAATAACAAGCCTGAGAAGCCGAAGCCAGTCCGTCGAAAAACAGCCACAGACAGCCTGGTTGCCCCTTTGCTAGAGACTACCTCCAAAAGTTCTCAGCCATCATCTGCTCCTAAAACGGAATCAAGCACTCTGTCCGGCACAAGTAGTGAGAAGAAGCATGCAAGACACTTTTCCCTGGATGTACATCCATATATACTTAGCAGCAATAAAAAACCCAAGCCAGAGATTCAGCCCATAACCTCTATTGCAACATCCAAAAGTCAAGGGAGTGGATTTTTAAACCAAGAAGAGAAAATCATAGTGCGTGTCACCTCTGCCCTCAAAGGTACAGTGATCATGCTATGACCTTGTTTCATGGTGTTAAAGAAATATGCCTATAAAACTGCCTCCTCTGCTAGTATGATTAGAGCTGCCAACTTGGGTTGGGAAATTACTGGAGATCTGGCGGTAAGACAGAGTTTGGGGAGGGAGTTCAGCCAGGGTCATGATGCCACAGAGTCCAAAATGGCTGTTTTATCCAGGGGAACTAATCTTCCTGGACTGGAGATCAGATGTAATTCCTGGAGAATTCCACAGCTGGAGATTGGCAGCCCTAGGTATGATCAATGCTTCTGTGTGGTTGGAATCTTACAATTTATCTGTAACTTCTGTATTTAAAAACACATGAGGAAGATGGCACAGGGAGGAAAGAAAATGTTAACGCTTTCCTCTTTGTTGTCTTTCTGCTAGAAACAGCTGCCCACAAGCTGCTTTTACTCTTGCAAGTGAAAAAAACCCCACAGTTTAAAGTGTTCCCTTCTGGAGTAAAAGCAGCTCAGGACAGGAGGAAAGGGTTAAAATTTCCCTCTCTCTACATGTTCTTCTAGTAGTTGCAGTGCAAAAAAAAAACCTGGTTTAAAATAAAAGTAGAAATAAACCATATGTAGTTGAGCCCTCAAAGAAATCTTAGTTGTAGAGCTTTCCTTATCTGAGGTAATAAATTTCAGCATGTGGTTTTCAAAAGAGGGGGGAGGATATTAGTAGAGTTTCAAACAAAAACCTTTTTTGCACACAGCTTACCTCGCAGTCACAATCCTGTTCCCTCCGCAGCGTCTGTCGGATTTCCCACCATCTGTGCCAGAGTTACAGGAAGTGCGACAGCTTTTGCGTAGCAGATGTAAACTGGGTTTTAGCAGTTTATGTTTGCTACGCAAACGCTGCGGCACTTCCTGTAATTTTGGCGCAGATGGTGCGAAATCCGACCAGATGCTGCGGAGGGAACAGGATTGTGACTGTGAGGTGAGCTGTGTGCGAAAACGGTCAAAGTATTTCCCTGCATGATAATGAAGGTGGTACAGTCTTGTGGAGGAACTGACTGTACCACCTCATTTGAACTGTTCATTTGAACTGTAATTTGGGGGAAATTACATGAACAGAGATTGCAGTTAATCATGTGAATTCATTCTTCAAGCTATGTATGAATTGTGGATTGCCGGTCTCTTTCATTAGGAATAGCTAATGACTGTATATTTCAGTTTATTTTTGTTTCAGAACTGAGACTGTTGGTTGACATCCTAAATCTCAAAGGGACTGCAACAGAGAATAAGAGAAATGTCTCTCAGTAATTTGATTATGTCCTTTAAGATTTTAACATAAGCATGCATGGACAATGCAAGAAGAGGTAATAAAATATGGGAAAGTACCAGTAATTGATGCCTATATTTAGTTATAAATCAATTTAGGCAGGTGCCAGAGAATAGATGTATAGTTGACTCATTCATCAGCCTTTCACATTTCTGGAGGAAAGCTCAACACTGTCACCTCAGAAGTTCAAACAGCAGATGCATGAGTAACTCATATCTGCTTTCCTCGTTTAGCATAATTTCCAAAATTATTCTCAAGCCATTTCCCACAGTCACTTCAGATATGTCTAGACTACAAATGTGTATCTGTCATTTAAAAAAAAAAAGGTAAAGGTAGTCCCCTGTGCAAGCACCAATCATTTCCGACTCTGGGGCGACGTTGCTTTCACAACATTTTCACGGCAGACTTTTAACGGGGTGGTTTTGCCATTGCCTTCCCCAGTCATCTACACTTTCCCCCCAGCAAGCTGGGTACTCATTTTACCGACCTCAGAAGGATGGAAGGCTGAGTCAACCTTGAGCCAGCTACCTGAACCAGCTTTCGCTGGGATCGAACTCAGGTCGTGAGCAGAGCTTAGGACTGCAGTACTGCAGCTTTATCACTCTGCGCCACGGGGCTCCTGGGTATCTGTCATAGCTTCCCCCAAAGGATCCTGAGAATTATAATTTGATGAGATCACTGGGGATTCTTTGTCCCCCTACACATACAAGTAGAGCCCCATGGAAGCACTGGTTAAGCCAGTTAAATGGCTATGCCCTTGGAGTTTATATCAGTAGTCAATTCACATTTCTGAGTAACTTTTATTAACTCCAATGGAGGTGCTTTGTTATAAGACGTTTCAGGAATGCTTCTTAACTGTGCATTTCTGACTTTGGCTTAACCTGTCATCAGTGATGCTACATTCTATATTTTGGCCTTAGATTGTTCCCATAAGTCCATAGTGGCTTTGTGTTGATTTGCTAAAATAGAAAAAAAGTGTTAGGCTAAAATCAGCCACCAGTGGTATCCTGGCAGTCTTTCTGCTGAAGCGTCCTCAAAGAATGTTATGGATTTGTTCATTGCATATGCTTATTTCAATGCTGGAACGACATCTCAGATGCAGAGCCCAGAATAGTATTGATCACATTGACGGCTTCATTGCCAGCAGATGTCCTCTCAGGATCATGTCACACGTTAGCCTGTTAATGAGACATCAGATGTATGCCTCCAGCTACAGGTGGACATGGCTGGCGAGCCTTCCAGTACAGAGAAAACTGGTGCCACCACCCTTCATTATCATGGCTGCCTTGCTTTTTGCTTTTGTGTCAGAGTGGAGAATGGCATCGCACCTACTGTTTTCTTCCCTTATTTCCTGACATTCCAGATACTTTTTTCCTATCCCTCCCTCTCCCAAAGGCGGGTGAGAGCAGTTAATGCTTAGAAAGGCCAAAGGAGAAAAACACCACAATAAAATGAGGGAATAATTGGAAGGCGAGGAAATACTAATACCTCCTTTCTCTAGGAATATACGTAGAACAGGATAAGGGATCCCCAGCCATAGATTCCTGTGTTGGCTGTTGAAAACACTTACCACTACAGAGACAAGAAGGTTTTAATACATGGGTGTGCAAACTAGACATATTGATGCGGAATTGTAAAGCAAAATGTAGATAGTAATTACACCAAGCCATGTCAAAGTGTATATCCGTGAAGCATACTGTGACCTCACACAGTTTCGTCCACAGAGACCTTTTGGGAAACATGTAAATTAGGTGGTGGGTTAATCTGTATATATTTTTTTTCTCTTGCAGATTCTTCCCTTCCTGGAAAAGATACTCTTTACTCACATGACACATGTAGGACTGTGCCAGCTACTGGCACTTTTCTCATGTGCAATCACAACCACATAGCAACTTCTGCAGCAGCGGCAAATGCTAACCTGAGCCAGGTCACCAAGGCAGAACCAGTGGCCGCTCTAAACTGTAACCCCACACGTTCTCTTCTGCACATCAAAACACTATATGAAGACCACGAAGAAGAGGTGTTAGACCTTATAGACGATTCTTTAGATGACAGGATTAACTCTCCAACAGACACAGGGGATATAATATCCATACCTTCCACAAAGCAAATCATGTTGGCAACCTTTGATGAACCAATAGCAATAGTGAACTCTGTAGAATATTGAAGTCTCCAAAAGCTGATGCTGATACATCCTTGAACCCGATGGGCCCACTTCCTGGTACCACTATAATGTGAACTGTGCTCCCCCTACCAATGTCATCCACTGCATGAGCATGGAGCGCTGAAACACAGACCATAGGTTTCACTAATATTCTTAATCGGTCATGCAGGGTAGCCTCATCACTGTTATCAATAGCTTGCAGAATATAACGATGATTATAACACCAACCAAATTAGGGTATACCGAGAATTGTAAGCACAAAAGGTGTTAGGTGTAGCTTCATGAATTTAAACGTGGACTATTACAACAATCCAAACATATAATAGCGCTTAAGGGCATGACACGCAGCGTTTCTTCAACAAAGCACTTGCATCCTTGGTACCTAATTCAATATGTAAGGTAACAACTCACATACCTGTATGATAATTATTCTTCCATTTCAAGAGACAGCAGTTAAATAGTGTTTTGTCTCAAAGGTAACCATAGTAATAATAATAGAATTCTACAGCGAAGTGGCATGCAAGCTACATTTTGGCTCACAGGTCTCGAGAGGTGCCAGTGACTGCGGGCCAACTGGATCCCCACCAGCGTCCATGCACAAAAAGCAGACACCTCTCAGCCTGCTACACTTACGGATGACAATACCAAGAGCTACGTCCTGCCCTCTGGAATGTTTGTGTGCGCTGAAACAGATGATGAAAACAAAGAGTTTATTTTTTTTTTAAACTATATTTTATTGTGAATGAGATAGCTTGTCCAGTCCGATTTTAGGCAGGACAAACGGTTTGCTCTGCCGTTTCTTATTTTTGTCAAAGGAGCGGTGTCCGTGGACCAGAAACTGAAGTGAAGAATATTCCAGTGCTGCTAAAAAGACCAAATATTTGCTGACTGGTCATGGAGTTGATGAGGAGGAAGCTTCCTTGCTTAGGACTTGTCTGCACTTCAGCTTACCACAGGTTAATCTTGTCCAGGGGTGGCTCATTAACCTGTAATTAATTTGTGGCGGGGGGGGGGTTGTCACTTTTTTGAATGAGAGTTGATCCAGATCTTTTGAAACCGCACTCTATACCATCCAAGTTCAAAATTATTTCACTTCAGATTGCAGGCCGAAGATCTGCATGCTTGGGGTTTGTTTGTTTATATTGGGCGTCTTCGCACAGAGCTTACCCCGGAGCGACGTCCCTCTTCACCGCGCAGCGTCTGCGCGGATTTCGCACCAACTGCTCTGGAGAACCAGGAAGAGCCGTGAAGTTCCAAGCCTTTTGCGTCGCAAATGTAAACCGCTAAAAACCAGTTTACGTTAGCGACGCAAAAGCCGCGGCTCTTCCTGGTTCTCTGGAGCAGTTGGTGCGAAATCCGCGCAGACGCTGCGCGGTGAAGAGGGACGTCGCTCCGGGGTAAGCTCTGTGCGAAAACGCCCTTGGTTTTTAAATCCCAGCATATGGTAAGCTAGCATGCCAGGGAGAAGAGCTTTGGCCTGGCCTTCTCTTTGATGTGCTGACTCCATGGGATGGCTTTTTCTATTAACATAATGAAGCATTCAGACATGCAGTCTCCCAGGGCTTTTTTTTTTGGGGGGGGGGGGTAGAAAAAGCCCAGCAGGAGCTTATTTGCACATTAGGTCACACCTCCTGACACCAAGCCAGCTGGAACTGTGTTCCTGCTTTTAAAAAGCCCTACAATCTCCTATCCATAAACTGAAATGATACAATCTAGTAAAGAAGGCTAGTACTGTGTGTTGCTTTTTCATATTTGAGCCCAACGTTGTCCATAAACAAAGTTTAATAATTCTGGCCCAGGCCACACTCTTTCACAGTGGTCGTTTTCCCACTGACCTTACTCCGGAGCGACGTCCCTCTTCACCGCACAGCGTCTGCGCGGATTTCGCACCAACTGCTCCGCGGAACCCGGAAGAGCCGCAAAGTCCCGCGGCTTTTGCGTCACAAATGTAAACTGGTTTTTGGCGGTTTACATTTGCGACGCAAAAGCCGCGGGACTTTGCGGCTCTTCTGGGTTCTGCGGAGCAGTTGGTGCGAAATCCGCGCAGAAGCTGCGCGATGAAGAGGGACGTCACTCCGGAGTAAGGTCAGTGCGAAAACGCCCATTGTTAAAATGAACACAAATGTGTGTTGAATTATAGCTTTTCATCCCCCCACCCCCATCATGAGCTATATATGAACATATGAAGCTGCCTTATACTGAATCAGACCCTCGGTCCATCAAAGTCAGTATTGTCTACTCAGACTGGCAGCAGCTCTCCAGGGCCTGAAGCTGAGGTTTTTCACACCTACTTGCCTGGACCCTTTTTAGTTGGAGATGCCAGGGATTGAACCTGGGACCTTCTGCTTACCAAGCAGATGCTCTACTACTGAGCTACCGTCCCTCCCCTATCTGGAGAGATTCCCAAGTACATGTAAAACTTGGCATGAGTGAGAACTACTCCATTCTCTTCGGTGCTAGTTGACTGCTCTGCACATGCAATCTCACTTCAGAAAAAGGGAATGGTCATCCCTCAAGCAAGAAACATTACCTGAGAATGCACCTTCTGACGTTTGCCGTGGCCATGCACAAGGATTTGCCACTATTGCATTACCAAGTCCTAGCATTCAATCATTTGTTCCTTTCCCATCCATCTTCCTGAAATAACTAATTCCAACAACATCCATAAGAGTTCTGAAGTATTTTGGAGAAAGAGGAATTTAGATATGCTTATAGAGACTACCAGCAGCGCACCTCTGTCTGTACCAGGACTGTGGGTAGTGGTAGCAGATTCCCCAAGCACTGTCTAGCAAGGAAATCAGTGAGTCTTAGAAGTACTCTTAAACATTTGCCTAGATTTGTCTTGAGCAAAAGGGAGCCCCTTCCTTTTTTCTGGGTGCCAGTATAGCCAAAGAAAGACTTCTGCAAGAGTTCTTAAGAAAATTGTGTGCACCCAGCAATAAGAAAAGGCAAAGTAGGTCAAAACTACAAGTCTGCTCAGCCCACTAACAACAGTCATAATTAATCTCTTGAATGCATTATATTCAGCAGAAACTCATTTGCATATTAAACCACACACCCCTGATGTCACCGTTGTTTTGCACAGGGCTTTTTTTGTAGAAAAAGCCCAGCAGGAACTCATTTACATATCAGGCCACACCCCCTGATGCCAAGAAGAAGATGAAGATATTGGATTTATATCCCGCCCTCCACTCCAAAGAGTCTCAGAGCGGCTCACAATCTCCTTTACCTTCCTCCCCCACAACAAACACCCTGTGAGGTGGGTGGGGCTGGAGAGGGCTCTCACAGCAGCTGCCCTTTCAAGGACAACCTCTGCCAGAGCTGTGGCTGACCCAAGGCCATTCCAGCAGGTGCAAGTGGAGGAGTGGGGAATCAAACCCATTTCTCCCAGTTAAGAGTCCGCACAATAAACCACTACACCAAACTGGCTCCAAGCCAGCTGGAACTGTGTTTTGTGTTAAAACAATTTTATTGGTAACATATGGTAATAAATCTATTTCTTACATCTTTAAAAACTTCTTTTATCTACCCCATATATTACTTTCTACCCACCCCTCCCCCCGTTACTTGACCCTCGCCGGTGTTATTTACCTAAAATGCAAATATTTAAAGGTACCCTTAACTATTAAAACAAAAATTTATATTCTTTTTAAAACTTAATCATTATCAAAAATTGTCCAATGTCCTTTTATTTTCCACTCTTTTTCTACATATCTTCTAAATTTTTTCCACTCCGTCTTAAAAACTTCTTAATCATAGTCTCTTAATATTCTTGTTAATTTGTCCATTTCACTCCATGTCATATCTTTTATAATCCAATCCCATTTCTCTGGTATTTTTTCTTGCTTCCACAACTGCGCATATAATGTCCTAGCAGCTGAAAGCAAGTACCAAATTACAGTTCTATCTTCTTTTGGAAATTTTTCCATTTGTAATCCCAATAGAAAAGTCTCTGCAACTTTCTTAAATTCATATCCCAAAATCTTAGAAATTTCTTGCTGAATCATCTGCCAATACTTTTTTGCTCTTTCACAAGTCCACCACATATGGTAGAAAGAACCTTCATGTTTTTTACATTTCCAACATCTGTCTGGCATCTTATTGTTCATCTTTGCCAATTTTTTAGGAGTCATATACCACCTATACATCATTTTAAAACAGTTCTCTTTAATACTATGAGAGCTTCATAGAATTCTTCCACAAGTATTCCCAAGTTTCCATCTGTATTTCTTTATTTACAATTATTGCCCATTTAATCATTTGAGATTTCACTACTTCATCCTCCGTAAACCATTTCAAAAGTAATTTATATATTTTTGAAATTAATTTTTCATTATCTCCAAGCAGAACTTTTTCCATTTCTGTTTGCTCTTTTCTTATTCCTTCAGTTTTGATATCGTTATCCACCAAGCTCTTTATGTGTTGCATTTGGAACCAATCATATTTATTATTCAACTCTTCAGCAGTTTTCAATTCTATTTTGCCACTTTGTATTTTTAATAATTGATTATATGACAGCCACTTTTCTTCACCTATCTCAGCCGTTATTTTTATTACTTCAGCTATCCATAACGGTCTTCTCTCAGCTCCATATTTCTTATATTTCATCCATGTATTTAGCAAATTATTTCTTTTATAATGGTGAGAGGAAAAAAACGGCCAGCTGGAACTGTGTTCATGTGCATTCCTGCTAAAAAAAAAAAGCCCTGATTACATTCCACCTCTTGGTTATCATGGGAGTCAAGAAGTATGCACAGAGTCCGCAGGCAGAGGGCTTCTCTCAGCAAGGTACTGACCAGATCCCCCAACCTGCTTAGCTTTATTTATTTATTTATTTGTAATTTATATCCCGCCCTTCCCACCAGGTGGCTCAGGGCAGCTTACAACATATAAAATCTAACATGACACATAAAAGTTTAAACATTTCATATAATTAAAATTAAACCACTCAAACAATTTACATATAAAACATTAAAACATTCTACAGTCTTATAAAGCTACATTCAGTTTCAGATTTGAGTGCCGGTTAGTTGTAAGCCTGCCGGAAGAGGGTTGTCTTATAGGCCCTGTGGAATTGAACAAGGTCCCACAGGGCCCTTACCTCTTCTGGCAGCTGGTTCCACCAAGAAGGGGCCATTACGGAAAAGGCCCTATCCCTCGTAGATTTCAAACGGGCTTCCTTTGGCCCGGGGACAACAAGGAGATTTTGCGTTCCCGATCTCAGTACTCTCTGGGGAACATGTGGGGAGAGACGGTCCCTCAGCTTCTGTGTAGTTACCATCTCATGTGCCCTCATACCACACTCTGAAAACGCTATGATTGTTTATTTACTCCATTTATACTCTACCTTTCTCAGATCATCAAGACAGATTAATTGAAAAACAACACTGCAATAAGAACCTAAAAATTCTGACAAAATTTAAACACAATCTCCCCCTTCATAAAAATGCCCTTGTGAGCAATTCCGTTTTACACGTTCAAAAGAATGATGGCCAGTGGGACCCTTCCTGACTAGGTGGGGGCCACAATGGAAACTGCTCCAGTAAGGGCCGCTGTTTCCTTTTTACTCTGGAAGGCCTTGTTCAGATGAGCAAAGCTGTCCCAGCAGAACATATCAGGAGAAGCAATCCTATAGATGATAAGGAAAGCTCATACCTTGTATTCAATATAAAATCAATGAATACAAACGGAACATTTGCCACTCTGTGAAGAAGTGCTACTCAATTCACACAAACATGGAGGCACTTCTACCAATTTTCAGACATCCTATAGATCCTGTAGATCCTATAAAACTACTTCTTAAATCCATTGCCCTTCAGTGATCACCTGTGGTAATCCAATAGTGTAGAAAAGCCTGATCAAGCACGCTTGGATCCATTTAAAGCTTGATGTGGCCTCATTGAAATCCATGGGAGACATATTGAAAGGTAAAGCAAGATTCTTCAAACACTGTATAACTCCAGCCTATACACTACAAGGATTATAAATCTGCAGTCTGCCCTTCTTGGTGTTATATGGGTTGGCCCAAAGTACATCCTCGCAGCCTGTTTCTTCCTATAACCTTAATATGTAGAGTTTCTTTGAAGTATACCTAGAGTAGTTCTCAAAAGGCACATTAAAAGTGTATCATGCAATAAGAGTTCTTGAAATTTTTTCGGGGGGGGGGGGGATTTTTTTTAAAACAAATCAAGGATTTTGAGTTGACTCAGCATTTCTGTACAATGGTAGAAACATAACTGCACAAATGATGAATTTACCTTCTTGAGCGTTCTTAATTTATTTTACCTTGATATAAATATTCCACCAATATTTATTGACAACAGCACTGAAAAGCAAATAAATGTTCTCAATATTGTCGGTGTGTCTTGCTTTGTAATGAAATTGTTATCAATTATCAAAAAACTATTTGTAAGGAAAAGACATAAGAAGTGCTCGCTTATTGTGCTAGGCATTGCGCAAACATGGAGGAAATCATCGTTCAGTGAAAAAAACACTCTGCAGTTCCTATCTGATGTGCCTTTTGCCCACCATGGGACCCACAATCCCCAGCACCTGCTTTTGGGGGGTCAAAGAGGTCACCCCTCCCTGTCACAGTGGAAAAGCTGATAAGATTCAAGCTGCTCTTTCATTTGGCAGGGCTCAAGGGGAGACGTGTCATTTTCCTTTGGCCATCATGTTTTGAAACAGTGCTCACATGCTGTATACACTGAACCCGTATGTTGTATATCTGCCTCTTCAAAATCTAAAAAAATGTCCGTTTTTCATGTGTACTGACGTTTGCTACAGGCAACTATGCCAACAACCGTCTTTGCTACTCGCGCCTTTATTTAGCCTTAGCAGGAATTAGCAAAAATTGCAGCTCTGGCAGCAATTATGAACCCTTTTCGCTACATCCTTGCCAAAATGGTTGGTGCTGAGGCAAGAAGGAAATTGCAGCAGGGCTCGTTAACAAACATGCTTCCCCGTCTGTCCTGACTGCTGGAGAACGGGAGGGAAAAGAATAATTTTGAAGAAATCAATATGATAGATGGGATTTTAAAAATGTGCGTGTGTGTGTACTTCATTTATATCTCACCTTTCTTCCCAATGGGGACCCAAAGCAGCAAACAACATCATTCTCCTCTCCTCCATTTTAGTCTCAAAACAACTCTGTGAATTAGATTATGCCCCATGATCAGCCAACAAGCATCCATGGCAGTGAAGAGTCAAACCCAGGTCTCCCATTGAAACTATAGCGAGTTGTGGTGAAAGGGACAGGGTAGAAGAAGAAGAAGATATTGGATTTATATCCCGCCCTCCACTCCGAAGAGTCTCAGAGCGGCTCACAATCTCCTTTACCTTCCTCCCCCACAACAGACACCCTGTGATGTGGGTGGGGCTGGAGAGGGCTCTCACAGCAGCTGCCCTTTCAAGGACAACCTCTGCCAGAGCTATGGCTGACCCAAGGCCATTCCAGCAGGTGCAAGTGGAGGAGTGGGGAATCAAACCCGGTTCTCCCAGATAAGAGTCGGCACACTTAACCACTACACCAAACTGGGTAGCATATGGTTTCTCATTCTTAAAAACAGTCGAATTCAAACGGTTTGGAGATTGCATACCCTACAGCATAAAGCCATGTAGTACTATCCCATTGAAATACCCAGTGATTTTAGTGCAGCGATCAAAATATATCAAAAGCATGAGATTATAATATTTTGATTTTGATTTTTTTTAAAAAAAAAAAAAATCTTATTCTAGCTCCAAGGTTCAGGGTGAGTTGCAATATAAAACTGAAAAAAAATAATTTCAGGAAATATTATTAGATTATTATTAGATTCAGCTTATATCCCGCCCTCCCCACAAGCAGGCTCAGGGCGGGTTATGACAAAGAGTCGACATCCATTAAAGTAATTAACAAGTACAAATAAGTCAAAACTCAATTAAAACAATTCAATAATCGTTCAAATAAATATTTAAAACATTTAACATACAGATGGCATGGAACTATACCAATTCTTGGTTCCAGAGGTGCTGGATATACAATACTAATGTAGGGAATGGTGTCATAACAGGAGAGCCAGTTTGGGGTAGTGGTTAAGTGTGCGGACTCTTATCTGGGAGAACCGGGTTTGATTCCCCACTCCTCCACTTGCACCTGCTGGAATGGCCTTGGGTCAGCCATAGCTCTGGCAGAGGTTATCCTTGAAAGGGCAGCTGCTGTGAGAGCCCTCTCAGCCCCACCCACCTCACAGGGTGTCTGTTTTGGGGGAGGAAGGTAAAGGAGAGTGTGAGCCGCTCTGAGACTCTCCGGAGTGGAGGGCGGGATATAAATCCAATATCTTCTTCATGGACTACTCAGGGGAGGCCAAATAGTTGGGCATTGTCATCTGCCACCTCAGCCAAAGGCCTGGCAGAGCACCTTCATATTTCAGGCCATGTGGAACTCTAATCAGGGCCCTGATCTCAAGTGGGAACAAGTTCCACCATGATGCGGCCAGGGGACAAACAACAGATGATGGTCCGTGGAGTGCAAGGATCTCCAGGGGATATATAGGGAGAGATGGTCCCTCAAATACGTTGGTCCCAGGCTGCCCAGGGCTTTGAAGGTCAGAACACACACCTTGAACTGGATCCAGCACTCGACTGGTAGCCAGTGCAATTAGCGTAGCACCGGCTGAATGCACGCCTGCAGAGACTTCACAGTCAGCAGGTGCGCTGCTGTGTTTTGCACTAGCTGGAGTTTCTGGGTTCAGGGGTAAGTCCATGTAGAGCAAGTCACAGTAATCTAACCTGGAAGTGACCATTGCATGCGTCACTGTAGCCAAGTCCTGGGGGGAGAGATAGGGAACCAGCTGCCTGATCTGCCAAAGACCTGGCAATAGTGGCAACCTGGACCTCCATAGAAAGGAAGGCATCCAAAGTCACCCCAAGACTCTTCACCCTAGGCACTAGCACCAATGGAACCCTGCTCAGAGTAGGGAACCTGATTTCTGATTCTACCCCCTCCTGACTCAGGTATAAGTCCTCCATCTTCATTGGATTCAATTTTAGCCAACTCTGCCATAACCACCCAGCCATAGCTTCCAAAGCCTCATCTAAGGTATTAGGAGTGGAGTCTGGGTGGCTGTCCACAACATATAGAGCTGGGTGTCATCAACATACTGGTAGCAACCCAGCCCAAACCGCCATGCTGACTGGGTGAGGGGACACATATAGATGTTAAATAATATTGGCAAGAAAATCCCCTCCTGTGGGACACCACGTTCTAGTGTGTATCGCCAGCGCACCCTCTCATCAAGTACCACCCTCTGCCCCCAATCATGGAAAAAGGAGGGAAGCTATTGTAGGTTAGTCCCCCGTATCTCTAGACTGATGAGGTGGTGGGCATTAAGTTGTAATCAACCCTGTCAAATGCTTCCATAAGGTCAAAAAGCAACAGCGGTACCAACCTGCCCTGATCTAGATGCCTCTGGAGGTTATCTGTGAGGGCAACCAGCACCATCTCTACTCCACACCCAGAGTGGAAACTGGACTGGAATGGGTCAAGGATGGATGTGTCATCCAAGTAAACCCATTTGACCATCACCCTCTCAACTACCTTATCCAGGAACAGTAAGTTTGAAACTGGATGGTAGTTGGTCAGGACCACAGGGTCCACTGACGGCTTTTTCAAGAACGGAAGTGCCAGGACCTCCTTCAAGCTCTCTGCAAGTTGAAAACCTCCCCCAGGGGGTCCCAGTTACCATCCCTGCAGGCTTTAACCAGCCAGGATGGGCATGGGTCAAGAAGACATGTTGATAGGTCCCACAGCTGCCAGGATCTGGTCTACATCCTCCCATGAGAGTCGACTGAATTGGTCCAAAAGTGGGCCAGAAAATGGGCAAGGTGCTTCCAATTCCTTTACTGTGGCTTGGAGATCCTGGTGGATCAATATGACTTTATCTGTGAAATGGCTTGCAAATGCTTCATAGCCATTTGTCCTGGGAATAAGGAAGACCAAGATAACAGAGCTAGATCACAGTCAAGAGTCCAGCCCAGAGATCAAATACCAGTTCAGCAAAAGAGTTCATGGGTTGTTCAGGAAAGCAGTCAAGGCAGTCTGGGGTTGTTGATCAGCAAGATTCTGGCAGGCCCAAAAAGCAGAGTCAAGGGTCAGTCCAAAGGTTTCCGGTTGCAAGGCAGAGAGCAGAGTTGTGGTCATGAAGCTGACCAGGTTGTGACATGTTGCTTCCAAAATTTGCGGTTCTCCTAGTCTGATTTATAGAGGCATTCTTTAACAAGCCTGATTTACAGGCATCTGCTTAGAGGTGCTCCTGCACTTGCTCAGACCTGCTACCAGCAAGCAGCTGGTGCCAAGTCATGAGGCAAACACTTTGTCTGCATGTCCTTAAGTCTTACCAGAGCTTCTCCCTTAGCTGTTCAATTAATGGGGGGGGGAGCCTGGTGGGCTACCTTCCTGCACCTATACTTTGGCTACTTCAGAGCTAGGCATGGGTGGGTCAAGGTCAGCTGCCAGCAGTGAATCTTGAGGCTCCTGTATCTCTAATTCACTAACTTCAGCTGGTTCAGAGCTGGCTGCATGTGGCTCCTCAACTCCTGAGGAGTCGTCAGCCATGCTGGACTCAGGCTGGCCCACAACACCAATAGTCAATTCCCTATGATGTTGTTTGCCTTGTGGCAATGAAGCTAATGACCAAGTGATTCTAAATACGTGGGCTGGGTGAGAGCTCACAGACACAACGGAAGTCACGTAGGAGCTTTTCTTTGCGGTCTTCACTGCCACCGCATAGGCTTTCGTAAACATCCTATAAGATACCCTTGCTGCTCCATCATGAGTGTGCTGCCACCTTCACTCTAGCCATCTCAGCTCACATTTCATCCTCTGTAGCTCTGGGGTGTACCACGGGATCGAGGATGCCAGGAGGTGATTTTGTCAGAGTTGTGGTCATGAAGCTGACCAGGTTGTGACACGTTGCTTCCACAATTTGTGGTTCTCCTAGTCTTATTTATAGAGGCATTCTTGGAGAGCCAGTTTGGTGTAGTGGTTAAGTGTGCGGACTCTTATCTGGGAGAACCGGATTTGATTCCCCACTCCTCCACTTGCACCTGCTGAGATGGCCTTGGGTCAGCCATAGCCCTGGCAGAGGTTGTCCTTGAAAGGGCAGCTGTTGTGAGAGCCCTCTCCAGCCCCACCCACCTCACAGGCTGTCTGTTGTGGGGGAGGAAGGTAAAGGAGATTGTGAGCCGCTCTGAGACTCTTCGGAGCGGAGGGCGGGATATAAATCCAATATCTTCATCTACCTCACAGGGTGTCTGTTGTGGGGGAGGAAGGTAAAGGAGATTGTGAGGCGCTCTGAGACTCTTCGGAGCGGAGGGCGGGATATAAATCCAATATCTTCATCTACCTCACAGGGTGTCTGTTGTGGGGGAGGAAGGTAGAGGAGATTGTGAGGTGCTCTGAGACTCTTCGGAGCGGAGGGCGGGATATAAATCCAATATCTTCATCTACCTCACAGGGTGTCTGTTGTGGGGGAGGAAGGTAAAGGAGATTGTGAGGCGCTCTGAGACTCTTCGGAGCGCAGGGCGGGATATAAATCCAATATCTTCATCTACCTCACAGGGTGTCTGTTGTGGGGGAGGAAGGTAGAGGAGATTGTGAGCCGCTCTGAGACTCTTCGGAGTGGAGGGCGGGATATAAATCCAATATCTTCTTCTTCTTCTTCTTCAATAGCCTTGGAGAGCCAGCAATGCCAGTCCTCCAGTAGCTCCATCCAATGAATCGTCAAGGGGCATAGGGCCCTACAGAACATCCTGAAGCTGACTTGGGTCCATTCGACTCCACAAAACAGCATGAACTCACTTGCTGCCTAAACAGGTAGGGCTTGGCATGCTCAGCTGGAAATTCAAGGCAAAGTGGTCTGATCATGGAACCGCATCTGCAGTTTACAGATCCACATGTATCCCTGCCTCAACAACCAAATCCAGCGTGTAGCCTGCTTGATGCATGGGAGTCAATATAAACTGGGAGAGTCCTAGCACCTCCATGGATGACGGATCCCTGGCCATTGGAACCATTGAAAGAGGAATGAAGAGGGTTGGATCCAACCAGGTTTTCGGCTGGCAAAGAAGGGAGGACAGAGATTCCTTGATCACCAAAAGGCCTATGTTGGTGATCATGGGACCATCATAGGCAAAAGCTATATGAGACGGGGGCTGTAATTAGAAGGGAAATTCAGCGAGATTGAGAGAAAAAACTGGCTGGATCCAACCCAAAATCTTGTTCTCCATTGCTCCAGAAGGCATGGTTCGATTCAACGGGCTTCATTTACAAGATATGAACATGAGGAATGTCTTAATAGTGAAAGCAGTTTGACAGTGGAATCAGTTTTCAATAAGGTGGGCGTAGGCACTCCCCTAATGAAAGTCTTTAGAAAGAGGCTAGGCAAGCATCTCACGACTGAACTTCCAAACAAACCTGCGCAGGATCTAGTAAATCCTGTGTGTATTTAAAGAGGGGCTGAGTGGAGTGCCACCGATACTATGGGTCTTAACTGATTAATGACAAAGGATCTCTTAATTATAGTTGGGTGTGGTCACAACTAACTGAAGCAGGGCTAGCTCTGACAAATCGACACATTAGCCTAACTCCATTGTTTTGTAACAG